>NW_027527809.1:742933-878330 GCF_008692635.1 Crocuta crocuta
TTTAAATCTTTATTTATGGGGCCCCTGGGTGGCTCAGTCGGTTAAGCGTCCGACTCCAGCTCAGGTCGTGATCTCAAGGTTCGTGGGTTCGAGCCCCGCGTCAGGCTCTGTGCTGACAGCCAGCTCGGAGCCTGGAGCCTGTCTTCGGATTCTGTGTCTCCCTTTCTCTGACCCTCCCTTGCTCGCGCTGTCTCTCTCAGAAATAAATAAAACATTAAAAATTTTTTAAAAATATATAATAACGATAAAAATACTCAATGGACTTCATAAAGAGTGTAGAACATCAGTGAAACCCTTGATAAAAAGATAAAAAGTAACTTATCAGAGATGGAGAACTCAATAAATGAAATTTAAAATACAATAAATAGTAGGCTACAGAAAGCAGAGGAATGGATCAGTGACCTGGAGGACAGAGTAATGGAAAGCAATCAAGCTGAACAGGTGAGAAACAAGCAAATACTTCATAACGAGAATAACTTACAGTACTCAGTGACACCATGAAGCATAATAACTTTCACATTATAGGGATTCCAGAAGGAGAAGAGGTGGGGGGCAGAAAATGTATTTGAAGAAATAACAGCTGAAACCTTCCCAAATTTGGGGAGGGAAATAGAAATCCAGTTTCAGGAGGCAAAGAAGTTTCAAAAAAAAAATTCAACCAAGGAAGTCCACACTAAGACACACAGTAATTAAAATGGCACAAAATAGTGATAATTTTAAAGATTGCAAGAGAAAAGTAGACAGTTGCATACAGGAAACCTCATAAGGCTATCAGATGGCTTTTCAACAGAAACTCAGGATGGAAGGGAGAGGCAGGATGTATTAAAAAAAATGCTGAAAGGGAAAAATCTGCAGCCAAGAATACTCTATCTGGCAAGGCTATCATTCAGACTAGAAGAAGAGATAAAAGTTACCAGATTCACAAAAGATAAAAGAAATTCATGGCTACAAAACTAGCCCTACAAGAAATATTAAGGGGGACTCTGTGAGTGGAAAACAAAAACTATAGGTAAGTGTAAGAAAAATGGGAAGCACAAAAGAAAACAGAAATTGACTGTATCTGTAAAAATTGGTCAAGAGAAACACAAAAATAAAAGACATAAAATATGATACTAAATATCTGAAATGTGGAGTGGAGAGATGAATGAGTTCAAAATTAAGCAGCCATCAGCTTCATATAGACTGCTGTATGCAGAAGATGTTATATATGAATTGAATGGCAACGACAAATCAAAAAACAGTAATATATATGCAAAAAATAAATAGTAAGAAACCCAAGTATACTACTAAAGAAAGCTAGCAAACCACGAAAGAGAGAAAGAGAATAAAGCATCAGAGAAAAACTACAAAAGCAACCACAAAACATGGCAATAAATGCATATAATAATTACTTTGAATGTAAATGAATTAAATGCCCCAATCAAAAGACATAGGTTGATAAAATGTATAAAAAACCAAGACCCATCTATATGCTGCCTATAAGAGACTCATTTCAAACCTAATGACACCTGCAGATTGAAAGTGAAGAGATGGAGAAATATTTATCATGCAAATGGATGTCAAAAGAAAGCAGGAGTAGCAATACTTATATATAATACTTAAATATATATGCTTGTATATGTAAATACTTGTATATATATGCGTATATATAAGACTTATGTGTGTATATATATATTTGTATATATATGATACTTGTATATATCAACAAGAAGATGTAACAATTGTAAATATTTATGCACCCAACATGGAAGTATCCAGATATACAAAACAATTAATAAGAAACAAAAAGGAACTAATTGATGATAATACAATAATAGTAGGGTACTTTAACACCCCACTTACATTAATGGACAGATCACCCAAATAAAAAATCAATAAGGAAACAGTGGTTGTGAATGACCCACTGGACCAAATGGATTTAACAGATATATTCAGAACATTCCACGCTAAAGCAGCAGGATACACATTCTTTTCAAGTGCACATGGAACATTCTCAAGAATATATCACATACTAGTCCACAGAACAGGCCTTAAAAATACAAAAAGAGTGAAATCATACCAAGGATCTTTTCTGATCACAATGCTATGAAACCAGAAATCAATCACAAAAAAAATCTGGAAAGACCACAAAAACATTGAGATTAAATAACATGCTACTGGGGCTCCTGAGTGGCTTAGTCTGATCTTTGACTCAGGTCATGATCTTACGGTTCATGAGTTCAAGCCCTGCGTTGGGCTCAGTGCTGACAGCTTGGAGCCTGGAGCCTGCTTCAGATTCTGTGTCTCCCTCTCTCTCTGTCTCTCCCCTGTTCATGCTCTGTCTCTCTGTCTCTCTCTCAAAATAAAAAAAAAACATTAAAAATGTTTTTAAAAAAATAAATATTTTTAAAAATTAAATAACATGCTACTAAACAGTGAATGGATCAGCCAAGAAATCAAAGAAGAAATTGAAAAGTACATGGAAACAAATGAAAATGAAAACACAAAAGTCCAAAACCTCTGGGATGCAGCAAAAGCTGTTTTAGGAGAGATGTTTATAGCAATACAGGCCTACTCAGGAAGCAAGAAAAGCCTCAAACAGGGGCACCTGGGTGACTCAGTCAGTTGGGCACCTGACTCTTGATTTCTGCTCAGGTCATGATCTCACTGGTTTGTGAGTTCGAGCCCTGCATCAGACTCCATGCACTGACAGTCCAGAGCCTCCTTGGGATTCTCTCTCTCCCTCTCTTCCTCTCTGCCTCTCTTCCCCTCTCTCTGCCCTTCCTGTTCACACTTTATCTCAAAATAAATAAACTTAATAAAAATTACTAAAAAAGAAAAATCTCAAATAGCCTAACCTTACATGTAAAGGACCTATAAAATAAAGTCCAAAACCAACAGAAAGAAGGAAATAATAAAGATCAGAGCAGAAACAAATGATATAGAAACTAAAAACAAAAACAAAAGCAAAAACAATAGAATAGATGAACAAAACCTGGAGCTGATTTGAAAAGACCAACAAAATTGATAAAGCTCTAGCCAGACTCATCAAAAAAAGAAGAAAAAGAAAAAAAAAAGAAGAGAAAAGTCTCAGATAAACAAAATCACCAATGAAAGAAGAGAAATAACAACCGACATCACAGAAATATAAACAATCATAAGAGAATATTATGAAACACTATATGCCAACAAATTAGACAACCTAGTAGAAATGGACAAATTCCTAGAAATATATAACCTACAAAACCTGAAGCAGGAAGAAATAGAAAACTTGAACAGACTGATTACCAGCAAGGAGATGAAATCAGAACCAAAGATCTCCCAACAAACAAAAGTCCAGGACCAGATGGCTTCACAGGCAAATTCTACAAGTATATAAAGAAGAGTGAATACTTATTCTATTCAAACTATTCCCAAAAAATAGAAGAAAAAGGAAAACTTCCAAATTTATTTTATGAAGCCAGTATCACCCATAAAGACACCACAAAAAAAAAAAAGAGAACCACAGGCAAATACATCTGATGAACATAGACGCAAAAAGCCTTAAGAAAATGTTATGCAAATGGAATCCAACAATATATTTAAAAAATCATTCAGCACAATCAAGTGGGATTTATTCTTGAGATGCAAAGATGGTTCAGTGTTCATAAATCAATCAACATGATTCATCACAGCCACAAGAGAAAAGATAAAAACCACATGATCATTTCAGTAGATGCAGAAGAAGCATTTGACAAAGTAGAACATCGATTCATGATAAATGCCTTAAGATGGTAGGCTTAGAGGAAACATACCTCAAAATAATCAAGGCCACATATGAAAAACTCACAGTGAATATCATAGTCAATAGGGCAAAATTATGCGCTTTCCTCCTTAGGTCATGCCCTAAAGATGGTAGACTTAGAGGAAACATACCTCAACATAATCAAGGCATATATGAAAAACCCTCAGTGAATATCATAGTCAATAGGGCAAAACTGAGTACTTTCCCCCTTAGGTCAGGAACAAGACAAGGATGACCACTTTTACTACTTTTTCAATATAGTACTAGAAGTCATAGCCATTTAGACAGCACAAGAATAAATAAAAGGTATCCAAATTGGTAAGAAAGAAGTGACACTTTCACTATTTGCAGATGACATGATACTATATATGGAAAACTCTAAAGACTCCACCAAAAATCTGCTAGAACTGATAAATGAATTCAGTAAAGTCATAGGATACAAAATCAATGTACAGAAATCTATTGCATTTCTATCTGCTAATAATGAAGTAGCAGGAAGAAAAATAAGAAAACCTACTTAAAATAGCACCAAAAATAATAAGATATCTAGGAATAAACCTAACCAAGGAAGTGAAAGCCTTGTACTCTGGAAACTATAAAACACTGATGAAAGACTGGGGGAGCCTGGGTGGCTCAGTCAGTTAAGCAGCTGACTTTGGCTCAGGTCATGATCTCACGGTTCATGGGTTCGAGTCCCACATCAGGCACCGTTATGACAGCTCAGAACCTGGAGTCTGCTTTGGATTCTGTGTCTTCTCTCTCTGACCCTCCCCCACTCACGCTCTGTCTCTCTGTCTCAAAAATAATAAACATTTAAAAATATTTAATAAAACACTGAGGAAAGAAATTGAAGATAACACAAAGAAATGAAAAGACATTCCATGCTCATGGATTGCAAGAACAAATATTGTTATAATGTCTGCACTACCCAAAACAATCAGATTTAATGCAATCCTTATCAAAATATCAACAACGCTTCTCACAGAACTACAACAAAAAAATCCTAAAATTTATATGGAACCACAAAAGACCCCAAATAGCCAAAGTAATTTTGAAAAAGAAAACTGCAGGTATCACAATTCCAGACTTCGAGTTATATTACAAAGTGGTGGTAATCAAAACAATATGATCCTAGCACAAAAATAGGAATATATAATGCTCTTCCATCAGCACTGCATACGCCCTGTTCTTTATTACAAACAAAGCTGGGAATCCTGGTTTTATGCTTTTAGACTGTCCTTTGTCTTTTGGATTTTTTTCTTTTTTCTTTTCTTTTTTTCCCTTTTATTTTTTATTTTTATTATTTGTTTTTCCTCCTTCCTCCTTTATTTCTTTCCTTCTTTTTTTCTCTCTCTTTTTCTTTTTCCCTTTCGTTTGAGGGTTTGTTGGATTTGTTGGTGTCTTCGTGTGCCTTTGTTCCCTGTGTCTTTGTCTGTTTTCTTTTCCAGGGCTACCTCAAGAAACAAGCCAAAGTACACATGGTGGAGAGTCCCAAATACTACTACGAGTAGGGAAATAAAATAACAAAAGTCTCAACAAAAGAGACCAAGAGACACCATTCAAAGAACACTTCCTGACGGACAGGCCCTGGAGAGTAAAAGTACCTTTAATACAGCAGTACTTGGAGGTGCAGAGTGCATAACAAGCTTTTAAAACTAACAAGAGACAGAAAGCTAGCCAAAATGACGAAACGGAAAACTCTCCTCTAAAGAAATTCCAGAGAGAAAGGACAGCTAAAAAACTGCTCAAAACAGATATAAGCAACATAACTGAGCAAGAATTGAGAACAATAGTCATAAAATTAATCACTGGGCTTGGAAAAGGCATGGAAGACATCAGAGAAACTATTGCTACAAAGACTATAGAGCTTAAAAATAGTTGTGATTAATTAAAAAATGCTATAAATGAGGTGCATAATAAAATGGAGGCATCCAATGCACGGATTGAAGAGGCAGAGAGGATAATAGGTGAATTACAAGACACAATTATAGAAAAAGAGGAAGCCAAGAAAAAGAGAGGTAAACGGATCCAGGAACACGAAAGGAGAGTTCAAGAGCTCAGCGATACAATCAAACAGAACAATATCCATATCATAGGAATTCCATAAGAAGAAGAGAGAGGGAAAGGAGCTGAGGGAGTTCTTGAACAAATTAGAGCAGAGAAATCCCCCAATCTGGGGAAGGAAGCAGACATTGAAATCCAAGAGGCACAGAGAACTCCCCTCAGACGCAACTTGAATTGATCTTCTGCAAGACATATCATAGTGAAACTGGCAAAATATAAAGACAAAAAGAGAATTCTGAAAGCAGATAGGGGTAAAAGGGCCCTAACATACAAAGGGAAACCTATCAGAGAGATTATAGACCTATCTACTGAAACTTGGCAGGCCAGAAGGGAATGGCAGGAAATCTTCAATGTGATGAACAGAAAAAATATGCAGCCAAGAATCCTCTATCCAGCAAGCCTGTCATTCAGAATAGAAGGAGAGATAAAAGTCTTCCCAAATAAATAAAAATTGAAAGAATTTGTCACCACTAAACCAGCCCTACAAGAAATCCTAAGGGGGACTCTATGAAGGATATGTTGCAATGAACACAAGGTACCAGAGACACCACCACAAGCATGAATCCCATAAAGAACACAGTGACTCTAAAACCATATTTTTCAATAATAACACTGAATGTAAATGGACTAAATGCTCTAATCAAAAGACATAGGGTAGCAGAATTGATAAAAAAACAAAATCCATCTATTTGCTGTCTATAAGAACCTCATTAGACCTGAGGACACCTTCAGATTGAAAGTAAAGGGATGGAGAAATATCTATCATTGCTACTGGAAGTCAAAAGAAAGCTGGAGTAACTATACTTATATCAGACAAGCTGGACTTTAAAATAAAGCAGTAACAAGGGATGAATAAGGTCATTATATAATAATTACAGGGTCTATCTATAGGAAGAGCTAACAATTATAAATGTCTATTCACTGAATACAGAAGCACCCAAAAACGCAAAACAATTAATCACAAACAGAAACAATCTTATGAACAAGAATGTGCTAATAGCAGGGAACTTTAATACTCCACTTACAAAGCAATGGATAGATCAACTAGACAGAAAATCACTAAAGAAACAATGGACTTGAATAACACATTGGACCAAATGGACTTGACAGATATATTTAGAACTCTACATCCTTAGGCCATTGAATTCACTTTCTTCTCAAGTGCGCATGGCACATTCTCAAAGATAGATCACATACTGGTACATAAAGCAACCCTCAATAAATATAAAAGAATTGAGATCATATCTTGTACGAAACTTGAAATCAACCACAGGAAGAAGTCTGGAAAACCTCCAAAAACATGGAGGCTAAAGAACGCCCTACTAAAGAACAGATGGGCCAATCAGGCAATTAGAGAAGAAATTAAATAATATATGGAAACAAATGAAAATGATAATACAACAATTCAAACCCTATGAGATGTGGCAACGGCAGACCTAAGAGGAAAGTACATTGCACACCAGGCCTATTTCAAGAAATTAGAAAAAGCACAAGTACAAAATCTAACAGTACACCTAAAGGAAGTAGAAGGAGAGCAACAAAAGCACCCCACACCCAGTAGGAGAAGAGAAATAATAAAAATCAGAGCAGAAATAAAAAATATAGAATCCAAAAAAAACTCCAGTTGAACAGATCAATGAAGCCAAGAGCCTGTTTTTTGAAAAAATAAACAAAATTGACAAACCTCTAGCTAGGCTTCTCAAAAGAAAAGAGAGAGCACCCAAATAGACAAAATCATGAATGAAAATGGACTTGTTACAACCAACCCCTCAGAAATACAAGCAATGACCAGGGAGTACTATGAGAAATTATATGCCAACAAACTAGACAACTTAGAAGAAATGGACAAAATCCTAAACACACACACACTACCAAAATTCACACAGGAAGAGATAGAAAATCTGAACAGGCACATAACTAGTGAAGGAATTGAATCAGTTATCAAAAATCTCCCAACAAATAAGAGCCCAGGGCCAGATGGCGTCCCTGGGGAATTCTACCAGACATTTAAATCAGAATTAATACCCATATTCGCAAGCAATTCCAAAAAATAGAAATCAAAGGAAAACTTCCGGACTCATTCTATGAAGCCAGCATCACTTTGATTCCCAAGCCAGACAGAGACCCTGCAAAAAAAGAGAACTACAGGGCAATATCCTTGATGAATACGGATGCCAAAATCCTCAACAAGACACTTGCAAATCGAATCCAACAGCACATAAAAAGAATTATCCACTATGATCAAGTGGGATTCATTCCTGGGTTACAGGGCATGTTCAACATTCACAAATCAATCAATGTGATACAACACATTAACAAAAGAAAAGATAAAAACCATATGATCTGGTCGATAGACACAGAAAAAGCACTTGACAAAATATAGCATCCTTTCTTAATAAATAACCTCGATAAAGTTGGGATAGAAGGAAGTTACTTAAACATCATAAAAGCCATCTATGAGAAGTCCTCAGCTAACATCATCCTCAATGGGGAAAAACTGAGAGCTTTCCCCCTGAGATCAGGAACACGACAGGGATGTCCACTCTCACCACTGTTGTTTAACATAGTGCTGGAAGTCCTTGCATCAGCAATCAGACAACAAAAGGAAATAAAAGGCATCACTTTCACTTTTCACAGATGATGTGATACTCTACATAGAAAACCCGGCAAACTCCACCAGAAGTTTACTAGAACTGATCCATGAATTCAGCAAAGTTGCAGGCTACAAAATCAACGTACAGAAATCGTTTGCATTTTTATACATCAATAATGAAGCAACAGAAAGAGAAATCCAGAAACTGATCCCATTCACAATTGCACAAAAAACCNAAAAATTTTTTTTAATGAGCAAATCAGGAGACACTAGATGCTGGCGAGGATGTGGAGAAACGAGCACCCTCCTACACTATTGGTGGGAATGTAAACTGTTGCATCCTCTCTGGAAAACAGTGTGGAGTTTCCTCAAAATATTAAAAAAAGTACTCCCCTATGACCCAGCAATAGCACTACTAGGAATTTACCCAAGGGATATAGAAATGCTGATGCATAGGAACACATGTACCCCAATGTTCATAGCAGCACTCTCAACAATAGCCAAAACATGGAAAGAGCCTAAATGTCCATCAACAGACAAATTGATCCAGAAGATATGATTCATCTATACAACGAAACACTACATGGCAATGAGAAAGAATGAATCCTAGCCATTTGTAGCTACATGGATGGAACTTGAGAGTGTTATGCTGAGTGAAATAATTTAGGCAGAGAAGGACAGATAACATATGTTTGCACGTATAGGTAAATCAGAGGAATTTAACAGAGGACCATGAGGGAGAAGAAGGGGGAAAATAGTTGGAGAGGGGGAGGGAGGCAAACCATGAGAGAGACTCTTGGATGCTGAGAACAAACTAAGGGCTGATGGGGGTCAGGGAGAGAGGAAGGAGGGTGATGGGTATGTGGGAGGGCACTTGTTGGGATGAGTACTGGGTGTTATATGGAAACCAACTTGACAATAAACTATTTAAGAAAAAAAATAGACATATGCATAGATCAATGGAACATAATAGAAAACTGAGAAATAAATCCACAATTATATGGTCAATTAATCTTTGGCAAACCAGGAAATATTCGATGCAGGACACCTGGTGGCTCAGTTGGCTGACCGTCCAACTCTTGATTTCTGCTCAGGTCATGATTTCATGGTTTGTGAGTTTGAGCCCTGCATCAGGCTTCCTGCTGTCAGCACAGAACCTGCTTCAGAACCTCTGTCCCCCTCTCTCACTCCCTCTCCCTCACTTTCTCACTCTCAAAAATAAATAAATAATTTTTAAAAAGAATATTCAATGAGAAAAAGCCTCTTCAACAAATAGTATTGGGAAAACTGGACAGCTATATGCAAAAGAATGAAAATTGTCCACTTTCTTATATCATACACAAAAATAGGGTTATTACACAAAATCTATAAAAATAAATCTTTATCCAAAGTCAACACCCAAAAAACACATACTTCAATGAAGAAATGAAAGGAAGACATGAATAGACACTTTTCCAAAGACATCCAGATGGCTAACAGACACGTGAAAAGATGCTCAACATAACCCCTCATCAGGGAAATACAAACCAAAACCACAATGAAATACCACCTCACAACAGCCAGAATGGCCAAAATTAACAACTCAGGAAACAACAGATGTTGGTGAGGATGCAGAGAAAGGGAAACCCTTTTGCACTGCTGGTGGGAATGCAAACTGGTACAGCCACTCTGACTATCCTACCACCCAGCAATTGCACTACTAGGTATTTATGCAAAGGATATAAAAATGCTGATTCAAAGGGGCACTTGCACCCCACTGTTTATAACAGCATATTTGAGTAGTGAAACCCATAGTTATGGGTCAAGCAAAATGTGAATTTATCTATACAGCTACTATTCCCAGAGGGTAATAAACATTAAACAACATAAGCCACTTAAGGAGTCATAACAAGATTATGGCCACAACTGGAGAATTAGAAAAGGTGGGTATAATCAGGCCTGCTCAAAGCCCATTCAATAGTCTGGGTTGGCTTATAAAGAAATCTAATTGGGACCTGGGGAATGATGAGATTATAGGGAACTCAATAAAATTATTCTGCCCATCCAATTTGGCCTTATTGTTAGAAAAAAATAATGGCATCCTTTAAGACATACCATTATGTACTGGATTTGTCTAATGCCTTTCTTAGCATTCCATTAAGACTTGAAACCCAAAACCAATGCACCTTCACATGGAGGGTAAAACAGTGGACCTTCCAGGCATTGCCCAAGACTATCTCTATAGTCCCACAATTTGCCACAGAATGGTAGCCAGAGATTTGGAAACATGGATATTGCCAGAGGAGATGATGCCTTCTCAATACCTAAATGATGTTATGTTAATTTGTGATGATTCATCCTCCTTGTCTCAAGTAGGTTCATCATTAGAGGATTACTTAATGTCACTTTGAGAATAGGAGGTAAAAACCAACAAAATCACAGGACCAGATTGATGCCTGTCATCTGGTTGGCAAGACAAAAGTGATGCCAGCAGCAATCATTGATAAAATACAAGCCTTTCTGATTCCTAAAACAGTAATGGGATTATAGGCTTTTGTTGGTTTATTGGGTTACTAGAGACCTCTTATGCTCCATCTAGTACAGATACCTGGGTTAAGAAGAGAAGCCAATGGGATTGGGATGCTAACCAACAAGAGGCTTTCCTAAAGGCAAAAATGGTAGTAAAACAAGTACAGGCCCTGGAGGTATTAATGCCAGATATGTGCTGTGAATTAGCTGTAAATTTAAATCCAGAGGGTTTGGCTGAAGCTTGCGGCAATGACAAAATGGGAGACACATTTTGGATTCTGGTCTCAGTTATGGAAGAGAACAGAAACCAGGTATGTAGTCCCATCAAGAAATAACTATCAGCTATATATGTTAACTGCAGCAGATGGGGCTGAATGCTAACCTTCCCGTGTTGAGACGAACCTTTTTGTAGGTAGGAGGATAGGTTAAGGGTATGTTAAGCAAATCTAAGAGTGCTTGTGCCCAGGTAGGCACCTCACAGAAATAGCATGCTATCTCATGAACTACACTGGTTACTACTGCCAGTGACTCACATCCACCTGCCCAGTTTTCAGAATTTGAGGACACTATGCCTCCCATTCCCCAAGTGATGGAAAGGGTAGGTTTGCCTTCCGTGGACACATGGTACGCTAGTGGCAGTTGCTAGGGTAACTGCCTATTTGGCATTCCTCTGGCATTTGACTTCATTCTGATGTACTTTGGCTCAAAGAAGGAACTAAACAAACAGTAAGTGGGCAGAATTGAGAGCACTATGGATTGTGTTGATGCATGTGCCCATACCCATCCACTGACAGCTGACAGCTGGGTAGTGCGGAAAGTGTTAACAACATAGAAGTTGCAGTGGTACAAAAAATGCTGGACTTTATCAAATATACCCTTGTGGGGAGCAGAACTAAGGAAAGTTATTTGTGAAATATGCACTAAGCCTGATGCACTCATCCGAGTATGACTCATGTCTGCTCACTCCCCATACAGGCAATCATGAGGCAGACACTCTAGCCTGAGCATGAGCCCTTCTGCCAGAAGAAATGTTGACTCTGTCTGATGTAGCAGAATGGGTCAACTGTAAGTCAGGACACTGAAGTTCCAAAACCACTCAGGAAAGAGTAAAAAGATTACATTTATCTTTAAAATATTCTAGTTGAGGGGCGCCTGGGTGGCTTAGTCGGTTAAGCGTCCAACTTTCGCTTAGGTAATGATCTCGCGATTCGTGGGTTCGAGCCCCGTGTCGGTCTGTGCTGACTGCCAGCTCAGAGCCTGGAGCCTATTTCAGAGTCTGTATCTCCCTCTCTCTCTGACCCTCCCCTGCTCACGCTGTCTCTCTCTCTCTCCTAGAAATTAAAAAAAAAAAAAATTCTAGTTGAGGGGTGCCTGGGTGGCTAGGTCAGTTAAGCATCCAACTCTTCATTCCAGTTCAGTCATGATCTCAGGGTTCATGAGTTCAAGTGCCATGATGGGCTCTGTGCTGACAGTGCAGAGCCTGCTTTGGATTCTCACTCTCCCTCTGTCTGCCCATCCCCTACTCATCGATTCTGCTCGCAAAATAAATAAACATTTTTAAAAACATTCCAATCCACAAACTGCTAACAAGGACTGCCTCCAGTGTCACCTCAGGCGACCATTGTTGTGCCACACCCTGGGATATATTGAGTGGACTACTGCTCAGTTTCTTACTGGAAAATAGACAATATAGGCCCTTTGCCAGTATCAGAAGGAAACATACGCTAACCTGTGTGGACACATACCCAGGACTTGTATGAGCCTTTGCCCATAAAAGAGCTAATCAGGCTGCAACTATAAAGGGATTAATAAAACTAGAGGGCACTTATGAACTCTGACTCAGATAGGTAGTGATCAAGGGATACATTTTACCAGCCATGAGGTCCAAAAATGGGCAGAGGCCTAGGATATATTATGGACATTCTACCTGACATATAGTCCGACTGCTGCAGGCCTAATTGAAAGGGTGAATAAAAAATGGGCTAATAAAAAATGCATAAAGACTTTGTCACCAGAAGGTTCCCACAAAGGATGGTCTTTGATACTAGTAGAGGCAATTCAACTCCTTAATGCCAAGCCTACAGCAGGATAGATATCAGCATATCAACGCCTAACCAACAACATTCTTGCATCTCTGGGTGCAGGTACTGTCAGGAGCTCTGAGCCCTATCTGGGAAGAGGGACTCATTTGGTGGTTGCCACAAGACCTTCCACCTGTAAGACCTCAGTATATTGGGAATTGGCTTGGAATGCCACAGATGGCTTGGTGTGCCCATAGATGGCTTGGTGTCCTAATTCCTAATTCCTTGGGGCCAAAGATTCACATCCAATATTAGTCTCTTTTTTAAAATGTTTTATTCATTATTGAGAGAGAGAGAGAAAATGAGTGAGGGGAGGGACAGAGAGAGAGAGACAGAGGGAGACACAGAATCTGAATCAGGTTCCAGGCTCCAAGCTGTCAGCACAGAGCCTGACATGGGGCTCAAGCCCACAAACTGCAAGATCACAAGCAGAGCTGAAGTCAGCTGCTTAACCTACTGAGCCACCCAAGTGCCCCCAGTATTATTCTTCACCTCTGGTTCTACATTGGTCAAGGCCCAACACACATGCAAATAACTGCTTCTGAATCTCTGATGTTTGGTATTGAGATAGAGTTGTTAGTATGGGGACCACCTGAGATGCTTATGTACAATACAGATATACCCTCTGATAGTACTAAGAGACAAAATATACGGTATTATCCTCCAGGGAAAATACCTAAGCCAGGGTTAGGGTCCCCTGGGTGGCTCAGTCGGTTAAGCGTCCAACTTGGGCTCAGGTCATGATCTCACGTTTCGTGGGTTGGAGCCCCGCATTGGGTTCTGGGCTGACAGCTAGCTTGGAGCCTGGAACCTGCTTCAGATTCTATATCTCCCTCCCTCTCTCTCTGACCCTCCCCCCACTCATTCTCTCTCTGTCTCTCTCTCTCAATAACAATGCTCTCTCAGAAATAAATTAAAAAAATTAAAAAAACAAAAAGACCTAAGCCAGGGTTACTACTGACTCTTGAGAATCAAACCAGTACCGTGTTGTTACTAACTGAAGATTTACTATATCCATTGCCTATAAAACATTTGTCTTATTGGGGCGCCTGGGTGGCTTAGTTGGTTAAGCGTCTGACTTTCAC
Organism: Crocuta crocuta; assembly: GCF_008692635.1. NCBI lineage: Eukaryota > Metazoa > Chordata > Mammalia > Carnivora > Hyaenidae > Crocuta > Crocuta crocuta. The sequence goes on from NW_027527809.1 coordinate 757,028, forward strand.
TTAGGTCATGATCTCGCGGTTCGTGGGTTCAGGCCCCGCGTCAGGCTCTGTGCTGACTGCCAGCTCAGAGCCTGGAGCCTGTTTCAGTCTGTGACTCCCTCTCTCTCTGACCCTCCCCTGCTCTCTCTCTCTCTCTCTGTCTCCTAGAAATAAATAAAACATTTAAAAACAAAAAACAAACAAACAAACAAAAAAACATTTGTCTTATTGCCCCTAGCCTCCTATTGCTAATGTTTTTTTCTCCCACATCAAGAAACATCTTTCTGTCATTGGCCTCCACTCACACTGAAGTTCACAATTACTCCAACTGTTGGGTCTATGGAATGGGCTTCTTTACCTTCTGGGGAACCATAATTCTAAGTATTTCCTTTGGTGTGATAGGTATATTAATATTGCTTCTGTGGCATGGGTACATAAGTCACCTCCTGATATCTGGCTATAGGGTCATAATGAAAGAATGGCATATAAAGATTGTACCAGCCATAAAGGTGTTGAGGGTGGAGCCTGAGAGTGCTGACAACACTGACTCCATCTTTGGCTCTCCATCTTGTTCATGCATGTGCAATGACCTCCCTCAGGGCTATATGTTCCAAGCCCTATGGAGCTTAATGTATGCCCTGACCAGAATATAGGAAGGCTTGTTTTGATATTTCCTAAAGTGGCACACAGAAGGCTCCACTTTAGATAACTAGCAGATGGCTGGTGTCCAGAAAGTATCCACTTTAGATAACTACCCTTTGACCCCACCACCTGCCCCTTGTTCTATAAAAGCTGTGGGTTAAAGTCCAAACTAGGCAGAGAATAACTTTTTAGTCCCTGGACCATTGCCTGCCAAATCTCCTCTTCTTTCCCACTTTTCTCCTCCCTCATCCTATCTGTAACTTATTGTGAATAAAACTCTCTGTAAGTGGCATGGAGTGGCTTGCTTCATTTTTCACTCGCAAAGTGTCTCTCTGTCTGGAGGATACTTCATTGTCCCTCCTCCATCTTGTAACAAAATAGCTGTCTTTTAAATTTCTGTACCACTTCAAAATAAGACCCAGACATCATAACCCCCTCCCTAAGTATATATCTCCTAAGTATAAGAACATTGTCCTATATAACCATTGTCCTATATAACCATTATCACATCTAAGATAATTAACAAAAATTCCTTCATGCCATGTAATACTCAGTTTTATATTATATAACTAGTGTTTTGAGCCAGAATTGAATCAGGATTCTTGTGTGTATCACATTGTTGTAATTTTTATTTATTGTTTTTAAATAGACTCCGTGCCCAAAGTGGTGCTTGAGTTTAAGACCGCAAGATCAAGAGCACATGCTCTACTGACTGAGCCAGCCAGGTGCCTCACATTGTTTTTTAATTTTTTTTTTTTAAGAGAGAGAGACAGAGACAGAGACAGAGAGGGGCAGAGGAAGAGATAGAATCTTAAGCAGGCTCCAAACTGAGGGCAGAGCCTGATGCAGGGCTCAATCCCATGACCCTGGGACAACAACTGAGCAGAAATCAAGAGTTTGACACTTAACTGTCTGAACCACCAGGCACCCCTTGCATTTTTGTAATTATTTATTTATTTATTTTGAAAAAGCGAGCAAGCAGGTTAGGGGCAGAGAGAGAGACACGTGAGAGGGAATCCCAAGCAGGCTGCACACTGCCAGTGCAGAGTCTGATGTGGGGCTCAAAACCAAGAACTGTGAGATCATGACCTGAGCCAAAACCAAGAGTCAGATGCTTAACTGACTGAGCCTCCCAGACGCCCCAGTGTTGTAATTTTTAAAGTTCTACTGTCATCACTCTTTATGTTAAAAATAGTCCTAATGATTCTTGTTTATTATTACCGACTAAAACTTAGACATATTTTAACGTCATGATCCCAGAGTCATGGGATGGAGCTCTGCATCAGGCTCCATTCTGAGTATGGAGCCTGCTTAATATTCTCTCTCCCTGTCCATCAGCCTCTCTCCCTCGTTTGGGCTTGTGCTCTCAATGAATGAATGAATGAATGAATGAATGAATGAATGAATGAAATACATATGTTGTAAACTTCTAATTACTATTGGACTTTTATTAGACTTCAATTAAACCTATACATAATATTGTGCAGAAGTGATCATTTTCTACTATATTTAGGTTTTTTATAGGTCTTGTATTTTATAATATAAATTTTTATTATTTAGTGTTAAGATTATTTCCAAGTGTTATGTTGCTATTATGAATAAAATTTTCCCATTCTACATGATCATTGCTTATGTAAAGGTAAAGCTATTGAAACTCATTAGTTCAAATTACTTTCATTTGATTCTTTGTGAACAAAGATTCGGTTGATTCTTTGTGAAGAAGTCAGAGGAAGCTGCCACTGGCTGCCAGATTTGTGTTGTTGCTATGGTCCTGAAAAGCAGTAAGTTGTGACTATCACACAGGTCAAGAAATTACAGGAAGTAGCTACCAATTGTCATTACTGTTTTGTTGCATGGAGGCGAGTGACTAACATTGGAACACCTATGGTTATTACAACACTTCCCATCTGCCTCATCCCACAAATCTGCCCGCTGCTGCCAGAAGAAGAAAGAAGTAACTTTTGCCTCTCTTCCAACAAACATTGTATGAACGAATACGTGGCTGGTTGTAAATTGCATCCAGGTTCCTGGAGGAAATGGGTCTGAGAAATACAGTTCCAAGGTTCTCCAGTATTTGTCATATAGAGAAGAGAAAGAAGGGAGTGGAAATGCATTTTGGATAGAGAAAAAAAAAATCAGTCTATTTCTCTGGCTTCTCGGCAACCACATAGAGCTTTCTATCTATATTCAATAACAGCAGTAAAAATAGCCTGTTTCCTTCTAACGTAATGCAACAATTGCATATACAAAGGAAAGCATACGCACATTTTCCCCTGGAATGGGACAACCAAATTCTCATCAATCCTTATATTTATGAATGATATTTCTAGCTCAGTCATAATCCCCCTTTGATATTCTATACACAGCGGATTAATTTATAATGGTAACTAGCCCTAACACACCTTATATAAAGTAGTACAGAAAAGGGAAAGGGAAAAAAGGTTGATAAAGTATATACATAACAAAACATGGAAAACCATACATAGGAACTTCACGTGTGTGTCTGCAACTCGTCATTGCACTATAGCTTGTATATACAATCTCCCTAATCTACTACCTATATCTTGTTCTCTTTTTCCTCAACCAGCACCTTAGCTGGTCATGATTCTCTACCAGTAGTGGGATGACCCAAACCTCCAGTTCTGAAGGGTCTGAGCTCTTAGTGGCCCTGTCTGTATAGGATTACTACAAGATTTCCATTACATTTTAGCCACTGGTCATGGGAGTAATGTGGACAATGTGAAGCAGTAAACCTATTTTTTGTTTATAATTAGTATCAATTGCCTCAGCTGGTAAAGTAACCTTCTTTTTTGCTTGTTAGTTTAATGGCATGAAGAGCCCCATATGTCCAGGATGATAACCATAGCTTCTAGTTCAATGGGTTCATTGTATTTTTTGAAAGAAGCATTCCTTTCTTTGGAACTAAATTCTCTGAATCAACAGAGCCAAAAACTAGAATGAGGATAGTCTCACACTGTTAAGCCCATATTTAACTCCTTGTCCATTTTTAACAAGAGCTCGCTGAGCAAGTACTGGGGTGGTTGGGGACTGATTCTGGTTGTAGTCTTGTACACTTGATTATTGGGACCCTCACCTGCAGTTGGTGCTCTTTGATGAATGTTCACATGGAAAGCTAATATTTCCTCATTTTTTGCCATCCTAAGAGGTCCAAGCAACCTCTCTCCTTATCACTGATCTTCCAGTAATGATTTGGAACAGTGTATTATCCACAAACCATTAGCCACTATCACAAAGTCAGTGAGATCTATATCTCTGGGCACCTCTCTTTCCAAATGAACTATTTCAAGTTCTGCCCATTTGGACTTCTCTTTCCGGCTGTCCTTCAAGTGGGACTATAGTTTTATAGTAGTTTATTCTGGTTTTTATCAAATATCATGACAAAACAATTATACATCAAGCCTAAATTCTTTTTTTTTTTTTCAGGAGACAACACATGTGGGTTGAAAAGGAGGAGTCAATGAAGCACAAGTAAGCACCAAGGAGTATGAGCACTTGTTCATGAAATTACTGGAACTTTCAGAAACTGCTTGAACCTGTATTCCACTGGATGGTGGAATGGATACCACTTCTATTTGACAGAATGCTACTGGGCATGCTCCACTTTAAAGACTGGTAGGTTAGTTAACATACAGTTCCTGATGAGCATCATAACTTACACAATCTCTTAAGTCATTCATTGTCAAATATTCAGTTTCACGGCCTAATATCAGTCCAAAATCTGTTTCTCAAAAAGAGCATATTGTTGCAGAAAAAGGCATGGCTTTCTTTAAAACCTATGTCTCTACCCTGTGATTCTCCCATTAGTGCTTACCAGAGGCTCCATATAGTATCCTTATATGCCAATAAAAGGCCAGCATTAGACTTACTAACTAGGTCATGAATCTCAAAGGTTAGACCAGCTTGTATTTCCTCTTTCTTTGGCTCCACTGAACACTAGCAGCTTTATAGGTAAATAAGTTGGAGTACCATACATAAATGGACATATACAACCTCCAAAATCAAAACAGGCCCACTAAGCATTGTGCCTCTTTTTGAATGATATGAGGTTTAAGGTGTATAAAATTGTCTTTTACTTTCAAGGGGATAGCTCAACATGACTAAGACCACTAGAGCATTAGAAACTTTACTGAAGTAGTGGATTCCTGAATCTTCATGAGGTTTATCTCCCACTCTGGTATGTGTTTTACTAGCATCACGTAAATTTGCTGCATTCTGTTCACCAGGTCCTTCAAGTGTCTTGTCCTGTGGGAGGTCAAGACAGTCAAGGGTCCTGGCAGGTTATGGCATGGCATAGAGTTTAAAAGCTGACACAGGGGTGCCTGGGTGGCCCAGTCGGTTAAGCCTCCGACTTCAGCTCAGGTCATGATCTCATGGTTCGTGGGTTCGAGCCCCACATCGGGCTCTGTGCTGACAGCTAGCTCAGAGCCTGGAGCCTGCTTCAGATTCTGTGTCCCCCTCTCTCTCTGACCCTCCTCTGCTCATGTTGTCTCTCTCTTTCTCTCTCTCAGAAATAAATAAAACATTAAAAATTAAAAAAAAAAAAGAAAAGCCAACACAGCCCTGTGGTAAAGTAGGCAGATGTACCGCTTCTGTTGACAGGTGAAATTAAATGTTTCTGGTAGTCTTTATCAGAGTTTCCTGAGGTTTTTGTGTTGGTTTGGTTTCTTTTTTTAATGGTTTATTTATTATTTTTATTTTTGAGACAGAGAGTTTGAGCAGAGGAGAGGGGCAGAGGAAGAGAGAGATTGAGAATCCCAAGCAGGCTCTACACTCAGCACGGAGCTCAGACCTCCATCCCACCACTCTGGGATCATGACCTGAGCCAAAATCAAGAATCAGATGCTCACTGAGTGGACTGAGCCTCCCAGGCACCCATTTCCTGAGGTTTTTATCTTGCCTCTTGTGTATTCAGGCTTCAGTGCTAGAGAAACCTGCTCTTAGTAGCCAAAGGAATGAGAAAAGAGCCACCCTGCAGGACAAAACCTGTTCCTGTCCTACTCCAGGTAGACACCATGAAAATAGCCACACCCATCCCCCTGATTGCTGGGTCTGGACAAGACAGTGGGACAGAGCCCTGTTAGCCATGCCTGTCCTGCACTAACAGAAACAGCGCTCCTCTAACCAAGCGTGGCAGAAGCTATGAAGTGGTACACTTTTGACCATCACTGCATTAAGAATGCCATTCCAGGGGTGCCTAGATGGCTCAGTCAGTTGAGCATCTGACTTTGGCTCAGGTCATGATCTCCTGGTTCATGAGTTTGAGCCCCACATTGGGCTGGCTACTATCAGCACAGAGCCCCCTTGAGATCCTCTGTCCCCCTCTCCCTCTACCCCTCTCTGACTCATGTACTCTCTCTCTCCCTCTCTCTCTCAAAAGAAATAAATTAAAGGTTTAGAAAAACAAATAAAAATGTTTTTTAAATGCTATTTCACCTCAATTAGAGAGTAAGAGAGATTTAGAAAAGGAAACTAAAAAGTGTGGTTCTTTAAATCTGTGTATGAAGTCCTGAGCAGATCTTGGAGTGGACCATGCATGAAACTGATCATAATCAACACAGCAAACTGAACTATGTGTGGACTACTGCCCAGGTTTTAGATTGTTCTGGGAAGCACCCAAGTGGGACAGACCAGAACAGCACTGCAGAGTCTTTGAAAACTAATTGACATTTGAAATACAGCCCACAAATTTGTCCAGGACATACATTCTAAACCTAAACAGTCCTTATAAAATGGAAGATTTAAATAAGAACCATAGTCTCATAATATTTGAAATGTCCTGGATAAAATGCAAAATTACTCATCATATCAAGAATGAGGAAAATCCTCAAGTTGATGAGAGATACAAAGAGGAATTGCATAGAAATTTTAGAGCTGAAAAATACAATAAATAAATACTATCAAAATTAAATCAATATCTGGGCTTTACACAGGACAGAGAACAGAAGGTACAACAGTTAACAGTTCCCCAATCTGAACAACAGGGAGCAAATAAGGAGGGGAAAAAATGAACAGAGCTTCAGAAACACATGAATTTATATATAAAAAAGATCTAACATTCATGTTATTGAAGTCCAAGAAGGAGAGGAGAAAAAGAAGCGCTCAAGAAAAAAATGTTTGAAAATTTCCCAAATTTGGTAAAAAAATACAAATCTACATCTTTAAGAAGCTGAGTGCTATGGACTGAATTATGCTTCTCACTCCAAATTCATGTATTGAGGCCCTTACTACATCATGATTGTATTTGGGGATAGGGCCTTTAGGAGGCAATTAATTTAATTAGTTAAATGAGGTCATAAGGGTGGGGGAACTAATCCAAAAGGACTGGTGGCCTTATAGAAAGAGGAAGATTTCTTCCTTTCTATCCACCTCATTCCTGCCCACTGCCTCTCTTTTCTTGTGCGCACATCAGTGAAGGATCATGTGAGGACCTAGCAGGAAGGTATCCATCTGCAAGGCAGGAGGAGCGCTCACTAGGAACTGAGTTGGCTGGCACCTTGATCTTGGACCTTCTAGCCTCCAGAACAGTGAGACATAAATTTCTGTTGTGTCTACCCACTCTGTAGTATTTCATTATGACAGCACAAGTTGACTAAGACACTAAGAAAAGCTCAAATAAAATACCACCCCCCCCCCAAATGATAAACCCAAAGATGTTCATGCCAAGGCACATAGTCAGATTGCTAAATACTAAAGACCAAGATAAATGCTGGAAAAAACAAAAGATAAAGGACATCTTATGTATAGGGAAAAACTACTTGAACGATAACAGATTTCTTACAGAAACCATGGAAGACAGGGATGTCCTGGTGGCTCAGTCAGTTAAGCGACCACCTCTTGGTTTCTGTTCAGGCCAGAATTTCACCGTTCATGAAACTGGGTCCCACGTCTGCCTTTGTGCTGACATCATGGAGCCTTCTTGGGACTCTCTCTCTCCCTCTCTGCTCCCTTCCCCACTTGAGCTATCTCTGTGTCTCTCCAAATAAACAAATAAACTTAAAAAAAAAAGAAAAGAAAAGCTTTAGAAACCATGGAGGAGAACAGAAAGAAGTGGCACATGTTTTTCTAGTGTTGAAAGAAGGGTTGACCCATAATCTTTTGTTTTGTGAGAGATCTTTCATGAATGAAAGGGAAATCAAGTCATTCCCACATAAAGCAAAATAAAGCAAAACTAAGATTTAGAAGCTAGCCTTTTAAAAAATACCTGAAGGAAGTTCCTTAAACAAAAAGAAAATGATTTCAAAACAAAACAAAACAAAACACAACACCCCAAACACTCTTGGAATGTCAGGAAAAGGAAGGAGCAAAGGAAAGAGCAAAAATATAGGTAATATCTGCTAGCTATGAATTCTCTTAATTTTTGTCCGAGGACGTCTTTATTTCTTATTCAGTTTTTTGTCGTTTTTTGTTTGTTTGTAGTTTCAAGTTTTTATTTAATTCCAGTTAGTTAACATATAGTGTAATATTGGTTTTGGGAGTAGAATTTAGTGATTCATCACTTATATATAACATGAAGTGCTCATCCCAACAAGCCCCCTTAATACCAATCACCATTTTAGCCCATCCTCCCTTCCATTTCCACTCCATCATCCTTCAGTTTATTCTCTATAGTTAATAGTCTTTTTTATGGTTTTCCTCTCTCACCCCTATTATGTTCATTTGTTTTGTTTCTTAATTCCACAGATGAGTGCAATCATATGTTATGTCTTTCTCTGACTGACTTATTTTGCTTAGCATAATCTACTCTAGCTCTATCTTGTTCACTTTTTTTAAAGTATTTATTCATTTTGAGAGAGGGAGAGAGAGCATAAAACAGAAGAGGGGCAGAGAGAGGGGGAAAGAGAGAATCCCAAGCAGGTTCTACACTGTCAGCATAGAGCCCTACTCAGGGCTCAGTTTCACGAACTGTGAGATCATGACCTGAGTCAAAGTCAAGAATCAGACACTTCTTTCTTTCACTCCACTTCTTCTTTGCATATTTTTGTTTATAAGAAATCTACTGTAAAAACAAAAAAAAAAGAAAGAAATCTGCTGTAATTCTTATCCTTGTTCCTCTATAGATAGGTAAGGTGTTTTTTTTCTCTGGCTTTTAAAAAGACTTTATCTTTTGGGGCATTCAAGTTTGAATGTCCTCTCTCTGTAAAGAGAGCTTTCCTACTTTTATTACTTTCTGATCTTCAACTCTAATAAATTTTTGCATACTGCTCAAAAAAAACTTTTTTTTTTATCTTTTGGGGCACCTGGCTGGTTCAGTTGAAGCATGTGACTCTTGATCTCGGGGTTGTAAGTTCAAGCCCCTTGTTGGGTGTGAAGACTACTTAAAAATAAAATCTTTTAAAAAATTTTTAAATCTTTTCCTTGGTTTTCTGCAGTCTGAATATGCTATGCCTCAGTGCTGTTGGATTTCTCTTGCTTGGTGTTCTCTGATCTTCCTGGATCTTTGGTTTGATGTTTGTTTTAATTTGTGAAAGTTTTCAGTTACTATTACTTCAAAAGTTTCCTCTGCTTTCTCACTTTTTCCTCTGTCTGATATTCCAGTTAGGTACCTTTTGAAATTGTCCCAGAGTTCTTGGATGTTCTGATCTGTTTTGTTTATTCTGTTTTCTACTTTTGCATTGCAATTTGGGAAAGTTCTACTGACTTATGTTCAAAGTCACTATTTCTTTCCTCAGCTATGTTAAGTCTACTCATCATTACTCAGAAGGCATTCTTCATGTCTCTATAGGGTTTTGATTTCTATCATTTCCTTTAGATAATTTCTTGGAGTTTCCATCTCTGCTTACAATGGCCATCTGTTCTTACAAATTGTCTGCTTTTTCTATTAGTACTTTTAACATTTCATTATTATTATTTTCGATTTAACAAAATTTTTTAACGTCTTATTTATTTGTGAGAGAGAGAGAGACAGCATGAGAAGGGGAGGGTCAGAGAGAGAGGGAGACACAGAATCTGAAACAGCCTCCAGGCTCCGAGCTAGCTGCCAACACAGAGCCCGACGCAGGGCTCGAACCCACGAATCATGAGATCATGACATGAGCTGAAGTCCGCTGCCCAACTGACTGAGCCACCCAGGCGCCCCGATTTTCAATTTTTTTAATGTTTATTTATTTTTGAGAGAGAGGGAGGGACAGAGCATGACTGAGAGGGGCTGAGAAAGAGAGGGACACAGAATCTTAAGCAGGCTCCTGGTTCCAAGTTGTCAGCACAGAGCCCAATCTGGAGCTCGAACTCATAAGCCATGAGATCATGACCTGAGCCAAAGTCGAACACTTAACCAACAAAGCCACCCAGGCACCCCTAGAGCTTTTAACATTTTTGTCATAATTACTTTAAATTCCTTGTCTTATGATTCCAACATCAGTATCATGTGTGAGTTTGGTTCTGATGATTTATTTGTCTCTTCAGACTGTGTCTTTCTTGACTTTTTGCATACCTTGTAATTTTTTGTTGAAAGGTGAACATGATATGTTGGGTAATAGGAACTGAGTTAAATAGGGCTTTAGTATGAGGATTTATGCTAATTTGGGTAGGGCTGTATTGTGTTTAATGTTTGCTGTAGCTAATGGTGCCAGAGACTTTAAATCCCTCGTGTTCTTGTTTTTCTTTCCCTTGTTGCTTGTAGAGTTCTCTAGTACTCTTTCTTAGAGATAACTTGTGTCTTACAGCAATTTTAGTTGTTTTTTGAAGACCTATTAATGTGGTGATGTGTTATGGAAGAGGAAAAGTGTTTTCTAATGTTCTAGTTAAGAATAGGCCTATGTCTGAGACTGTGAATTTCCAAGTGTTTCTCCAGTGGATATAGCTCTTTCACTCCCACCCCACCCCATACTCCTTTTCTTGGCTGAAGGATTCCCAATCTATTTCCTAGAAGCACTAAACCCTGTTGACTTTTTTCCACATTATATGAGAAAGAAGGCTGGAGGAGGCTGCAGTGGGAGTAATTCCTTCCCTAGCTTGGATAAACTCTGAAAGCTTTTCCTTTGGAGAGTAGGTCTCTGTTATAAAGAAGGCTCTGGGTATATTTTACAAGTGATTACTCTTTTCCTTTTTCTACCAGTGTCATTCAGGGATTTCTTGGGTTTTCACCCTAACTGTAGTGGGGCTTCTAGAGGTAGAGCCCATGAAACCATGAAAATGTAGGAGCCTCACTAAGACTCTAGTCCCCAGGAGTTTCTCCCTCTCAAGTTAGTCCGCAGTCAGCATCCAACAATCCATCATAATTGCCATTACATGTTCCTACCAGTTTATAACTCTAGCAGCTTCTGCTCCAGGCAAGCAGATCTTGGCTGTGTCTCTTTGGATGAGATTGTCTCATCAGATTTCAGAATGGCATTTTGTCCTGTAATGTTACTTTTCAGATGTGTCTAAAAGTTGTTGATTTTTAGTTTATCCAGATTTTTCTTGTTCTAAGGACAGAAGTGATCTATCTCCCTTTGCTGTAGCTAAGGCCATATATATATATATATACATATATATATATATACACATAGAGAGAGAGAGGGATTTTAAGAAATTGGCTCATGAGATTTAAGAAAAATTTTTTTAATGTTTTATTTATTTTTGAGAGCAAGAGACAGAGCATGAATGGCGGAGGGGCAGAGAGAAAGGGAGACACAGAATCTGAAACAGGCTCCAGGCTCTGAGCTGTCAACACAGAGCCCTACGTGGGGCTTGAACTCACAGACCATAATATCATGACCTGAGCTGTAGCTGGATGCTTAAGCGACTGAACCACCCACGTGCCCCCCCCCCCATTTTTTTGAGAGACAGAGTGATAGTGGTGGAGGGGCAAGGAAATAGAGAGAGACACAGGATCGGAAGCAGGCTCCAGGCTCTGAGCTATCACCATAGAGCCCCATGCCGGGCTTGAACCAATGAACTGTATGATCATGACCTGAGCTGAAGTAGGAAGATTAACCAACTGAGCCACCCAGGCACCCCAAGAAATTAGGTCATGTGATTAAAGAAGCTGGCAAGTCCAAACATCTGCACTGGCATGCTAAGCAGGCTGGAGACCCACAGAAGAGCCAGTGTTATAGTTCAGGTCCAAAGATTATCAGGGAAGAGCCAATATTCAGTTCAAGTCCAAAGGCTGTCTGCTAAAGAATTATCTTCGCCCAGGGGAGATTGGTTTTTTTGTTCTATTTAGACCTTCAACTAATTGGATGAGGCCCACCTACTTCTGGACGAGGTCAATCTGCTTTCCTCAGAGTCCACTGATTCAAATGTTAATTTCAATGAAAAGCATTTTCACAGAAATATCCACATATCTAGGCACTGTGGCCTAGCCAAATTGACACATAAAATTAACCATCACACTTGGTGAATGGCCACACCTATCTGTAGGGGAGTTTAGGAAGATTTATAGTGTGTACTTATAACAGGGTCATAAGATCTTTTCTCAGGTGTTCTTTCTTAAGATCCCCTTCATCTGGGAGGCTCTGAGTCTATGAACCAGTTAAAGTAATAGAACTAGTTGAGAGACTGGATCTCTCCATTTGAGTGACATCAAATTTTGGTTCACCAGATTAAGTATGATGTTCATAGGCTGATCATTAATTAGTGAGCACCAAAGATCCCTGTGGATCAAGACTGATTAGTTACCACTCTGATTATACTGCCCATTACAGCAATCTTGCCCCTTTTCTGTTTTCTAGTGCTGCCATTGGCCTCTAGCACTCTGGTACTCCAAGGAACATATTTCTTTTTTTAAAAAATATTTATTTGTTTTTTTAATGTTTTTTATTTATTTCTGAGAGAGAGAGAGAAGAAAGAGAGGGAGAGGAGAGAGAGAGAGAGAGAGCATGAGCAGGGGAGGGTCAGAGAGAGAGGGAGACACAGAATCTGAAGCAGGCTCCAGGCTCTGAGCTAGCTGTCAGCACAGAACCCGATGCGGGGCTCGAACCCACAGGCCATGAGATCATAGCCCAAGCTGAAGTCGGATGCTTAACTGGCTGAGCCATCCAAGCTCCCCTCAAGGAATGTATTTCAACAATGGCATCTTCTACTATCACCTCATATGTGCAGACACAGAAAATACAGTTTTTCAAGAATACTACTGTTCCTCTTACCAATGGATTTCTCAATGTTTAGGTGAAGTGATTATCGTCCATTCCCTCCTGAGGGATACAATGAAAGGGTAAAAGAGTACATGGCACATGATGAATCCATCCCAACATTCCTAACTCATCAAGCCTTTGGATCATTTTTTCTCTATTATACCAATTTCTAGAATCTTAACCTAACTTAATGAAGGCCATTGTTGAGTCTGGCTTCAGTCAACCAACTCAGCAAACTCTAGAGCCACTCCTGACTGATTGAGCTAATACACTGAATCCAGAATCTTTGGTGCTACTAGCATATCAATAATTTCAATATTAGTTTTCTTTTTCCTTGGTCTAGAACCCACTCCTACATTGAAGTCATCCAGTACTAATATACTTTAGCAATTATCTTGCAATTTTTTCTCTTTGTAAGCTTCTCCTCTAGTGTCAGGTGTCTTATTCATCTTCCCAGGGTATGCTGAGATCAGAGTCTTGTTGTGGATCTAGAGGTAAAGAATAATTGACATACCTTTGCAAGGTTAATGCTTTTGTGAAACCATTACAGAATCTTAAAGCAAGGGATGATCAGTGTGTCAGAGAGGGTATGAGGAGTTGCTTTAGTTGGCAGGGGGACTCACTGAAAGTTGGGGATTCAAGATAGTCAAATTCAACCCAAACTACCAAAATGTCCCTGTGTTAGGTTAACACTTGATTTTTAATTAAGCCAAAACTTCCACATGTGAGACCTAATAAGGTGTGAATTCAAATTTTATGATCATTGGGCAATTCACAGGATCAAACATTGGGTCTGATTTGTAAATACTTTGCAGCTAAACAAGTTTAGAGATTCTTTTAGAGTGGTGAAGCTTTCTAGTCCTCTGAACTGCCATTTTATCCTGTAAATTATCCAGGGCATCCAGAAGCCATCAGCCCTCCCAATAGTCCTTGTAGGTATCATTTCCACCACTGTGGTCCAACCAAGCAACTAGCAAAGACCTGCCTTCAATAGGCACTTAATCCCCCACTGATAAGCAATTGTTTCTATTTCATGCCTAAGACTATCATGATCTCATTTTCCACTAGTGATAACTTCAAACTTCCACCAGTGTTTACTTCAAACAGAGTCAGGTTAGATAGCCTATCCCAGATTCCTATCTTTGGGGGTCAGTTTCCTAAAGCTACTTTTGGTCTCAGTTATAGTATGTTAAGGTTCATTTAGAAAACCTGGAGTATTCAGGCAGAGGAGGATTAAAATGCCAGGAATAGGTAGATATAAAACCATTGGAAGGACTGGAAGAGCAAAACATAGAAGACCATCCCTATCTTCAGGTAAACCACTGAAGCTCTAGTCCAGGGCAGTGAGAAATTCCTGCAGCCTCTGATGTTGGAAAACCAAAGGACATTTCTATTGAGGGACACAGCTGTGCTGTGGGTGACTAGTAAGGAAGCACTCGTGTCTGCTGCCACTCATGCAACTGTCTGCTGCTGTCAGAGAAATAAAATGATTTCTGCTTTTATTCTATTTTCCAATTCTTGCACAAGTGTAACTTGTTGACAGAAGATTAATAACATCCAGAACCCTAGAGCCGAAGGAATCTGGGAGATACAATTCTCTGGCTTCCAGTCCCTGTGATACAGAGTACATAAACAGGAATAGGGATAAATGCAGATCTCTGCCCCATCACATCTCACACTGAGGGTATCTCCCAACTTTTATGCAGGCTATAATTTCAATTCCAAATGGATGAAAAACTGTTTAAAGACATCCAGCCCTTCTAGCTCACTAGTTACCCCTGCCTGCCATACACACACATTTTTCTTACTGTTTTCTTTTATACTTTCCTGCCCCTTTGCCTAGTTTATGTGTCTGTCAGCTACAGAACCGAGAATACACATAGGATGGTTGAAGAAGGGAGCTAAGAGGAGGAAAAAAAAAAACGAGTTTTGCTTACCTGTGACCTAAGTAATGTTCTGAAGGCACATGTCCTCTCTTCCTCATATTAGGACAATAATAATTTTGAAAGTTCATTTTTTAAAAGATTTTATTTTTAATTTTTTTTGAGAGAGGTGGGTGTGAGCAGGGGAGTGGCAGAGAGGGAGAGAGAGAATTCCAAACAGGCCCTATGCTGTCAACACCAAAGGGGGAGGGAGGAGCTCAATCTCACCAACCACAGGATCATGACCTGAGCTGAAACCAAGTGTCAGATTCTCTACCAAGTCAGCCACCCAGGCACCCCAAAGTCATTTTTTAAAGTCATCTTTATACCCAATGTGGGGTTCAAACTCACAATCCCAAGATCAAGAGTCATATGTTCTACCACTGAGCCAGCCAGTTGCCCCAAAAGTTCATTTCTGATAAAAATCTCAAGAGATAGCTGGATAGTTTAGATTTATAAAATTTTCCAAGTAGGATGATGTGCATAATATATACCTCAATATCTTTTGTATTTCTTCCCTCTCAGCACATACATGGAGAGAGGGGTTGGGGGTGGGAGAGAGAAGTGGTTCAAGTCCACTGTTAGGGCAATTCTTTCAACAGCATAATCTCTTTAAATCCCAACCAGCTATGTGAGATGAGGACACTGAAGCTCAGAGGTTGAGTAACTTGCCCACAATACAACTATAAAAGACCACAACTANAGCGAGAGGAGACACGGAATCTGAAGCCGGTTACAGGCTCTGAGCTATCAGCATTGAGCCCCATGTGAGGCTCAAACCCACAAACTGAGAAATCATGACCTGAGCTGAAGTCCGACGCTTATCCAACTGAGCCACCCAGGCGCCCCTAAAAAACTTTTTAAATGTTTATTTATTTTTGAGAGAGAGAGAGAGTGAGAGACAGCGCGCGCGTGAGGAGGGAAGGGTCAGCGAGAGGGAGACAGAATTCCAAGCAGGTTCCAGCTGTCAGTACAGACGGAGCTGGAACCACCAACCACGAGATTATGACCTGAGCATAGACCAAGAGTCGGATGCGTAACTGACTGAGCCACCCAGGTGTCCCAAAAGACCACAACTATTAAAAAAAAAACTTTCGTCTGCCCATATTGGTTTCTATGAAATAGGACAGGGAACGGTACCCTAAAATTAATGAAGGGAGCCTAATTATTAGAGTCTGGCCTCCCTGTCAAAACCCTCTTTCACCTCAGTTAGTTCCCCAGACACTTTGTCAGTCGCTGTGCAGCCGGATCCCACGCCAGTGTGGTACCAGACCTTGCTCCTGACACCATGGAGCGCTCTGATCTCATCAGCCAGCGATAGAGTAGTGACCGAAGATGGCAGGTTCTGGGCCAGGCGCGGGACTCGGTTGCGGGCCAGAAAGGAGCAGGGAGAGGGGGCGGGGCGGGGCGTGCCCCGCCCCCGCCCCTCCAGCCACTCCCATTGGCTGAGGGTTTCCAGGCCCCATCCCACCGCCCGCCCTCAGGGCGACACTTAAAGTGTGCAGGGCAGGTGCCTCGAGTGGAGCAACAACTTTGCGCGCGTGTTCAGGTTGAGCGCGGCTCCCATTCATTGCCCACGGGCACACATCCATCTGTCCTGCGGTCGTCCAGAGAGAAGCGGCTCCAGGACGAAGGCAGCCGCCACCTGGAGGACTGTGACCCAAAGGGGCCGAGAGTGCTGCTGACTCTTGCGGGCCGGGGCAGGGGACTGTGATCGCGACCATGCAGACGTGCGCAAGGGCCTGGGGGCTGCGTCTGGGCTGCGGAGTTGGGGGCGGCCGCCCCCTGGCTGGAGGCAAGGGACCCCTTCGGGTGCCGCGGGGCCGTGACAGCAGCAGCGGCGGCGGGGACAGCAGCAGGGCTGGGGACTCGCGCCTCCTCGAGCGCCTCCTGCCCAGACACGACGACTTCGCTCGGAGGCACATCGGCCCCGGGGACAAAGACCAGAGGGAGATGCTACAGGCCCTGGGGCTGGCGGTAAGGACCCCACCCGGCCCTCCAGGGCCTCACCCCGCCTTACCCGGTTTCTGCCAGCTGGGCCTCCCGGCCCCCACCTCGAGCTCTGCTTGGCTCAGCGTGGGACCTGCACCCCGATCTTGGGCCCTGGCGTGGAAGTGAACCCGCAAGTTCCCCTGCTCCAGCCTTCTCTCACTCGTTTACTTTCTCCACCCGCTTCTCGCGCCTCAGAACCTTATGTTTTTCAACCCAACTCGCCCTTCTGATGAACCCTAACTTTGCAAAAGGAGGACCTCCTGGTTTATCCAATTATCTCTGGTTGCTGACTGAAATCCAGCCTAGAGTTGTCGAATCACTACCCCAATTCATTTACTTTCCTCCAAGTGATTTCTGATTTGCTCAAAGTTCTTTTTTTTTTTAAAGAAACACTAATTAGGCGATTTAAATGAGGTTCCCACAAGCCTTTGTAGATGCAAAACACAGAGGTGACTCCTTTAACTCAGAAGCACTTTCCTTTCCCTTTAATGTTCACGGAGTTATGTTTTCATTTTAGAGTATTGATGAACTGATTGAGAAGACGGTGCCTGCCAGCATCCGCTTGAAACGACCCTTGAAAATGGAAGACCCTGTTTGTAAGTTGCCGGGAGAGCGCCCCTTAGACTCTGCCTGCTCTGGCCTGTTTGTCTTCTAAAGTCACTGGAAATCCAGCTCTTGGTTAGGATTGCCCAGGGTTGGGAATATCTTTATTAAAATTAAACAGTGCGAGTACCTTAAAGGGAGGGAGAGGGTGGAATATTTAGTGCCCGGAGCAATCAGTTCTGTACCCTGGGTTGGAGTCCATGCCTCGCCTTTCTAGCTCTTTATCTAGGCGCCAGCAAACTGCCCGTGGAAGGCAGTGCACAAGACTGTGGAGAACTCCCCACTTCCCAGGCACTGTCCCAGGCCATGGTTCTCACATCCTTTGGGTTGAGATGTCATCACCTCTGTGCAGGTCAAGATACCTGAAAGGAAAAAGGAATTGCCTATAATCAATATGAGTAGGGAAGTGACAAAAATGGGAGGAGAGGCAGACATGGCCTCCCAGCCCAAGGTTCTTTATATCACAGCAGCTTCAAATTGTTCTCTTATCTCATGTCCAATTTCATTTACTTATACCTACTGTAAGGCAGCAGTACTCTTCAAATTCAAATAATCTTTATAAAGAAATGTGCAAATAAGATTTGTGCCTGGTTAAAAAAAGCTTAGTTTACTCATAGAATTACTTAGAATTTTGTTTCATATTTAAATATTTTTAATAGTCCTAAAGACCGACTTTCAGATACTTTCGGGTATTTTTATGAGTACTTGACTTCCATGGACTGAGACAAGAATCCATATGTCAAAGGATCAGGCAGAGCTGAAGAGTTTTCTCTCTCTCTCTCTCTCTCTCTTAAACAGGAAAGAATTTTCTTGGGGGTTATCTGGGGTTTGAGTCACAGAGATGTTATCTCTTACTTATACTTTTGGAGTCAGGTGAAGAAAAGGCTCTTTGTTTTTGGTTTTAGGACAGAAAGGATATGTGGGTGGCAAACTTTGTTTTATACTTGATCATAGCCAAAAGGCCAAGAAGTGATGAAATTTGTTTTAAAGTAGGCAACTTGAATTATAAAGCCAGCCCAACTCCAGCTGGCTAAATATATATATATATATATATATATATATATATATATTTAAGAGTTGTATATTTTTAAAGCAAGCCTTAGGTAATGCATTTCTGAGATTTTCAAGCTCAGAAAATGTTTGGGTCACCCATTCTTACAATATACTCTAACATAAGATGTTCTTTTTTTTTAAATGTTTATTTTTGAGAGAGAGAGAGAGAGAGTGAGCAGGGGAAGGGCAGAGAGAGGGAGACACAGAATCCGAAGGAGGCTCTAGGCTCTGAGCTGTCAGCACAGAGCCCAGCAGGGGGCTCAAATCCACACAGCTGCTTCTTCCCAGCTGAATAATGTAAACATTGGGGGATTCCATTTTTCCTCCTCTCTTTCATTGAAAGTGGACTTCTGATAAGTAGTTGCAACTTAACTGTAAACTTTAAACCCAGTGGCTTCTGTGAGATTTGGGGCTGGTTCCATCTGGTTATTCTGAGATGGCTCAGAGAAAATATTGCACCATCAGGTTCTACCCCCTTCCCCTCACCTTGAGGTGAATTGGCTTTCCAACAAAGCTTGCTTCTTGGAAGAGTGAGCTCTGGTTGAGGCAGGCAGAGAATGTGGCAGAAAGGCATCAATGTTTTATTCTGTAGTGTGCACATGTCATGCATGGTTAATGAATGTTCTCCACATGAGAAGAACTGGTCCCTGTAAACTCTAGTAGTAGCATTTCCATTTAGTTTAGTAGAGCATCATTACCTAAACTGTTTAATGTTGAATGCTTGTTTTCTGTTGTAGTTAGAGAGGAATTCTGGACTTAATATTTGTTCACCGTATACACAGGAAACTAATAAGAGCTTGTCAGTTAAATGAGTCTTAAATGCCATCATTGCTGAGTAAAAAGACTGAGCTGTAAGCACTATGGAGATACTTGAGTTAGTTCTTACATAATTTAATAATCTCAAACATTTGTTTAGTGCTTACCATATACTAGGTACTTTTAAAAGTGCTTTTCATGTACTAATTTTAGTCCTTAGTACAACCCTATAAAGTAAGTTTTAAGGATGTTTTAAGGATGAAATGATAGCATACAGGAGATATGTCATAACTTGGAGTGGAGGCAGAAGTTGATGCAGACAACACAGCTCCCCTGTCCACCCTCCAGTCACTAGTCTACACCACTGTTTCACTGTGCCTTCTGCAAAGTAGAAAACTCCTGGATACTCTGAAGTATCCAGTTTACTGATATGCACAAATCCAATCACACCAGAATCCCTCTGCCATTTGCCAACTGCTCTGGTGAAAATGCAGTGGCATGCTGACAGTACAGGTGTGGGAGCACTCAGCCCACTACCAGAGACAGGGATGGGTGCAGAACTAGGGTTGGGTGCTGAGGGAAGAATCATGATGAACAAGGCTGGGGGAAGCTGCTGCAAGCAGAGGGACCATGTACAGGACAGAGTGGCCTGACAGAATCAGATGATTCATCTCTCCTGAGGGTTGCTCACCTCCCCTTGGATACTTAAGTGCTTTGAAAGAATACCTTGATTATCAGTTGAATTCTCAGTACATCATGTTTCAAAGAAACAAGCAAAGCTAATCAACTCAAAATCCTGTTATCCTGTTAAATTGAACCTACTCTCCCTCAACCACATACACATAAAGAGAAAAAGATAGGAAGGATATATGTCAATGGCAGCATTCATTTCCCTGGATGGGCCATGATGGATGATTTTAGCTTTTTTATTACCTTGCTTTTTCTAGATTTTCTACAATAACTATTTTATAATACCAAGTTTCAAAGTACTTTGTGTATGAACCACGCCAATCACTTTTAGCTATGGTATGCCTCTCTGTAGTATGTTCAGTGAAGTCATCTCAAGCTAACCAGACTGAACTAGCCCAGAACTGCACAGAAGCTGCAGGGTTTAAAGTTTACACAAAATTGCACATTGCTTATTGTGAACATGCTGAGGAAGAAGGGAGACATTAACCTCTCTGATATTCAAATAAGTCAACCAGAACTAAGCAGCTGAGCTGTCACAATTGATGGACTTGTGGGAACTTAGTGTTCTAAGCCACATCTTTTAGAGCAATATTTAATAAATGGTTAACGGAAGGAGTATTGTGTAATGCAGCTGCAGGTGGTAACTATGTCACCCAAGTGGGGTTGGGTATTCTCCTGCACTGGCCTCAAGGACACCTAAACAGGACAACTGTTCCCCAGGCTGTAGATGTCAGGTGTCTTTCAGCTGGATGATAACCATCATTGGGTTCTGTCTGTAGACTCCTCAGTTTGTGACAAGGTTCACCCTTGGCCTTTTCCCGGCCAAGTTCCCAGCTTATAAGAATTGTTTTGTCTTTTTAATACCAGTGGATTTTCATTATGCAGCTGTGGAAATAAATGAAGACCAACCAAATGAGAAAAGCAAAGACTATTTATTCTGCACTTGTTATAGCAAGGGAGTCAGCCTTTTGTTTTGTCAGAGGAATGGGAAAGCCTTATCCTGAACTAAAGGAAAGGCTTCAGGAATGCTCCTATTGTGGGCTATTGGTGTGCAGAAGATATAAGGGAGCCAAGTAGGACTGGGGATCCTGTGTGATTGGTTTAGGGTGTATATTTGGCCTTTATGGTTGGTCCAACATCTGGAAGCCAGCACCAAAATTAAGGTAGTTGTCAGTTATTAATCAAGTCCTGGCCAAGAAATTTTGGTCAATTATTACATAAGTTATTGTGCAGTTTGCTGCATAGTCACTGAAGATAACAAATAACAAGTTGGCTTTCTGCAAGTATAACTTACAGCAGGCTGGCTTCTGGAATTTGTTATAGAAAAGATGTTGGTTTTTTGAGCAGGTTGCTGCAGGTTGTGGGTAAAAGTTCTGTGGTAATATATATAGTCTGGCCATTGTCTGTGTATTCAGTCTCTCACAGACTCTATCTTGTCCTTTTACTTTTGTCATTAATTCTTATTAGGCAAATGGCTGCTGATCTGACTGATAACCTTGGACAGTGAGTCTGTTGCCTAAATTGCAAAGTGTTCATTAGCCATCTAGTATGTGCAAAGCACTGTGAGGAAAAATATATGAGGAAACATAATCACTGTCCTCAAGCTTATATCTTACCTTAATATAAATATGTCAGAAGTTAAAAAGTCCCAGGTGCCATGAGAAGTATGGATAAAATGCTATGATTATTCAGAAATGATGTGAAGTTGTTGGATGGAGAAATGGGATTTCTGAAACAACATAAAGAGTTGAAACATATCATCTCTAGTTAAAAGCAAAGACAATACCTTGACATTGACTATTTTCTTTTGGTGTGTAAAAATAGTTTGTATAAGAAGGGGAAAATGGCAAAGGAATAAAAGCAGTGTCTTCACTGGGAAAAGAAAATGGCAAATGCAGCATGGAAAGCATAATTAGGCAAGTATTTTAGTATTGTTGTAGTCCTGTTCGTGGAATCTTATCAGAATAATTATGTTGTCAGTCACTCCGGGATTCTAGTGTTATGTTCCAACACCACAAATCAATTCTTTAATTAGGTATTCTACAAATTTAACTCAATTCTGACACTATCTACTGGAGATAGCCTAAAATCCTACCAGTTAAGGGCTAAACCCCACAAAACTGTCCCCTCTTCAGATGCCAATTGCAACTCCACTTGTGTTTCTGACCAACAAACTATAAATTGGAGGTTCCCACAACTCCCTCCTTAGGTTTGATTAATTTGCTAGAGCAGTTCACAGAACTCAGCAACATTTTCATATGTTTACCAGTTTATTGTAAAGAATATTATAAAAGATACAGATGACTCACCAGATGAGAGGTACATAAAGTGAGGTCCGTAAGAATTTTGAGCACAAGAACTCATTCCTTTGTGGAACTTGGAGTTCACCACCCTCAGCATGTGGATATGTTAGCCATCCTAGAAGCTCATCAAATCTTATCCAAGGGTTTTTATGGAGCTTAATCTGTAGCCTCCTATCTCCACCCCTTCCTCTTAGTGGTCTGTGGGTGAGGCTAAGAAAGTTCCAGCCCTCTTACCACTTGGTCTTTTTTGATATTTCTCACTATTCCCATCCTGAGACTATGTAGGGACACCATCCTAAATCACTTTATTAGCATAGGTGTGATTTTTTAATATCATTTTTTAGGTGTGATCAAAAGGGCTTCTTATGAATAACAAAGGAATCCTATTCCTCAAGAAATTCCAAAGACAAAGACCATATATAGTTTTTATTATACTACAGGGGTATTTCAGTTAAATATGTGGAGGTATATCCCAATAGAAGTGGAGAAATGAAAATATTTTGAAACAGATGCATTCTAAAATATAATCAGTTTTTTCCCTTTTTATCTTTAGTTTTTAAAGTTTATTTATTTTAAGAAGAACTAGCAGGAAAGGGGCAAAGAGAAGGACAGGAGGATCTGAAACTGGCTCTGTGCTGACAGCAGAGAACCTGATGTGGGCTCAAACTCAAGAACAACTGTGAGATCATGACCTAAGGCTGAAGTCATATGCTTAACCAATTCAGCCACCCAGATGCCCCAGTTTTTTCCCTTTTTAAAAATTAGAACACAAACTTAAAATCTCAGTCTTTATAAATTGAGTATTTTTAGCAATAAAATGTTTGGGACTTATTTTTTACATATAAAGGATACAAATATGTAAGCATATGCTGGTGAGAGTCCAAATAAAATAGGTCCTGTGACTGGGACAAAGAACATATAACATGTAAAAACAACTTTTCTTTTTCATCCAGCATCAACAAATATATTTTATATAAATGAAATTGCTAACTAGGGTACCTGGTAGCTTGGTTGAGTGTCTCTTTAGGTTCAGGTCATGGTTTGTGGAATTAAGTCCTGCCTCCAGCTCAGAGCTGACAGTGAGGAGTCTGCTTGGCCTTATCTCTCTCTCCCTCTATGTCTCTCCCCTGCTCTCTCTTTCTTCCAAAATAAATAATAAAAATAAACATTAAATTTAAATTTAAAAAATTTTAAATAAAATTGATGAGGGAGCTTGAGCCAGGTTGAGAGCAAAGTACAAGCTAGCATACCCAACCCTACCCCTCTTCCAAGTGGGATTATGTGTGATATTCCTCAGGCACTTCAGGCTGCCCAAATGAAGTTTTGGGGTAATGGGGAGGTGCAGGTGGTTCTTGAGTTCTGGAGCCCAAGGACCAAGAAAGAATTCTTGAAGTCTTTGGTGCAAAAAGGTGATTTTATTAAAGCATAGGGACAGGATCTATGGGCAGAAAGAGCTGCACTATAAGTCTGGGGGTGACCATTTTACGGAGTGAGGGGGGGAGGGGGGAGGGGGAGTTTCCAAAGAGACTTTTACATACTTACTGGCCTGCTATTGTCAAGCTAAGATTGTTTTTCCCTCTAGCAAAGCATTAAGACAGTAGGGAGTTCCTGACTTCAGGCTATGATGGGATTGCCTCTTTCTGGTAAACTGGTGGAGACTTTTATCAGTTTGACCATTTGTTTTTCTGTCCTTTCCTGGTTTTGGGTAGCCTGGAATGTCCAAGGATTATCATACACATGGAGGGGTGTGTGTATGTGTGTGCTGTTAGTCCCCACTTTCCCCTTAGCTTGCCCATGCTCCCTCATCACAAGGACAAAGGAAAGGATAGAAAACAAATGGTTAAACTGATAAAGAGTCTCCACCAGTTTACCAGAAAAAGGCAATCCCATCAATAGCCTAATCTCCAGTAACATATAGACTCAGTTTCCTGGAACCCCAAAATTACCCCTCCATAGTGATGTGGGGAACAAAGGCAAGAAGGAAATGGCAGGTAAAACTAAATTTCCTTATAACCTGCAGCCCATTGACAACTACTTGTGGCAAATACAGAGTATAACCTTTCTCCAGGAACCCCCTACTGTATTAATGTTAATGCTTTGCTAGGGAGAAAACAACCTTAGCTTGGAAGTAGCTAGGCCTCCAGTAGTCTGTGCAAGCCTTTAGAATATGAAAGTCTCCTTTGCTGTATAAGAAATTACTGTAAAACTCCATGGCTTAAATATTTATTGGATGTTTATTATTCTCACAGTTTTAAGGGTCAAGAATCCAGGAGCAGCCAAGTTGGATGCTCTGGCTCAGACTCTTATGATATTGCTGCCTCACTGGTGGACGTTCATCTGGGCCTGGAGGAGCTACTTGCAAGGTGGCTCATTCATGACAGCTGGCAAGTTGGTGCTGGGTGTTTGTGGGAAGTATTAGTTCGTTCCCACATAAGTCTCTCCGTGGGCTGCTTTAAGTGTCCTCACATGGCAGGTGGATTTCCCCAGAGCCAGTGATTCAAGAGAGAAAGAAAGCCAGGCAGAAGCTATCCTTTTTATGATTTAGTCTTGGAATTCCTATAGCATCACTTAGGAATCCTAAAGCACCACTTTCTGTTGATTAGAATGAGTTATTAAGTCTGGCCTGAATTCAAGGGAAAGGGAGTTAACTTTCACTTAAAAACATATGTTTTTTATTTGAGTATAATTGTCACATACTGTTACATTAGTTTCAGTTGTACATCATAGTGATTGGACAACTCTTTACATTCTGCTGTGCTCGCCACAAGTGCAGCTACCATGTGTCACCATACAATGCTATCCTTATATCATTGACTCTATTCCTTATGCTGTGCCTTCTATATTCCATAACTGGGAGCCTGTATCTTCTGCTCCCCTTCACCCATTTGCCCACTCACTTCCCCTTCCTCCATCCCCTCTGGCAACCATCAGTCAAACTTGTTCTCTGTGTTTATAGTTCTGATTCTATTTTTTCTTACTCATTTGTTTTATTTTTTAGATTCCGCTTAAGAGTGAAATCATATGGTAGTTGTCAGTCTGACTTATTTTACTTAGCAGAATATATCCAAAACATAAAGAACTTACAAATCAATACTAAAAAACAATCAAGATTAAATTAATCAGGGACACAGAACCTGAGTAGACATTTTTCCAAAGAAGAAATACAAATGTCCAACAGACACATGAAAATATGCTCAGCATCACTAATAATCAGGGAGATGCAAATAAAAACTACAATGAGGTATCACTTTATACCTGTCAGAATGGCTAAAATAAAAAAGACAACAAATAATAAGCGTTAGCAAAGATGTGGAGAAAGAAAAAAGAACACTTGTACACTGTTGGTGTAAGTAAATTAGTGCAGCCAATCTGGAAAACAGTATGGAGTTTCCAAAGAAAGTTAAAAATTGAAATGCCATATGACCCAATAATTCCAATAGTGGGTATTTACTCAAAGGAAATGAAAACACTAATTTGAAAAGATATATGCACCCCTGTGTTTACCACAGCATTATTTATAATAGCTAAGATATGGAAACAACCTGTGTCCACTGATAAAAAAAAAATAAATTTAGGAAGATGTGGTATATATGTATATACACACACATACACACACAGTGGAATAGTACACAGCCACAAAATAGATGGGATCGTGCCATTTACCACAATGTGGAGGGACCTAGAGGATATGCTAAGTCTCTACCCTTTGAAAGGAGGACTTTAAACAAATGTGCAGATGTATTTTTTTACTAGACTTAATTTTTTAATGTTTTTTTTTTTTTTTTGAGAGAGACACAGTGTGAGCAGGGGAGGGTCAGAGAGAGGGAAACACAGAATCAGAAGCTGGCTCCAGGCTCTGAGCTGTCAGCACAGAGCCTGACGCGGGGCTCAAACTCACAAACTGTGAGATCGTAACCTGAGCCGAAGTCGGCCACTTAACCGACTGAGCCACCCAGATGCTCCTAGACTTAGTTTTTTACCATCAGTTTAGGTTCACAGCAAAATTAAGGGTAAGGACAGAGTTCCCACATACCTCCTGTCCCCTGATAGCCTCCCCCATTATCAATATACCCCACCCCCAGAATGATACAATTGTCACATCTAATGAACCTACATTGACACATCCATATCTAAGGTTCATAGTTTACATTAAGGTTCACTCTTGGTGTTGTACTTTTTATGGACTTGGAGAAATGTATAATGACATGTATCTACCTCTACAGTATACAGAATAAATTCACTGCCCTAAAAACATCTTGCAGACATTTTCTCCCCTCAGACATTTTTTAAAACTACCACATTCACCCAAATTAGCATATACTTCCTATCAAAAATTATAATGAATTTTACCTAACTTTTGCAAATATTCAAAGTTAATAAAAATGAAATCAATCATATACCACTATATTGTAAATATAGTGTTACTCCTAAGGACCATTTGCCCATACACTAAATGCCCTAGCCTACTCACCTTTGTCACCAATGGGTTATAAGCTATCATCAAGTCTATTTTTTTAAATTTTTTAATGTTTTTTTTAAGATTTCTGAGAGAGAGAGAGAGAGACAGCGTGATCAGGGGAGGGTCAGAGAGGGAGGGAGATACCGAATCTGAATCAGGCTCCAGGCTCTGAGCTAGCTGTCAGCCCAGAGCACGATGCGGGGCTCGAACACACAAACCGTGAGAATATGACCTGAGCCGAAGTTGGACACTTAACTGACTGAGCTACCCAGGTGTCCCTCATCAAATTTATTTCTACAGCTTCCTCCATCTGCTTCCCTTTCTCATTTACTGGGAAACTTCTGTTGAAGATAAGATATGGTTTTAGGCGCTGAAGGTAAGAGTCAAGACATAAAGGATGATAAAGATATGATTCCTGACTGTAGGTTATAACTAATAAGGGGATAGATATTTTGTAGCAGTAAGATCTGTAAATTAGGATGAATGCTTTGGCTGAAGTTAAGACATGAGCAGAGGCATGGAAGTGTAGAGATAACATGGTTATTTGAAGGTAATGGTGAGTGACTACGTGTAGAATTTCTACACATAGAAAAAACGTGTGTTTTTTCTCTGTAATGAGAAGACATTATTAACAGTTATTACAGAGGGATTGACATGATTGTTTTGCAGAGTGCCTCTGACATCAGAGGCAAGGAGACCAGCTGGGAGATTGTTGGAAAGTTTAGAGGTGAGATTTTAAATGTGCATTAGTTCAGGTCCACCAAGAAATACTCACCAGGATAATATTAGATATACAAGAAATTTACTGGGAGTGGGAACAAGAGAAGGCAGGGGAGCCTTTAGGCTGTGATGCAGATCTGACGCTGGTGGAAGAAAGAGAGATGGAAGGAAAAATTGCTAGGAAAATCTAAGACTGCAGCACAAATCTAAGTTTTGGTCAGTCCAAAGTTGCCCATGGGAGGGGGTCCCACATCTTACAAGAATGGGTCTGCATTAATTAGTCCTTTTGCTGTTCTTAGTAACTGACTGGGAGGAGCCTATGGGGATTACAGTTTTGGTATAAATATGGTGGTTGATCCAGTAGGTGGGCTGTCAGCCAATTTCTAGGCTGAATGTCTCAAAGTGATATAATCTCATTAACAGGGAACAGGAGAAGAAGAGGGTACTGAAGGAAGTAGAGATTATGAGTCTTGTTTGAGCGGAACTGTGTTTGTTCATGGAACATGCATTTGGAAATGTTGAAGCAATAGTCAGAAACATGAGTCTACAGCTCGAGAGAAATGAAAGATGGAGTTCTAGATTTAATGAGTCTTCTGAATGAATTCATTGGAGTGAGATTTCCTAGATATGGAGAATGGGGAGAAAAGTATAAGCCAGGATGCCAGGAAATAGAGCATGTAAAAGGGAGGCAGAACTAACTGAGGGCAAATAATTAATTCAAAAGGCTGGAGGTAGGGTGTTCTGAGCCCTATTGTCACATTCTGGACCTTTTTTAGGCATAAAAGGAAATTAAGTCCACCTGAGGGTGTAAGGACATTCTGTAGTAAGTGTTGAGAGATTGCCTGTCTGATAATCTGAGTGAGAGACAGGAAGTAGAGAATTAAAGAAAAGTGGGAAATTTCCAGAACAGCCATTGTGAACATTTGGGTAGTAAGAAACCTAGTATTTTTACACACATAAAGGCATTTTTACAAAAATGCAAACAATTTTAGTAAGGAGTCTTAATACCTACAGCATCAACATACTGATTAAACAATGCAGAAATACAATTTCTGAAATTCTGAAATTATTGCATTAATGAATTAATGTACTGCATTATTTCACAGAACTTGCATAATAGCTGTGAGTTTACATTTAAAAATGTTTCACTGAAGCCTATACTTTTAGGGATGCAGTTGAACTAAATGTGAAAACAGTTTGTGCATTGATTTGTCATCATGGGATTCTGTGATGGGTGATTACTGTGAATATTGAACTCGCTATATGTGGGGGTTTAGGTGAATTTTCATTGCAACACCTTGATTCACCCATATTTCCTGAGCACTTACTATGTGCCTAGCAACCTGCTATGCAGAGATTATAATTTAGGGGGTTAACTTCTGGGTTGGACTATAGATTTCTCCCTATGCCTATTCCTTTGATCTATAAAAAATGATCTCTTTCCTGAAAGCATGTTAAATTGTTTGAGTTGGATTCCTAGAACACATCCTTCCCTTGTTTTTGCTCTGCTGGCTCTAATAGTGTCCCCACAGGGCAGCAAAGAGGAAAAACAAATAATCCAGAACTTGCACCCTGATTCTCATTTCAAACTTACCATTTGGCTTGATTATTATATAGACAAACTGGAATTCCAGATAAATATGAATTGTAATGTTTCTCTGTACATTTCTTTTTAAAATGTTCATAGAGTAAATGAAGAGATGTGGTGGAGGAGGCCTCCCACAGAAAGTAGTGTGACCCAAGACCAAGGAGAAAATAAGAGACATGGTGCCCCCTTCTCTTCACTGTGGGATGTTCTGGTTTTCTGACAGCTAGTATTAAGATCTTGAATCTTATATATGTTTTGGATGACCAGGAAGAGCAGTACAGACTGCACACTCCTGTGGAGATGAGGTACCAAGGAGCCACTGCAGCTGGACATGCCTAAATCCTTTTGGCTTTAGATCTGCCCACTGGATGGCTCTAACCCTGAGGGTGATGAGGGTCTGGGTGTGATGGGGTGTTAATTTACTGAGCAAGAAGATGGGGAAGAACCTGGTAGGATTAGGTCGAAGTGGATCTGAGCCCCAGGTCAGGTCTGCATGGTCCTGTCCCAACCACATCTTGTCACATAGGGTAGGTGCCCCTCTGCCAGTCTCAAAGAATTTACAATTCAAAGTTTACATGCATTTTTCTACACTACACAGAGCTTATGAATTGGTTTACCTCCCTGGAATGAAGAAATTCTGTGATTCACAGACTTTGGTTGTGAAACTGTCCTTTGTTGGGGGAGGAAACTTGACAAGAGACAATAGGGTTAATGGGCTAGGCAAGTGGGTTGAAGCCGATGTGTTATGGGGGAGAGAGAGGAGTGCTGCAAATGATTAGGTGATGCTACAGAAAAGGCTACACATTAGCATGGAATTTGTATACACACTCCAGTTTTCACTCAGAAAATCCAAAAATGTCCTGACAAATGCTATCATTCATGATTTGTTTATCTTGATTGAGACCCTCAACCCATCCTAATCATTTTTGGAGCAGCTTTGAAGCCAAAGATCTGAAGGTTGACAAGAAAAATATGCTAAGGCAGTCTGTGTCCTAACATGCTGGCCCCAGCTTTCCCCTTCAGCCTCTGGCAGAAAAAGGCCTTCCTGGACGAATTCAAATATGACTGTGTTGGTTTTCAGTCCTGATGATTTCCTTGGAGACCTTTCTGAATATCTTGCCAAGTACACGAAGGGCAAGGAGTGGGAGGGAGGCTCTGACACTGGTTGAGTGGCTGTTCTGTGTTGTGTGCTCCTGAACTTCCCGGAAAATGCTCTGTGGACCTTTGACCACTGTGGGGACTGAAAAGTATCTGAACTCATAAATTTCACAAGGAAGCATTTTGTTCTGCACATAGCATTTCAATTTAATTTTTAATTTTTGAGTATCATAAGAATATTGTCAAATTTTAAAACAAAGATAAATGAGCAAGACCCCTTCAGTCTCCTCCTGTTAGTTTCTTTAGAATCATTCAAGAGATATTGTTAATATATAACATACATATATATTCTCTTTTTAATATAAATGTCAGAATCATATATACTCGATGGAAACTTATGCCTAATATTTTTAGATTGTCAAAGAACAGAAGCAAAGCATGGATACATTTTTTTCATACAACTGACACAAAATGTGATCATGGGGTTATGTGTTAGGGGTGATTGGGATACTGGGGAATTGTGTATATGCATGTGTTTTGGTATCACAGGAATATTAACCCATACAGCCTGACTGTCTATTCTTTTTTTTTAACTTTTTTTTAATATATATTTTTTAATTTATTTCTAGGAGAGAGAGAGACAGTGTGAGCAAGGGAGGGTCAGAGAGAGAGGGAGACACAGACTCTGAAATAGGCTCCAGGCTCTGAGCCGGCAGTCAGCCCAGAGCCCGACGCGGGGCTCAAACCCACGAACCGCGAGATCATGACCTAAGCGAAAGTCGGACGCTTAACCGACTAAGCCACCCAGGCTCCCCCTGACTGTCTATTCTAATGACATTTTTCCAATTCTTGTCAAAATTCACATACATGGAAAATTAAAACCTGAGCCTAGAGTGCATTGAATATTTGATAGCTAAATTAGTTTATTCCTGTTAGAAAGTATTTATTTGGTGTAGTGGTGAGTACAAAGCCCTCCTTGATATTTTAGGTGCTGGTGACAAAAGGGAGTCACTTTTGGAAAGTCTCTTATGGAATTATGTAAGGAGAAAGTGTTCATTCTGAATTCAGCGAAGAACTGCAAGAGGAGCAGCATGGGACCCACCTGTGGATTCTTAGGGACTGGTGCTGAGGCCACTGAACTCTGTTGTTAGTACATCAGAACCAGGGCATTATGCAATGCTCAGAGGCAGAGTAATAAACAAGGTCAGAAGCAGGGGTTTGTTCCATAAGAAAAGAACTTACTGCTTGAATTCCTGAAGGATTGCCTGAGGATTTTCATGGCTGGGGGTGGGGGAAGGCACAATAATAAGATTAGCTGTCACCCTTGGGAAGCTACAGGCAAGCATTTGAAGAATGACACATTGTCTCCAAGTGTTTCTTAATGGACACTCCCTTTCTCTTTCAGTCTCATTTAACCACTGGTTAGTTTCACTGCCATTCACATTAAGGAAAAGTTACTGGAATTGGGTCTGTTCACAGAAGGAAGCTGTTTTTGTCACATTGAAAGGAAGAGTGTGAGGAATGTGCACTGCTGTGGGGTTTGCTCGGGGGGAGATGGAACCTTTTTCCTCTGTCTTGTCCACACAGCTCTCCTTGGGCCATGCTGCCCAAGGTTTGGATGGCACAATTGCCTCTTAATAATGCTTCTCTTACTAGCTAAGGGGCAAAGACTGCAACTTTGGAGTTACAGATCCCACACTATTTTCTCTAGACAAAATCGGTTTCAAGAGAGAAAGGAATCTAAATCTAGTGTGAAGGGCAGCGGTAGATATCGCATGGTTAGGATTTGGGTTTTTATTTCAACCAATCATGCCCCAAAACTTGCTCTTAGTACTGATTCCTTTTATGTTCCATTTGAGACAAATTCAGCAGGTATATCTCTGATTGTGGACCTTTCCTCTTTTCTCCTTTTCTCCATGTCCATTAGATCTTGGCATCATTTAACATAGTAATTCAAACTCTGGATTCCTAAATACATGGATTTGGCTCTTCTGCTAATTGGGCCAAACTGAGATTTCATTAGTGTGTATGAGAAATGGTGAGCAGTGAACAGACATTTGAAACAATTCAGGCACTCAACTAAGCTGTGTGTCTGGAAATGTTTTTTTACGATATGTGACTGATGCAGCCTGAGGTCCTGATTTTATCACAGTTAAGAAGCAGCTTTGTTCTTCAAGTCATGAACTGCCTTGGTCTCCAGCAGGGAAGTTTGTTCAGGATGAACAGTGGATGAGAGAATGGGAAAGACTTCCACACCATTCACAGTTTTGGAAGCATGGCCAAGTAACTACCCTTGTCTTGATACCTCAGGAGTGTCCATTAGCTTGGTGTACAGAGGACTGCTCATTCTATTAACTCACTTTGTTCCCAAGAGAAGGTAAAATTGGTTGTAAAAACTAGCTATGATGAGAGCCAATAGGGGAACATTTGTGTTAACCCCAAGTAGAGCCCATGAATGCTTTGGCAGTTTGGTACAGTGGGGACTAGAGTAAATCTCTTATAGGATTAGAAAATTCATTGTCTCAAGTTTGATCATTTTCATGCTCTGGATATTATGTGTGTGTGTGTGTGTGTGTGTGTAGTGTGTAGTGTGTAAGAGATAGTGGTGTTATATGGAAACCAACTTGACAATAAGCTATTTAAGAAAAAAGAACACTAAAAAAAGTGGCAGTTATGAGGGATGCTGATAATGCATCTGGAGACCCCAAAATCTCAGCTAGAATGGTGGAGGGATCTGATTTTTCCTTCTGCAGGAAAACCCATTCTCTCCTACCTCCTAGCAGAGCTGTCCAGGGTAGAGCCCAGTGGGTGCCTCTACTAGACCCCAGCTCCCCTCTTTCCAGCAGCCTCTGCCACCCAGGCCCTGGTCCTGTCCTGGCCATATGCTATCGACAGTTAGGAAAAGAAGACATGAACCCAGGCTAGCCAGGTACCCACTGGCACGTTCCACATCAATCAGTTCAGGGTCTACAGATACCTATATCCCTTATAGCTGACATTATGCCTTACACACTTGAATGAAACACTTGAAGAATTTAAAGGCTCACTGGCATAAATGAAGAGCAAAATAGTTATAGAGAAGACCCAGAATCAGAGAGGTTTCTAGCCAAGAGAGCTCCAGATAGGAAATTATGGGAGCAGAGAGGGGTAGTACTCAGTCGACTGTGGCCATGTCTTTATTATGCCTCTGGAGTTCCTCTTCCTATAGTTCCCATTAACTCACTTGAGCCATAGTCCAAATTTTTAAGGGTGAAAAATAAAAAAACTTTAATCATTAAAATAAAAAAAGTGAAGCTTGAGAAGCAAGGCTTGTTAATCCTTTAGTGCTTCTGTCATCACATGGTGATGTGTTGCTCTTGTGTCCACATTTCCTTTTCTTATAACCAGCTGCTGAGTTAGGACTGACCATAACATAGCATGAGTTCATCTTAGCTCGATTACGTCATTAAAATCCTATTTATGAATAAGATCACATTCGTAGGAACTGGGGATTAGGACTTTAACATCTTAGGACACAGTTCACAGCACTTTGCCCATCTCCCTCCTGGACTTATGTACGGGCATCTTACCATATGTCCCTGTTTCCAGGGTCTCCTCTCTGACCTAGCCACAGTCTCATTAGAATTTTCTTTCTATAATGTAGAAAAGATAATATTATTCAATACTCTGTTACTCCTAAAGGTTAAACTCTTGACAGATAAAGTCCTTCACAGACTGTTCTCATTTGGGCATTAGACCTTTTGTCCTCATGACATAATATGGAAAAGGGACCTATTCCTCTTGTACAAGATCTTAATTGAAGCTGACCTTGCCAAATAGTGTACCCACCAGACACTGCTAGTCAATTCCAGCTCCTAATGGGCTTCTCAATCTATCTACCTTAAGGCATTGGTGAGTGATTGGATTTCTTGCATAATTGTTAACGATGCTATACTCACATATCTCTTCAGATATTGGATTATTGAACTTTCGCATATAATTCCTAAGCTTTCAATGGAATAAGGCAAGGTTGTCTATTATAAATCAGTTGGATGGTATTTAATCATGAAACAAAAAACCGTCTTCTTTCCTTAACCTGATCTGGAAAAAGATACTTCTCTTGTAAATATATTTCTTGTGAAAGCATGTGGAGTAGGAAGTTGTAGGGTAAAAGTGTTTTCTTTGAGGATAAAGGAGAAATGAGAGTAATATTCACATAGAGTCAGAAGGGTTAAAACAAAGTGAAGCATTCTCCTAGCCAGTTGGCCATTTTAGAGATGCTGTATATAAATTTTTCTCTGATATGTTAACAATAAAATCCAATAATTTGAAGATGTGACTGAGTCCCTGATAAGATCTTAAAGGAGCCAGACATTTGTCCAAGTAGTTAAATTTTTACCAGCATGATGCATCTATATGCAGAAGGGCAGAGAAAAAACCATGTTAAGGTCATTTGTATCTAGAAACTATTAGTATAAGGTCTGTACCTGGCCCATTAGGGAAAGTGTAGAATCTGTAGTTAGATAAACTGGGTTATAACATTCAATTTAAAAACCATGTAACCTTGGGCAAGTGATCTTGTTCATGCCTTAGATTCCTAAGCTGTATGAAAAGCATTTGGTACAATTCCTGACAAAGAGAAATGCTCAAATGTCAAATGCTATTATTATTTTGTTATTATGTGAATGATCCAAAATAGGGTCTCATTCACACCCAAGAACTTTATACTTTTTAATTATAATTAAAAATGCCCTAATGGGAATTCTGGTTACAATTGCATCTTTTATGGAGTGCTTGGGTGGCTAAGTTGGTTAAGCGTCTGACTATGGCTTAGGTCATAATCTCATGTTTCCTGAGTTCTAGCCCCATGTGGGACTCTGTGCTGATAGCTGGGAGCCTAGAGCCTGCTTTGGATTCTATGTCTTTCTCTCTCTGCCCCTTGCCTACTTGTGCTCTGTGTCTCTCAAAAATGAATACACATTAAAAAAAATTTTTTTTAACTGCATCTTTTATGACAACTAATATTTTAGACTGTTGGATGAAGGACTTTATGTACATAGCTCTTTCAGAGGTGCCTGGATGGCTCAGTCAGTTAAGTGTCTGACTCTTGGTTTTGGCTCATGGTTTGTGAGTTCGAGACCCATGTCAGGTTCTGAGCTGTCAGTGCAGAGCCTATTTGGGATTCTTTCTCCTCTCCCCCTCCCCCCACCTCTATCCTGCTCTCTCTCTCTCTCTCAAAATAAATAAATAAACCTAAAAAAAAAAAAATAGACCTTTCAGTGATACCAAGGAAGAAACATCAGAGTTAGTAGAGGAGTTTTAGAGAAAAATATAGGTCATCTAATTTTAAGACTTAGCTCCTGTTGGTATAAGGCAATTCAAAAGGGAAAACAATACTAAGAAAAAGCGGAATTTTTATTTGGTGTAAATACTATAGAAATGTAAAGGGAACAGAAGAAACTTGGAATGAGGCAAGTATTAAAGTTGGGCAATTCTAACAAAACCAAGAAAGAGGAGCCAAAAAAAAAAAAAAAAACATTCTGAGGAACCAAACTTGAGGAGTAATTGAGTGTTGTTTTGTGGATTTTTGAGATTTCTGCATTTAGTACTTAGTGTTAAGGATTGATTCTTATATTTTCCAGATAGCTGTTTTCATATATGGTATATTCAAATGAAATAAAGATCTTCATCTATAATTAGAGCTCTCTTTTGAAATATTTTTCTGCCTATAATATTTCTCTCTTTCTTACAATCAGGTGAAAATGAAATCCTTACAACTCTGCATGCCATTTCCAGCAAAAACCAGATCTGGAGATCGTATATGGGCATGGGCTATTATAACTGCTCTGTGCCACAGACGATTTTGCGGAACTTACTGGAGAATGCAGGATGGTAATGTATTACTTGATTGAAGACAGGAGTACTGTGTTTTGATTTGCATTATTCTCCCCATTTTCCCATACCCTCTTACCCCTTGAAGCGTCAGAACTCATACACTAACACCTACACCCCGTGTTGTCTCTAACCTCCAAAACCTTGGTGGCTTCCTCTGGCCTGGGAAATTTGCTTACTTAGATGTAGAGAAAATGTAGAGGTTCTTCCCACTTTTATTCCCTTAAAACATTCTAGAGCTCTAAAATGTGGATGATGTTAATCTCTTCTTTTCCAGTTTAATGTCTTCTGTCTTCATAAGTACATTGAGCAAGATGTCAATTTGTAGGTGGACAGATTCAGGGCTTTATTCTTTGCAGACACTGGGATTTTAAGGCTATGTCTTTTTTTTTTTTTAAGCCTGTGTTTGAGCTTACTCAACATGTCAGAATCTTGGGTCCATTGTCTTAGGATTTTAGGAGTGTCCTTTACCTCCTTTCCCAATATTCTGAGTTGATAATCCATGGCAAAAGCAGACATAATATCAGGTAAATGGAGATTAAAATATCAGCTTCATTATTTAACACTTTGTAGCAAAAGAGAACACATGTATTCTTTGAACTGGCTCTTCTAGGGACAGTAAAAGAAGGGACAGAGCTGTACACACTCAGTTGCTTGTTCTATTCTTATCTAACCAATCAGGAAACGCATTCCTATTTTCCTTGCATTCTAGTGTGTGTGTGTGTGTGTGTGTGTGTGTGTCCTTGTCTCTGCCCACTCTGGCTGCTACTGTTTTCACAACCCTGAAAGTGTTTCTCCAGCACTTAAGGAAAACACCTAAGTCCACATACATGCTATTTGCTATTTTCCATTGCAGTTAGCTATATGATAGAAAGAACAAAACAGGTTCACATCTCAATACTAAACACGAAAACACATTGGATATTTTTTTTTAATATTTAAATGTTTATTTTTAAATTTTTTAATCTTTATTTATTTTGAGCAGCAGAGCGACAGAGTGTGAGCAGTGGAGGAGCAAAGAGGGAGAAACAGAATCTGCAACAGGCTCCAGGCTCTGAGCTGTCAGCACAGAGCCCGATGAAGGGCTCAAACTCATGAACTGTGAGATCATGACCTGAACTGAAGCCAGATCCTAAACTGACTGAGCCACCGAGGTGCCACAATGTTTATTTTTGAGCGTGGAAGAGAGAGAAGCACGACTGGGGTAGGGGCAGAGAAGGAGACACAGAACCCGAAGCAGGCTCCAGGCTTTGTGCTGACAGCAGAGAGCTGGATGTGGGTCCAAACTCACAAACCGTGAGATCATGACCTGAGCCGAAGTCAGATGCTTAACCAACTGAGCCACCTAGGCACCGCCCCTGTATATTTCTTAGTAGGCAGAGGTAATGGCTCCAAAGGAGCCTGAGAGCAGACCAGGCCATCTGCTTCTTTTGCCCAGGAAGAAATATCTGATTATAGAGGAAAAAAGATGGTGATGCCTGGGCCTTTCTCTTGTTTTTAGATCACTGTCATTGCATACACCAGCATCTTTAAATTGAAACTTTATTTCAATTGATGCCTTAGTCTCAAAAGGAATGTCTGCACTTATTTCTGGTGTAGTAACTGAAGTGGGGAAGCAGGGGCACCTAGGTGGCTCAGTTGGTTAAGCGTCCCATGTCGGCTCCGGTTATGATCTCATGTTTCGTGGGTTTGAGCCCCGCATCGGGCTCTGTGCTGACTCTCTGCTAGCTCAGAGCCTGGAGCCTGTTGCGGATTCTGTGTCTCCCTCTCTCTCTGACCCTCCCCTGCCTTTTCTTTCTCTCTTTCTCTCTCTCAGAAATAAATAAAACATTAAAAAAAAAATAGGGACGCAATGATATTCCCAGATGACTTTGTTTTAGTTAGTTGCTTTAAAAAATAACATTTTTAAAACTATGAAGACACATAAACAAGTATGCAGATCCCATTTATTCGGTCCATAAGTACAGTATAGTTGTACCCAAAAATTGTCTTCTTACACAGACATACCAGGAAGTACAAGCTGAAAATTTGAGTAAATTAATGTTGCTTTACATTAATATATGTAGTGCCAGTTAACATTTAAAAATAAGTTTCAAGTGGCTCCTGGTGGATCAGTTAAGTGGCCAACTCTTGATTTTGGCTCAGGTCCTGATCTCAGGGTCATGAGTTCAAGTCCTGCATTGGGCTTTGCACTCACAGTGTGAAGCCTGCTTTGGATCCTCTGTCTCCCTCTTTCTGCCTCTACCCTGCTCAATATCTTAGTAAATTACAAAAAAAAAAAGGCAATCTTATCAATAGCCAAATCTCCAGAGACCCATCCACTCCTAGAGTAGTAGTAGTTTCCTGGAGCCCCAACATTACCCTCCTGTCCATAGTGATGTGGGGAACAAAGGCAAGAAGGAAATGGCAGATAAAATTGAATTTCCAGGGGTGCCTGGGTGGCTCATTTGGTTAAGCCTCTAACTTCAGCTCAGGTCATGATCTCACAGTTCCTGAGTTCAAGCCCCGCATCAGGCTCTGTGCTGACAGCTTAGAGCCTAGAGCCTTGTTCAGATTTTCTATCTCCCTGCCCCTATCTCCTCTATCTCCTCTATTCTCTCTGCCCCTCCCCAGCTCTCGCTCTCGCTCTCTCTCTCTCTCTCTGTGTCAAAAATAAATGAACATTAAAAACAAATTTTAAAACAAGTTTCAATGCATAGCATTTGATATAAGAGGTAACTTTAATTTCTAGTACTACCATTATCATGTGAGGACAGATTAAGCAATTGCCTCTGTAATTCAAAGGTATTTATAGCAAGATGTCAAGATTATCTTTTAGGTTAGCATATATAAAAAAAATCAACGCTAGTAAAGGTAGGCTTCTCTATGGGAAATCATAAATTGCCCCCTCATGAGCTTTTGAAGTACCAAAAGACGTGCTCCACAGCAATAAATTTTAAACATTTGCCAAATACTTTGCATCTTTTTGTAAAATGTTTTCTTTAATAAATTTTGTTAGATTTAATTTGAATTCTTGGTGATCAGAATTCTCGTTTCTATATAATGGCTTTATATAAGGGGATTTTTACCTTCCACCATAGGACAGACTTTTGAGACATAGATTAGTCCATTTTTTTTACCTTAAGAACAAATATGTAAATCTCCTATTCCTAAAAACCTGAAGAGCTGCCAAAAAATTTACTGCTTTGTTCTAGTCAACAGGTGAAGATAGGGCCCTCATTCTCAGCCTCTGTGGGAGGGTAGGAGCCTAACTTCTAAGCACCAGCTAACAATCCCACATGAGTTTCACACTCCTTTCTGATTTTTGTAGTTTTTCATTTTCATTTGTAATTTGTAATCATTAAATTTTCATTCATTTGTAATCATTAAATTTTCATTTTCATTTGTAATTTTTTAAATTTTTCATTTCCCTGATTCCACTGAGATTTGCTCATTCCCTCCCTTAACCCTCATTCTCTCCTTAAAACATCAAGCTACCTGTAATACGCACACAACACACACACACATACAAATATGCAGAATATATCTAAGAATACAAATTTCAAAATTTGGCATTTTGAAAATATTCTACTTAATCTTAAACTTTGCACAAAGTGTTCTTAGCACCAGGAATAAACCTGCTGTGACAATTGCTTATGACATGGGAACTTATACCTGCCCTCATACCACCCACAAGCATAACTAGTTTCTGTGTGTTTGAGTCTGTAAGGGGCTGGAGTTTGGCCATCAGTACAGATGGCCCTCATCTGCTACCTCAAGTCCAGACCTATAGCTCTGAGTGACAAGGCATTTGTGCAGGCCAGGGCAGAAGTTAGCCGGGATGCATGGGAGCACAGCACCTTTGCATCTTTCTGCTTTTGCATGAATGCAAAGCAGTCCTGGTTGCCCAGAATGCTTTGTCCTAGATGCAGTTACTTGTGTCTCATCGTTATAGTGGCCAGATCCATTGGCCTAATCACTCCTGCTTTACCATCCCTGGCCAGAGCTTTTAGAGTCAACATGCTCCATTCCTTCATTAGTAAGAGAACAGGAAAGAACCATCAAAGAAGTAGGGTCTTTTGTTTGTGTTTTGTTGTTGTTGTTTTGCTTTTGGTGTGTGTGAGAGAATGTATTTGCATTGCTGAGGCATCTTTTCCACAGTGATAAAACTTTGAATGATAAACTCCAAATGCAAATGGCCCGGCTCTCTTTCTCCTTAGAAAATAAGCCTCAAAAATACATGAATGAGCTTCGGCATTTCTGAATAGTGCCCAGCGGCCTTCACTCTTGGTGGCCACAGAGAATATTCACCATATTGCTTCCTGGCTGTGAGCGGATGTGTTAATTTACTTTAGGAGCAGCCAGCATTTTGAAAGGGAGACAATGTTGTTTTTGCTTTTCAGTCCTGGTTTTAGGGCACATTTTAAATATTATTCTTTTCCATTCTCTGAAAGCTGCTTTGAATCAGGGTAATACTGTACCTCACCAGCACTGATAGAGAGGGCTGTCTGTGCACATGAGATTTCACATTATCATCCTTCTGAATGGTTTCCATAGAGACAGAACCAACAAATTCCGGTGACGTGAGGTGAAAATAAATGGACAACATAGCTTCAAAAGAATACAAACATTGGGGCTCTTACAAGAAAATTTACATCAGGTCCAGAATTTTATTTTATAGAGTCCATTGTTACAAATCTTTGACTGTTGATAACATCAGTAACTAATATTAAAAAATCCTTTTTCTTTGTAGCTATTTCTGTTTTGTGTAACTTTGGCACTGAGATTAAAATGAGAGAAACTTATGAATGTTTGTCCTACTGCAAACCCCCCCCCACCTTCTTTCTGAATTCCTTGAGAAAGTCACAGCCCCAAATCATAGAAAGTACTGATTATTTTGAATAAATATTAATGGCATAGTGAATACATCAAACATCCTGGCTGAGCCAGACAAAATGCCTTCTTGGATGTGCAGATGCTTTAAGAGAATGAAATATATAAAATGTAGATTACAGACACACTTTTTTAGTCACTATATTTTGTCTAATTGAAACATGTATGACAACAGGCCCAGTATTACCATTTTACTCCTGAAATGAAGGTTTTCTCCTGAAATGAGGCTTTCCTTGGGCTTCAGACTAACTGAACTGAGTTTTTTAAATAGATATTTATAAAGACCTTTAATGCCTGTTATTTTAGGATTTTAGAAAGTGTGTAGACTATAAAAGAAGTTCACAAGTAAAAGAAGTGGGATCATATATTTTTTGTGCAAGAAAACAATTATACATCTCTCTACCTTTAGCACTGCTAATTAGCTCCAGTCTACGTTTGGACTTATGAAAGTGATGAGCAAGGTGAGAAAGGCTGAACAAGGGAAAAGAATATTAAATCTTAAAGTCTATTATCAAAGGAACAGCACAGTCTCTGGTATGAAGGACTCTGCTTGGGAGGTTTTGGATTTTTTCCTGCAGGTAATGGGGAGCCACCCCCATTTAAGCAAGGAAGTCAAATACTACACACATCTGCACCACAGATTTTCAGTAATTTCCTGTTTTAAGCACAGCACCAGCAGAGTAATGCAACAAAAAACAAGTGAAACAAGTAGTGGATATTGGGCATTGGAAGGAAGACTAATGAGAATTAATCATTATTTGGTCTCAAAAAAACTGTAGTTTCTACCTTGAGAATCGGCAGAATACCTCTGAAGGAATAAGAATATTTAGGAAGAGAAACTAGTTTGTTTGGGGATCTAGTTGGAGGAAGAATAGACAATGTGAAGCTGACACGATGTGATAAATTTCCAGGAAAAAAAAAAAAAAGACATTCCAAGTAGAAATATCTAAAAATATCTGAATAGAATCATATGTAAATTCTCTTAAAGATCAAAATAGAGGAAAAACACAACTTTTCAAAGCAACTAACATTTGGGTAGGATTTTATATATTAATCTCCTTTGAATGCTAAGAAAACATGATATAGGTGATGGAGATCATTGATCACCAGGAGAAATTGGCAGAAAGAGATTTAGTTACTTGTCCCAGTTCACAGGTAGTAAATTAAAGAATTAAGGTTGAAACCCAAACCATCTTAATACTTAGTGTCATGATAATGCAGAGAAATCTGAATCATTATACGACTTAAGAGTTCTGACAGGTATGATCTTTCTGGAGAGAAACATGACAATATATACTGAGAA
Organism: Crocuta crocuta; assembly: GCF_008692635.1. Lineage (NCBI taxonomy): Eukaryota > Metazoa > Chordata > Mammalia > Carnivora > Hyaenidae > Crocuta > Crocuta crocuta. The sequence goes on from NW_027527809.1 coordinate 798,956, forward strand.
CCTTAAAACTAATTTTCATATACAATTCAAAATTCCACTTTTAGGAAATTATCCAGAGGAAATAAGACATAGAGAAGGCTGTTCACTGTTTTGCCATTTCTAATATTTAAAACCCAAAATGATATTTTGAGGGGACTTTATGGTAAATAAAATGATTTAATACCACAGAACAATTAAAATTATGTTGTAGAATAATAAAATTATTAGAAATTTTCCATGGGGTAATGTTAATGAATAAAATCAGGATAGAAAATTTACATAGGGCATAGTCTTACTTTAAATATAAATATGGGGGCACCTGGGTGTCTCCGTATGTTAAGCATCCAACTCTTGATTTTAGCTCAGGTCATGATCTCACGGTTTGTGAGATCTAGCCCCATGTCAGGTTCTGCCCTAACAGTGTAGAGTCGACTTGGGATTCTCTCTCTCTCTGCCTCTTCCTGGTCACTTGCACTCCTTCTCTTTGAAAATAAACATTTAAACACACACACACACACACACACACACACACACACACACAAATATGATGTAGAAAAGAGAATATATATACGATTATTATGATAAAGAAAAAGAGTAAATTAATTAATTGTGGTTACAATGAACACGTGTAAGGTAGTCATAAATAATTTTGATATTTAAAATGGTTAATGAATGGTAGCCAAGGTCTTTAATATTCAGAATACAAAATAAAAAACTTAAAATTACTGTTACTCTTACCTCCCAGGGAAAACTACAGTTTACACTTTGGTTCACTTGTTTTTATAAATTTATAAAAATGGGATCATGGAATTTTTCACTGTACTTTTAAAATTAATACATCAGGAACATCTCCATGTCAGGAAATATTTTTTATGCATCATTTTTAGTAAATGCATAGTGTATATGCATGGTGCCTAATTTACTTTAATCATTCTCTTTTTGGTGATCACTTCATTTTGTCCCTCATTTTTCGACATTTAGTGCTCTGATAAAGTCTTTGGAGCATTGCTCTCTGTACTCCTATTGTATATTTTATGTCTATGGATATACTGGATCTTTCCCATTTATTAGATGGACTAATTAATATGTGTTTATGCTTGTGTGTATGCATATGCAAGTTTGTGTGTGTGTCTATATGTAAAATAATGACTCTGAGTAAAGTTTCATGTTACCCAGATATTCTAAGCATGTCTTTGTGGTGGCAGGCTATGCTGTGTATGAAAGTCTTATCTGATGTGAGGTCATAATTGCTCCTTGTCTATGCCTTTTGTGTGACCCCATTTCTACTAAGATTCCTTTTCTACTTGTATACAACATGTATTGTGTGCCTCATTCATTCCAGTTCACCACCCACTTAGAATTTGGCAAACTGATTTACAGTTGTTAAGCCAGACTGTTCAAGGAGTTAACTGAAGCAAACATGTACTCTGCTGTGCGTGCGCGCGCACACACACACACACACACATACACACACACACACACACACACACACACAAAACTATTCCAATAAAAGTTTTGGGAAAATTATTTCAAAGTCTTGACATTATACTGCTTGGTAAAGCAAGTACTCCCACCCAGTCCACCTCAAGCATAAGAAGGATTCAGATTCATTGTTTTCAAAGCCTTTAAAAAAGAAAAAAGAAAAAATGGAAATACCCTCCACATTATTATCAGAGCAGGAGAGAAAGGCAGAAGGCTTGAAAAAACAAAAAGTCTAAATTTTTTTCCTAATGCTTTCCTGGCTGGGAAGAACAAAAACAATAGACTTTATGTCAACCAGATGCAGGAACTTGGACCCCAATCTGTCCCACTTTGGTGGTCATCAGAGTGAACAGATTTCTTGGTGAAAAGATAGCTCTGTCACATGTTCTTAGTTACCCTCTATCTTATTAGCTTGTATTAATTAGTTTATTTAATACATTTATCACTGAAATAATTTCCCCATTACAAGATGTTTTCCTTGAGATCGGGGACCTATTTGCTTATGATGCATCATCAACAGAACCCATCATAGTTCTTGGCACTGAGTAGACTGTAATAATATTTGTAGAATGAAGGAGTGAATGAAGGAATGAAAAAAAAGGGATGAAGGCACTAACTGGATTAACTCAAATACCTAATGAAACATTTTTGGCTAATAACTGGAGGATATAAGATTAAAACTCACATCTATGCTGCGTTCTAACCATTTATATCCTTCAATTTTTTTTAGCATTTATTTATTTTGAGAGAGTGCATGCATGTGTGTGCATACACATGTATGGTGGGGAGTAAGAGTAGAAAGAGGAGAGAGACTCCCCATGAGCAGCCATGAGCTGACACCAGGCTTAAATTCACAAACCATGAAATCATGACCTAAGCCAGATGCTTAACCAACTGAGCAACATAGGCGCCCCCAAAACAAAAAGTTTTTGAGTATTAGATAGTAGATTCTTGGATGATTTCCTATTGTGAACCGTGGTTGCGGTAGTCTTTTAGCTAGAAGAAAGCAGGAAGTAAAACTTCTGTTTATATTACTATAGGTAGGTTCAAGTGAAGTTTAAGAGCCACTTACAATAAAATACAGTAAAACCTTGGTTCCAGAAACATGCTTGTAATCTAAAGCACTTGCACATCAGAGTGAATCTGAAGAACCATTGGCTCAGTTGTGATCATGACATGACTCATCTATCAAGTTAAAATTTAGAAATGTTTGCTCAAGTTATTTGCAATCCAAAGTTTTACTGTGTATAGATATGATAAGGTTATTAAATTAGAAAGGTAAAATTAATTAAAAAATTTTAAGATTAAAAAATAAAGATATAGAAATGTAAATACTGAATGTACCCAAACAAAAGATAATATTGTTACTATGATTTAAGTCTGAGCTCCTTACAAAAGCCAAGGGGAAGCTTACTGATACACAATTCTCAAGAGAGGCAAACTTAATTTTAAGGTACTAAATTCCAAACTGAAGACAATTTGTGAGCTTTTCCCAATAGTCGAGACAGAGTTTGGACATGGCCTCTTATGTCTCTCACAGGATCACCCAGTATACTCCATACCAGCCAGAGGTGTCTCAGGGGAGACTGGAGAGTTTACTAAACTACCAGACCATGGTGTGCGACATCACAGGTATGGACATGGCCAACGCGTCCCTGCTGGATGAGGCTACAGCAGCTGCTGAGGCGATGCAGCTGTGCCACAGGTGAGAGGCCCACAGGACAAGGAACATGCTCCAGTCTCACCTGCTGTGCAGGTGCAGCTGGCCTGTCAGCACCCAGTGACTCATCCCTCTCACACAGACACACATAGCATTATACCAGTCAGCTGCAATGACATAATCTGAAATAATACTGGCTTTAAAAAGCCACTTGTTTTCTTTTTTAAAAAAAAGTTTTGTATTTTGAGAGAGAGAGCGAGTATGAGCAGGGAAAGGGCAGAGAGAAGGAGAGAGAGAATCCCAAGCCGGCTCCATGCTCTCAGTGTAGAACCTAACATGGAGCTCAAACTCATGACCTGTGAGATCATGACCTGAGCCGAAACCAAGAGTTGGATGCTCAACCAACTGAGCCACCTAGATGTCCCTAAAAAGCCACTTTTTAAAGCCACTATGATTTACTGTTTTACATTACATAAGAAAATCATTTGTCCTCTTACATAGTGTTAAGTTCAGAGATAATATCCCTGCTCCCTGCTCTGTTCAGTGTGAGGCCTTGGTTCTCATGGTCACAAGATGACTGCTGGGACTCTCACCATGACCTCTGTACCCAGGAAGAAGAAAAGAGGCAGTGTAAAGGATGCTGCTTGCTAAGTAAGCCCTCTTTAAAGAGTTTTTTTGGAAGCCCCCACTCAGCAACTTTATGCTTCATTGAGCATGTCTACGTACAAGTGACCTGGGGAAATGCAATTTTCACTCCATGGCACATTGCTGCCCCCTATATATTGGGATTCTGTTCCTATTGGTTTAGGGAAGAATCGGTGTTAGATAGGAACTGACTGTATTATAATACATTAATATTACCTTCTTTAATGAAGCATATTGCTTTAGGTTGTATTTAATTTTTATAGCTTGCTTTCTTCTATTTAACAGTATATTGTGAACATTTCACCCATTTCTTTAGACAGCTTTTTAGGATATGGCTTTTATTGACTACATGATAGTACTCACTTGCATGGAAGTAGCATTTATGTAACCTCACCTCTATTGTTTAACATGAACTTTGATCCTATATTTTACTGTTACTAGTGTTATTATTTTTTACATCTTTAGAATCAATTTTGTCAAAAGTTCTTATTATTTCTGAGGACACATTTCTAGAAGTATAATTGATGGGTTATGGTATATAGTTAACAGTTGCTCTCCAATTCCTCACCTTTCTTTGCTTTTTGCCTTGTGAGTACATTTGAACTTACCTTCCTGGTAGAACTCTCATGTAGATGTCCTCTAGTGGGGAAATCTGCCTACACTCACCAGTGTGTCTCTGAGGTTTTCTACCTCTGGCCCTGAATACTCATGTGTCTCTTTCTTGGCTTCCACAGACTTAAGGGATGGTTACATTGGTTTTGCATGCATAGACGTTTCCCCCACACCAACAAACGATTCTTGGGCAGCACTGCTGCTCAATTCTGAATAAACAAATATATATTTCTTATAAATCACAACATTGTAGTAGTGAACTCCAAACTCACTTAGCAGGTATAGAAACATACCACAGACCATACCACAGACATACCACAGACACGTACCATAAGTATCCAGCCACAGACTATTCTGCTTCCCAGGCAGCCCTAGAAGTGGGCTCAGGCTCTTCATTCTTACCCTGTGTGGACAGCCAGAAAGGAATACTTCTCTATTCTCAGCTTTTCATATTTTTGTTTTCCTTATCCACCATTGTGCTGCTTTTGCATCTTTCCTCCTTCTTCTCTTTCTAGGTAAGAGGTTCCATTTCACACTTGGAGAAGCTGAGGACTTTCTGGTTGATGGTTCAGGGGTTCTGTCCTGAACTGATTTGAGTTAATGAGCTATAACTCTGCAAAAGCTTGATTTGCTTCCTCTCTTCATTCTTATACCTTTGGGCCTGCATTTAATTTTACCCTTGAAAAGCAGCCTTGTGCGTTTTGTCTTTAGGAAAATGTTCTTTAAAATATCAGTATGTTTGTTTCCATCTTAGGTCATTTAGGGTCAAATGGCTATTTTCTCTTGATTTACTTAGATTCACACTGAAGAGCATTGTGCTTTGGGTAATTAATCAATTTTGTATTTCCCCAACTCAATCTATTGTATTAAATTTATGCTTATTATAAAAATACCTGTTAAGACTGGGAATAACATGCAAACAGTAGAGAATATAATGAAGTGAAACCTGATTTCTAGAGGAGGTTGAAACTGCAGTTAGATTAGTTATTAAGCCCTAGTTTGGTGACCGGACCTGGCCCAAGAAATACCATTTTGGGTCTATGGTTTTCTGTTTAATAATTCCTATCAGTTTGGTTTCCCAAAATCATGGACTGTTAGAAAACTCCCAGGATTTGGGTCCTTTTGTAACTGTGTGGTCCTGCACACGCCACAACGTCTCAATCCTTTTCATCTCTGCTAAATGAGGACATTTGGTTTAGATCATCTCTAAATGTTTCTTTGGCAGTAAAATTCTCAGATGTTTTTTTTTTCAAGAGTTAGTTTTGGGGCACCTGGGTGGCTCAGTTGGTTAAGGGTCCCCACTTCGGCTCAGGTCGTGATCTCACGCCTCATGGGTTTGAACCCTGTGTCACAGAGCCTGGAGCCTGCTTCAGTTTCTGTCTTCCTCTCTGCTCCTCCCCTGCTCATGCTCTGTGTGTCTCTCAAAAATAAGTGAACATTTTAAAAATTTTTTTTAAAAAGGAAAAAAAAGTTTTTATTTCTACTTGTACCCAACTGCTACCCTTTGTTTTTATTTCTTTTAACTCCTAGCATATTTTTAAAAATTTAAACCAGTTTAAGATAGATTTTTCTAAGGGTGCCTGGGTGGCTCAGTTGGTTAAGCATCCAATTTCAGCTCAGGTCATGATCTCATGGTTCGTGGGTTCGAGCCCCGTGTTGGGCTCTGTGCTGACAGCTAACTCAGAGCCTTGAGCCTGTCTTCAGATTCTGTGTCTCCCTCTCTCTCTCTGACCCTCCCCTGCTCATGCTGTCTCTATCTTTCTCTCAAATAAAACATTAAAAAAAAAGGCAAATAAAAAATTTGATTTTGCTAAATGGGGTCAGAAAGTTGTTAAAAAAACAAAATTCAGCTGAGTATATAAATTTGAAGATGTAATTGACTTTATTCAACAATTCCATGAATTGGACAGCATCCCATCTAGCAAGTAGAAAGGACCACCAAAGGGCTACAGATGGGAAAGGTCTCCCCCCCGCCCCCAACCTGACGATTTAATTTTATCTTTTTTTCGTGTTTTTATTTAAATTCCAGTTAGTTAACGTACAGTATAACATTTGTTTCAAGTGTAGAATTTAGTGATTCATCCCTTACATACAACACCCAGTGTCCATCAAAACAAGTGCCCTCTTAAATATATCCATCACCTATTTAAACCATCCTGCCCATCTCCCTTCTAGCAGTCCTCAGTTTGTTGTCTATAGTTAGGAGTCTGTTTCCTGGTTTTCCTCCTCGCCCCCTCAACATTCATCTGTTTTGTTTCTTAAATTCCACATATGAGTAATATTATGGTGTTTCTTTCTCTGAGTGACTTGTTTTCACTTAGCATAATACTCTCTAGCTCAGCCCATGTTGTTGCAAATGGCAAAACTTTATTCTTTTTGATAGCGGAATAATATTCCAGTGTGTGTGTGTGTGTGTGTGTGTGTCTGTGTGTGTGTGTGTGTGAGAGAGAGAGACAGTGTGAGCATCCATTCATTAATCAATGACATTTGGTCTCTTTCCATGATTTAGCTATAGTTGATAAGGCCACTATAAACATTGGGGTGCATGTATCCCTTTGGACTAGTATTTTTGTAACCTTTGGGTAAATATCTAGTGCAATTGTTGGATCATATCAATCTTTAGCCTATTTTGAGGAAACTCCATACTGTTTCAGAGTGGCTGCATCAGTTTGCATTCCCACTAACAGTGAAAGAGGGCTCCCCTTTTTCCCCATCCACACAAACATCTGTTCTTTCCTTTGTTGTTAATTTTAGCCATTCTGACAGGTGGGAGGTGGTATCTCATTGTGGTTTTATTTTGTCTATCTCTCAGTGATGTTGAACATCTTTTCATGTGTCTGTTAGCCATCTGGATGTCTTCTTTGGTCTATTCAAGTCTTCTGCCCATGGCTTCACTGGATTATTTGTTTTGTGGGCATTGAGTTTGATAAGTTCTCTATAGATTTTGGATACTAATGCTTTATCACATGTGTCATTTGCAAATATATCTTCTCCCATTCCATTGGTTGCCTTTTAGTTTTATCGATTGTTTCCTTTGCTGTGCGAAGCTTTTTATCTTGATGAGTAGTTCATTTTTTGTTTTCCTTATCTCAGGAAATCTATCTAGTAAGAAGCTGGAATGGCTGACATCAAAGAAGTTACTGCCTGTGCTCTCTTCTAGGATTTTGATGGTTTCCTGTCCTACGTTTAAGTGTTTACTCCATTTTGGATTTTTTTTTTTTATGTTTTATTTATTTCTAGGAGAGAGAGAGAGACAGTGTGAGCAGGGGAGGGTCAGAGAGAGAGGGAGTGACAGACTGAAACAGGCTCCAGGCTCTGAGCTGGCAGTCAGCACAGAGCCCGATGTGGGGCTCGAACCCACGAACCGCGAGATCATGACCTAAGCGAAAGTCGGACGCTTAACCGACTAAGGCACCCAGGCGCCCCGGGATTTATTTTTATGTATGGTATAAGGAAGTGGCCCAGTTTCATTATTTTCCATGTTGCTGTCTAGTTTGAAAGGGAAAGATTTTTAAAGGTAGATGAAGGAAGTACTAAAGAAGCAAAAAAGGGATTATTTATAGAAAGGTCATTTTCCTTTGGGAAACAAAAAGGGCCTTATTAGGTGAGTTACCTCATTGGTGCTTACCAGGAAATTCTAGACTGACTAGTTAAGATTATATTACTAGAGAAGATTGAAACTTAATCAGGTATGTATTAAACCCCAGATTGGTGACATGGGCCTAGTGCAAGTGACTCCATTTGTCAACTGTGGTTTTCTTTTAACAATAGAAATTGGATTTCAGTAGAATTCTAACCACTAGAATTAATGCCTCATATTTTATACCATGCTCAGAGTTTCTCTATGTACCAGCTTTGCTTTGCATTCTTAGAAGATACTTTGATTTCTTTAATGTGCATTTTTTAATGTGATTTTTCTTTCCAACAGACACAACAAGAGGAAGAAATTTTTGGTTGACCCCCGTTGCCACCCACAGACAATAGCTGTGGTCCATACTCGAGCTAAGTAATTAATTTCATTCATATTCTGAACTCATGCTCATCTCTGTTGTTTCTTCCTCTTACTTCCAAACTGATTGGAGGTTTAAACTGAACCTGGTTTAAATTGAGGTTGTTGAGTTTTACTTTCCTTCTCACTTTCTTCCTGAGATCTTGCTGGTAAGAAAAATGTGTCAGAATTGAGAGAATACATGAGGGACTTAGTTGCCTCTACTTTATATTGAGTAACCATGTTGTTTGTTTTCTTTTTGTAAAAAGAAAATTAAAATATTAAAATAATTTCAACAATGTTCCAGAAAGTTTGAGAAGCAGAGGGGAAAAATGGAACTCTCCCAAAATTGTCAGGGTTTTGTGTGTATTCCTGCAAACACAGATTATAGGTTATTCACTTAAACCTAGATGTGGTAAGAAAAAGCAAGTGTACTGTATTGTTTAGTACTGCAATCAGATAAACATAGCACAATTATCACTAGCCAGTGTGTTTATTTGCTTTCTTTTTTTTTTAAATGTTAATATTGAGAGAGAGATAGAAATAGAGTATAAGCAGGAAAGGTACAGAGAGAGAGGGAGACACAGAATCCAAAGTTGGCTTCAGGCTCTGAGCTATCAGCACAGAGCTTAATGCAGGGATTGAACTCACATACCATGAGATCATAACCTGAGCCAAAACTGAATGCTTAACCAAAATGAGCCACCCAGGCATGATTGTGCTTTGTCTTCTGTCTTTCCAGATACAATGATGTTCTCATTGAGCTGAAATTACCCCATGAAATGGACTTCAGTGGAAAAGATGTTAGTGGAGTGCTGTTCCAGTACCCAGACACTGAGGGGAAGGTGGAAGATTTCACAGAGCTCGTGGAACGGGCCCATCAGACTGGGGTAGGCAGATCTCTCCTTGCCTGGGGTCCACATAGATCTGTCCCAACTTTGCATTATGATTTTTGGATGTGGCTTAACTTCCATACATGTATCACCTACAATGGTGAAACCGTATCCTTTCTGCCTCCTTCAAGTTTGCTTTGTTTACTAACTCCTGGTACATAGTAAAAAGTCAGTACATATTTTTGAATGAATCAATGCGTAAATGGAATTCACAGGGCACAAAACAACACTGTTAGTCTCCTCATATTAGGGATAATTTGCTACTCTCCCACTGCTCTCAGGGGAAGGGAATAACCATGTCCATTTTCTCTTGTCTCCTCTTTAGAGCCTGGCCTGCTGTGCTACTGACCTTTTAGCTCTGTGTATCTTGAGGCCACCTGGAGAATTTGGTGTAGACATTGCCCTAGGCAGTTCACAGAGATTTGGAGTGCCATTGGGCTATGGTGGACCACATGCAGCCTTTTTTGCTGTCAGAGAAAGTTTGGTGAGAATGATGCCTGGGAGAATGGTGGGGGTAACAAGGTAAGGTCCCCTTTTATTGTTACTATTATTTTCTTTTTCTTTCTTATCACAAAAGTTTTTGATATCTCTCTAAATTTACCTGGGCCATGTATATAATAATTTATAACATATTTGTGTTGAAGGCATATAAATTAATTTAATTAGGTTGATGAAAGCATTGAAAGACTGGACATTCTAGGTGTGTTTTATATCTGACCAGTTTCATTCCCAAAAGCATTATCATGCTACACGGTTATGTAGTGAGATTACTATGAACATGTGATCTTAGAAGCCTGCCACTTGTGGTGACTCCCAGCTGCTTCTACTTACTTCCTCCCAGCAACAACCCAATCTATGATTTCCTTTCCTTTTCTTTTTTTATCATTAACAAGTTCTTCAGAAGCAATTGCCCAGTTATTTTAATTTTCTACTTTGTAATACTAATGTAGCCAAGCAGATATTGTTAAAGTAACCACAATAACAACAACAAAAAGAAGAATAAATGAATGGACAAATAATGACCCTTCTTATTCACAAAAGCCGAGATACGCAAACAACCTAAGCGTTCAACAATGGATGAACAAATAAAGGTGATGTGGTATATATTCCTGCAATGGGATGTTATTCAGCGATGAGAAAGAAGGAAATACTGCCTTCTGTAACAACATGGATGGAACTTGGGGACATCGTGCTAAGTGAAATAAGTCAGACAGAGAAATACAAATAAGTACTATATACCTCACATAGGTTTGGAATCTTAAAAAGCTGAACTCCGAGAAATAAAGAGTAGCATGGTGGTTACCAGGAGTTGTGCAGTGGAGGAAATGGGTACAAACTTCTAGTTATAAGATTTAACAAGTTCTAGGGACCTAATGAACAGCATGGTGTTTATAGGTAATAATATTGTATCTTATACTTGAATGTTGAATAGATTCTCAATCAGTAGATCTGTAAAGTTCTCACCTCAAAGAAAGAAATGTTAATTATGTAATGGGGTGGAGATGTTAGCTCGTGCTCTGGTGGAAATCATTTTGCAATACTTAAATGTATCAAATCAACACTCTGTACACTTTAAACTTATATAATGTTATATGTCCATTATATCTCAATAAAGGTGGGGATTTTTTTTATTAAAAAAAAGAAGCCTGCCACTTGTTTATTCTAGTAATTTATTTTTTTTAATGTTTATTTGTTCATTTTTGAAAGAGAGAAAGAGGGAGCACAAGCAGGTGTGGGACAGAGTGGGGGGGGGGTGAGGGAGAGAGTCCCAAAGTAGGCTCCAGGTTCCAAGCTGTCAGCACAAAGATGGACTCAGGGGCTTGAACCCACAAACTGTGAGATCATTACCTGAGCTGAGGTCGGACGCTCAACTGAGTGGGCCACCCAGGCACCCCTCTAGGAACTTCTAAATGTATTTTCTTGAGTTCTTTTCATTGATAAATCTCAGATTAAGAATTTAGATGAATGGCATGATCATTACTGGGGAAATTTAGCATGATCTTTTAGACAAGACCTTTCATAGAAGTTGGACTTGTTAACCTATGTGAATAGTCTATATTAGTGAATGATGTGAATTTTTGAAATACCCAAAAATTATCACATAATAACAAGAGGCACCTTGCTTCTTAGTATAAAAATAAATTTCTTCAAGTATTCTTACATTACTTTCTTTCAGCGATGTGTCTTGACCAGACGAGATGAGGCAGAGTTTTCTAATTAATAAAAATTTAATATATTAACTATTGTCTGCTGAATTTTATATTGGAACTTACCTTTCTGAAAAATGGACTCCAGAGCTTGATGAAATAAAGGATAAGACTATTGAATCTTTGTCTTTATCCAAATTCTTTTCTTTTAATATTTATTTATTTTGAGAGAGAAAAGGGGGGAGAGAGAGAGAGAGCAAGAGAATGGACAGACAGAGAGAATCCCAAGCAGCCTCTTTGCTCAGCACAGAACCCTATGTGTGGGGCTCCATCTCCTGACCAAGAGGTCACAACCCAAGCCAAAATCAAGAGTGGGTCAGTCGTTTAACCAAGTAAGCCACCCAGGTGCCCCATCTTATCCAAATTATTAATTGTATTCAGAAAGAAGGAAAATATTTCTTCAAGACAGGTGTTAAAATTATTAACATTCTTTTTTAAATTCTTATTTAAATTATACTTGGTTAACATACAGTGTAACATTAATTTCAGGTGTACAATTTACTGATTCAGCACATTCTTTTTCTTTATAGCTATATAGATGTCTTAGGTTTCCAGTCTAGAAGTTGATTCCTTTGTGAGATATTTCCCTTTTTCCTGTGTCTGCCAAGAAACTCATAATGAACTTTAATTCTCATTAAATTTAATTTTTTTTCACTAAATTTCATTTTAAATTCAATCCACATTCACCATCATATTAGTCTGGGTAATTCCTGGGAAGATTTCATTAAATCAAGGTTCCTAGCCTTATTGTGTATATCTTGGTCCCTCTCAAAGTACATACTAAAAATGAGTAGTCTTATTTAAAAGAGGATGGGTTGGTAATTGTTTCCTTATGGCCTTGCAGCCAAATAAATTCACTGGATTCCCTTCAAGCTGGGAAGGAAAGAAGCAGGTCTATTTGTGGCCACCCTTGGTGCGATGATTATCTGTGCTAACTAGATGTTTTATTCTTGGCCCAGAGATGCCACGGGGAAAGAAGTGTATCGTCTTGCTCTTCAAACCAGGGAACAACACATCCGGAGAGACAAGGCTACTAGCAACATCTGTACAGCTCAGGTAGATCATATGCCTGCCCTTCCCACTGAATGCCTTATAATCTGCAGACATGAGCTGCTCATTCATTCACTTAATTTTCATTCATTCACCATCTACTGACCAGTGTGCACATCAGAAATGGTGAGATCTTATTTAAAATATTTTTTAATGTTTTATTTATTTCTGAGAGAGACAGAGAGACAGCGTGAGCAGGGGAGGGTCAGAGAGAGAGGGAGATACAGAATCTGAAACAGGCTCCAGGCTCTGAGCTAGCTGTCAGCACAGAGCCCGATGCGGGGCTTGAACCCACGAACCGTTTGATCATGACCTGAGCCAAACCCGGATGATTAACTGACTGAGCCACCCAGGCGCCCCAAAATGGTGAGATCTTATTGTCAGAGAAGATTTGTGATCTTGTAAGAACCAAAATATAATGTATTTATCTGGGCTCTGTCTATGTATATACTTCATATGTCAATGTCTCCAGCATTCTTGGCCACAGGCAGGTCCATTATGGGTGGCTGTTGAGCACCTTCTCTTAGGGCTAAAGTGGGAGCCCTCCAAGAATGGTGAGGAAGCAAACAGGGTGTTTGAGGTGACTGTGCTTGAGGGAATGGTACAGATTGACCAGTTGGTGATGATCTTGGGGTATTTTTCTGTGGGATCATGAAAAGCATTCTTGAAATGGATGGGATAAAAGAGGAGGAGCTTCACAAGTTCCTGATGAGCCTGAAAGTTGCTCGGGGCTCAGGTCAGAGGTAGCAGTGTTAAGGACCCAGAGAATTTCTAGGCTTAGCTAGACTGTTCCTGAGCATCCAATCCATTCTAGGTCTCTCTTCTTCATTCAGGGTCAGAGAAAGAGATCTCACCCATAATTCATCAGGCAGTACAGTACTTTTTTCTCTCAGAGCATTGGCTTAAAGCACCACCACCAGGTTTTAGAAAGTCTTTCCAGGGGCAGTAGATGATAAGGTCTTCTGGCTGCTTCAGGGCACTCAGGCGGTTAAGTATCTGACTCTTGATTTTGGCTCAGGTCATGATCTCACGGGTTTGTGAGTTTGAGCCCTGCATCAGGCTCTACATTCACAATATAGAGCCTGCTTGGGATTCTCTCTCTCTCTCTCTCTCTCTCTCGTTCCCTCTCTTCCCCTCCCTTGAAAAGAAGGTGGCTATTTCTTTTCAGGTAAGAGTTTTTCTATTATCTTAGGAAGGGGCTAGCTATCACAAACTTTTCCTCTGTTAATAGCAAGTCGAACTTTATATGATGCTGTTACTTTCTCTAGTTTACCCTTCATTTGTTGAATTCTCTACTTAAATATTTCTGTACTTTGCAGCTGACTGCTCCTGTCTTGCCCTTTCTGCTCATGTCCTGCTCATGCCCTTTCTTCCAAAAAATGCCTGTCTGGTTATAAGTACGTTTAGGGGTTTTCTGCTTCAAAGTTTGAAATCAATTTTACAGGTGAACTTGGGCTAAACAAAGGTCTCTGTTTTTCACCAATTATTAAAGTGATATTTGCCCTGGAGATAGCCCAACTCTGTCTTCTCTGATTTTAATCTTTTCATTTTGGAGAATTTCTACCTATCCATTGTCTATTGTGTTTCATGAGTTTCTTTCCATAATTGGTTGCATAAAAGCCCTTGCCCATAACTCCAGTGTCATTCTCTATGAAGATGCAATTATTCTTTTTTGTTAGGAGATGATGTATGTTTTGTAATGCTCCTTGAACTCTCTGTCTTTGACTCCAGCCTTGTGATTTTTTAAAAAAATGCTTATTGATTTTGAGTGAGAGAGAGAGAGAACAGGGGAGGGGCAGAGAAAAAGGGAGAGAGAGAATCCCAAGCAGGTTCCAAAGTAACAGCACAGGACACCATGTGGTACTTGATCCCATGAAAAACATGTCATGATCTGAACCAAAATCAAAAGACAGATACTTAACCAACTGGGTCACGTAGGCACCTCAGCTTCTGCTTTCTTAAAGCAACTGCATTGTGTTCTCAGGCTACCCCTTTTCTCTTGAGTATGACAGGCTCCACACTGGACTTGTCCTAGTTTTGCAATGTCGATGGTACACAGGTACTTTTTTCTTTAATCTCTGAAAGTGTGTTACTAAATTGTTCTTAAAAATTCTTTCTTTAAACTTGTGATATTTCACAGATCTCTGAATTTGCATCATGTTCTGTTCTTTGTGTTTTCTTATGTCTTAGGTTTTACCACCACTAGCAGTTTTCATTAACTTTTATCTAAAGTCAGGTGTGTTGAGATATAATTTACAGTTTATCAGCTCTTTCACCGAGGTATAACTTTCCATAAAATATTCCCTTTAAAATTTTTTAAAATATTTATTTATTTTTGAGACAGAGATAGACAGAGTGCAAGCAGGGAAGTACAGAGTGAGAGGGAGACACAGAATCAGAAGCAGGCTCCAGGCTCTGAGCTGCCAGCAGAGACCGACTCAGGGTTCAAACTCATGAATTGTGAGATCATGACTTGAGCTGAAGTCAGACAATCAACTGAGCCACTCAGTTGCCCCAAAATTTGCCCTTTTAAGGTATAGAGTTCAGGGGCACCTGGGTGGCTCCGTCAATTAAGTGTCCGACTTTGGCTCAGGTCATGATGTTGTGGTCCATGGGTTTGAGTCCCACATCGGGCTCTGTGCTGACAGCTCAGAGCCTGGAGCCTGCTTGAAATTCTGTGTCTTCCTCTCTGTCTGCCCTTCCCGTGTTTACACTCTATCTCCCTCTCTCAAAAATAAACATTAAAAGTTTGAAAAAAATGTTTACAGTTTAATGGTTTTTAGTATTTTTACAATGTTGTGCAACCATCACTGTCATTTCATTTCTAAACATTTCATCATGCCAAAATGAAAGCTGTTCTCATGAAATGGTCATTCCCCATCATCCTTCTAACTTCCCTGCATTCCCTGGGAACCACTAATTTACTTTTTGTCTTTGCATTCTGGACATTTCACATATATATATATGGGATTATAAAATAAGTGACCGTTTGTGCTTAGCTTGATTTCAAGTTTCATCCACATTGTAGTATGAATCAGTAATTCTTTTTTTTATGGATGAATAATATCTAATTGTATGCACATACAACATTTTGTTTATACTTTCATCAACTGATGGATATTTAGGTTGTTTCCACTTTAAGTTATTTTGAATAAAATGGACATTGATGTACAAGATTTTATGGGGTCATGTTTTCAGTTCTCTTAGGCACATATTGAGGAGTAGAATTACTGGGCCACATTGTAAAATCTACATTGAACTTTTCCAAAGTGGTTGCATCATTTTATATCCCTTCCACCAGTGTACTTGGGTTCTAATTTCTGCACGTTTTCACCAATGCTTCTTACTGTCTGTCTTCTTGGTTATAGCCATCCTAGTGACTGTGAAGTGGTATCTCATTGTGGATTTCCTATGAATTTCCCTTATAACCAATGATTTTGACCAACTCTTTATTTATTTATTTATTTATTTATTTATTTTTACATCCAAGTAGCTAGCATATAATGCAATATTAGCATATAGTGCAATAATGATTTCGGGAGTAGATTCCAGTGATTAATCCCCTATGTATAATACCCAGTGCTCATCCCAACAAGTGTCCTCCTTAATGCCCCTTGCCCATTTAGCTAATCTCCCCACACACAATCCTTCCAGTAACTCTCAGTTTGGTTTCTATATTTAAGAGTCTCTTATATTTTGCCCCCCTCTTTGTTTTTATATTATCTTTGCCTCCCTTCTCTTATGTTCATTTGTTTGCATCTTAAATTCCACATATGAGTGAAGGCATATAATATTTGTCTTTCTCTGACTGACTAATTTAACTTAGCATAATATACTCTCATTCCAACCAGGTTGTTGCAAATGGCAAGATTACATTCTTTTTGATTAATGAGCAAAACTCCATTGTGTGTGTGTGTGTGTGTGTGTGTGTGTGTGTGTGTGAGAGAGAGAGAGAGAGAGAGAGAGAGAGAGACATCAGTTGATGAACATTTGGGCTCTTTTCATACTTTGGCTATTGTTGATAGCACCGCTATAAACATCGGGGTGCATGTCGCCCTTCGAAACAGCACACCTATATCCTTTTGATAAATAGTAGTGCAATTGCTGAATCCTAGGGTAGTTCTATTTTTAAGTTTTTGAGGAACCTCCATCTTTTTTCCAGAGCAGCTGCACCAACTTGCATTTCCATTAGCAGGGCAAAAGTGTTCCTTTCTGTGCACAATCACCAACATCTGTTGTTTCCTCTTAATTTAACCATCTGACTGGTGTGATGTAGTATCTCATTGTGGTTTTGATTAGTATTTCCCTGGTGCTGAGTGATGTTGAGCATTTTTTCATATGCCTCTTTGCCATCTGGATGTCTTTTTTGGAAAAGTGTCTATTCATGTCTTTTGCCCATTTCTTCACTAGATTTGTTTTTTGGCTGTTGAGTTTGATAAGTTCTTTATAGATTTTGAATACTAACCCTTTATCTGATATGTCATTTTGAAATTTCTTCCATTCTGTCGGTTGTGTTTTAGTTTTGTTGATTGTTTCCTTCACCGTGCTGAAAGTTTTTTATCTTGATGATGTCCCAATAGTTCATTTTTGCTTTTATTTCCCTTGCCTCCAGAGACATGTCAAATAAGAAATTGCCGCGGTGGAGGTCAAAGAGGTTGTTGTCCATCTTCTCCT
Organism: Crocuta crocuta; assembly: GCF_008692635.1. Classification (NCBI taxonomy): domain Eukaryota; kingdom Metazoa; phylum Chordata; class Mammalia; order Carnivora; family Hyaenidae; genus Crocuta; species Crocuta crocuta. The sequence continues at coordinate 816,146 of NW_027527809.1, forward strand.
GTAGGATTTTTATTGCTTCCTATCTTACATTTAGGTCTATCATCCATTTTGAGTTAATTTTATTCATTTATGTAAAATATTTTTAATATTTTTTTTGAGAGACAGTGAAAGAGACAGCGTGAGCAGGGGAGGGACAGAGAGAGAGAGGGTTACACAGAATCTGAAGGAGGCTACAAGCCCTGACTTGTTAGCACAGAGTTTGATGAAGTGCTCCAATCCCTGAACTGTGAGATCATGACCTTAGCTGATGCTTAACTGGCTGAACCACCCAGGCACCACATTTTGATTTTCTTTTTGTGTATGGTGTAAGAAAGTTGTCCAGGTTCAATTTTCTGCATGTTGCTGTCTGGTTTTCACAGCACCACTTGCTGAAGAGACGTCTTTATTCCATTGGATATTCTTTCCTGCTTTGTCCAAGATTAGATGGCCATATGTGTGTGGGTCCATTTTGAGTTCTCTGTTCTGTTCCATTGATCTACGTGTCTCTTCTCATGCCAGTACGATACTGTCTTGATGATTACAGCTTTGTGATACATCTTGATGTCCAAGCTGTCAGCCGGCCAGATGGCACCTCCCTCCCAAATTTTATCTCAGATGGGGCTACCTTCCAAACTCCACTTCTGAGGGCTCTCTGGCTTGGACCCACTTTGACCCTCTGTTGGAGGGTCCCATCAAGCAATGCCTGGGTGTTGGTTTACCCCTGGGAATGTCCATGCAATTGTGCTGCTGTAGAGGTTCAGAGATTCTGGCTGGGTGCTGGCTTGCCCCAGAAAAAGTTCATGCAATTTCATGGCAGCAGAGGTTCAGAGATTATGGTAAATCACAACACATTGCCAGTGCCAGGTTTCACCACCTCCTGGTGTCTTCCCTCTAATGCCACCAAAAACATGGCTGTTCTTCCGTGTCTGCTGGGACACTTGCCTGTGGCAGGAAACCATAAGTCCTCTACCAAATGCCCTCCTAGTAGAGGAACTGATTCTCCCTATGTGGCCCATGGACACATCAACCTTGCTACCTGCTCCTGGGGATTTGCCCTTCTCACTGAGCACCACCAAGTATTGAGCTGTGGAATTTCTGAGTCTGCTCTCCCCTGTTTATAGAGTGCTTATGGAACTGAAACCCTCTCCTTTCTCCCATTCTTCTTGTTCAGTTTCTTGAGGGTGCTTCCATTCTTTATTTTCTTTCCAGTTACATTCGGGGGGGAGTGCTTTTCCTGTACTCTCCTGCCTTTGTCTGTCCTCTCTCCTCATAAACAGCTCCCTACTCTCCATGGGTTCTGTCTCCCCCAGTTCACCTCTCCCTGCCGCTTACCTGCCAAGTTCTGTGGCTCAAGTTATATAGATGGTTGTTTTAATTCTCAGATCTAGGTGTGCAAAATGGTTTGCTGCTGATCTAGCTGCATTTCAAGGATGAGAGAAACAGAACTTCCATGCTGCCATCTTGTCCATTTTGGCCCCACCCCAATGTCTTGAGCAAAATTTTAATCATGAGCTTTTGATTACTCCTTTTCTTAAACTTACTTTCTTTACATAAACTAACTTAATCCAGATTATCTGGAAATTTTCAATTTTCTTGGTCTTTATTTGATTTTCTTTTCTAAGATTTCTAAGATTTCTAAAAATGATTGAAAATTTTAAATTTATTTATTTTTAGGGAGACCACTAGAGTGCAAGTGGGGGAAAGGGGCAGTGAGAGAGGAAGAGTCTCAGGCAGGCTCTGTACTGTTAGTGCAGAACCTGATGCAGGGCTCTAACTCACAAACCATGAGACATGATCTGAGCCAAAATCAAGAGTCAGTCATCCAACTGACTGAGCCACCCAGGCACCCCTAAAAATTATTTTACTAGTCATCTATTTGTTGGCTAGTCAACAATCACCTCTAAATTAAAAAGGGGCATGAACCACCATCCACAAAGCTGTTACAATGAGAGGCTTCCAGAGGATTCTGGAAATATGAGGTCTGAGTTTTAATTCCCCTGCAGTAGTCATAAGCATTTGGATACACAGTGTCATAAATTGTTTGGCTTGCCCTCTCCATAGCTGGGATGTATTATAGTGCTTCTATATTTATTTCTTTTTCTTTTTTTCTTTTTTTTTTTTTAATTTTTAAATGTTTTATTTATTTCTAGGAGAGAGAGAGAGAGAGACAGCGTGAGCAGGGGAGGGTCAGAGAGAGAGGGAGTCACAGACTGAAATAGGCTCCAGGCTCTGAGCTGGCAGTCAGCACAGAGCCCGACGCGGGGCTCGAACCCACGAACCGCGAGATCATGACCTAAGCGAAAGTCGGACGCTTAACCGACTAAGCCACCCAGGCGCCCCTATTTCTTTTTCTTTTTAAAATAATTTTTTTAGTGGTTATTTTTGAGAGAGAGAGACCGAATGCAAGGAGAGGAGGGGCAAAGGGAGAAGAGACACAGAATTTGAAGCAGGCTCCAGGCTCTGAGCTGTCATCACAGTGCCCATTGCAGGGCTTGAACTAATAGACTGCGAGACCATGACCTGAGCTGAAGTCGGACACATACCCGATTGAGCCACCCAGGCACCTCTATTTCTAATTGTTATATAGAGTCCACAAGATAGTCTAAACTCTCTTGGGTAAATTTGGCCCAAGAAAGTCTATTTCTGTGTTCTCAGATGTCTTTTTCCTCTCCATTTTCTTTATTGACTGCTTCAGTTTCTAGTATCTTTTGAGAACTGTTTTCTTGTTTTCTAGTGGTCCCATGGATTCCTTCTAGCAGCCTACCAAAGAAACTATGGACCTGACAATAGATCCAATATTGAACATCCAACTTTAAAGCACTGTATTTCTCAGGTGTCCTTCCCACTCTGTGGCTGTGAAGATGACTTTGAACTGCTGACCTTGTACTTAAGTAGAAAAGTCACTAGTGAGACTGGAAATATCAGAGTCTATCCTGCTGGACCAGTAAAATGGGAGAGGGTCTGTGGGAGAAGGGAGTGGACTGGGTAGGGGAGGAGTATGAGATTTGATTTGAGACCAATTACCTGGGGGGAAGGATGATATTGCATGGTTAGAAGATTGCTTAGTGGCAGGATGTAGGGTGATAAAGCAAATAAGGATAATACTAAGAGGAAAAGAAGCAGGAGGTGGGTCTCTGTCTTTTCCCCCTACGTTGTCACTAATTTTGGTCTCTCATCCTAGCCATTCTCTTTTTATCCTCCTCCCTGACCCAATATGCCGTCACAGTGGGGCCTTTCTTTGCTCCCCATTGCAGGACTTCCTCAATGAAGCATCCCTGGAGCTGTCTGTGTCTCTTATTTCTGAGTGATGCCAAAGCCATCCTTTTCTATTTTCTGTCACACAAAAACATACACTTCCCTGTAAATATTTTTGTGAAACTTCAGACCAATGGTCAAGGGAGATATCGTTACTTGAGAAAGTGAACTTGGCTATGAGCAGGGAGGGAGTAGCCAGTAGATTCTAATTTTCTCTTTCTAATATATGTCCTGCTAATTTATTTTGGTTTTATTCCCCTGCATCCTCCATTTTCATCTTTGGTAGTCCCTTGCCACACAATCCCTATTTGTCTCTTGGTATGCTGAAATTCAGCTTCTAGTGCTTTAAGTTTTCAGTAGAATTTTGTCCCCTGAGTTCTTGTATATTTGAAAATTATTTGTTGCTTTTATTCTTGAATAACTGTTTGAGTATAAAACTTTTAGATCTCACTTTTTTTTCCTGATGCCTTTTTGCTCCACTGTCTTCCAACATTGCCTCTCGATATTTAATGACAGCTTGATCTTCCCTTTATGGGTGACATGTTAATATTATATCAGTGAAACTTCTCCTTTATAGTGGTCAGATTTGACCAGGGTGTCTTGGATGCTATGTTTGCCCCTCAGGTAGTCAGGTTAAGAATGGTCCCCCACTGGGGCGCCTGGGTGGCTTAGTCGGTTAAGCGTCCGACTTTCGCTTAGGTCATGATCTCGCGGTTCGTGGGTTCGAGACCCGCGTCAGGCTGTGTGCTGACTGCCAGCTCAGAGCCTGGAGCCTGTTTCAGTCTGTGACTCCCTCTCTCTCTGACCCTCCCCTGCTCACGCTGTCTCTCTCTCCCTCCTAGAAATCAATAAAACATTAAAAAAAAAATAAAAAAAAAAAGAATGGTCCCCCACTATCATAGAGAATGCAAACATTTTGTTTTGTTCCTGTTTTTAATTTTGGCATTTCGAGTCAAAAGAATACTCTTTCCCATTAATTTGTCTTCCATTATATTGTTGAACATGATTCCTTAAATGCTGTTTGTTGTTTTAGGCTCTCTTGGCGAATATGGCTGCCATGTTTGCAATTTACCATGGTTCTCATGGGCTGAAGCATATTGCTAGAAGGGTACATAATGCCACTTTGATTTTGTCTGAAGGTGAGTCAATTATCTGTTTGAAAACTTTAGAGCAAATGGGGCTCCTGGGTGGCTCAGTCAGTCAAGCATCTGACTTCAGCCCAGGTCATGATTCACATTTTGATGGGTTCAAGCTCGGCATCAAGGCTCTGTGCTAACAGCTCAGAGACTGGAGCCTGCTTCAGATTCTGTGTGTGTGTGTCTCTCTCTCTGACCCTCCCCTGCTCACGCTGTCTCTCTCTCTCTCTCTCTCTCACTCTCAGAAATAAATAAAACATTAATAAATTTAAAAAAACAACAACCCATTTTGGGGTACCTGGGTGCCTCAGTCGGTTAAGTGTCGACTTCAGCTCAGGTCTGATCTCACTGTTCATGTCATGAGTTCAGGCCCCATGACGGGCTCTGTGCTGACAGCTCAGAGCCTGGACCTTGCTTCATGTTCTGTGTCTCCCTCTCTCTCTAACCCTCCCCAATTTACACTTTGTGTCCCCCCCCGTCAAAAATAAATAAACATTAAAAAAATAATTTTAAAAACCCTATTTTAACACGTATGGTAGACTGAGTGCTAAAAATTTTAATATGGAGATCTCTTATTCACTCCCCAACACTATAAACAAGAGGGATGATCACTCTGAGAGGAAGATGGTCAAAAACATTAAGTATAAATTATTTATTTATTTATTTATTTTAATGTTTTTATTATTCTTGAGAGAGAGAGAGACACACTCAGAGTGTGAGTAAGGAAGGGACAGAGAGAAAGGGAGATAAAGAATCCGAAGGAGGTTCCAGGCTCTGCACTGTCTGCACAGAGCCTGACATGGGACTCAAACTTGTGAACTGCTAGATCATGATCTGAGCCAAAGTCGGAAGCTTAACCAACTGAGCCACACAGGTGCCCCAAATTTTAAAAGAAATACATGTATAAATAAATGGCCAATAAACATATCACATGTCAACCTCACTATTAAGGAAATGTAAATGGAAACAATAGTGTTTCTCCCATTACATTGGCAAAGATTAAAAAGAATGCTGATGTTGGTATAACTTTTATGAGGGCCTTTAAAATGTGCCTACATATGGAACCAAAAATTCTATTTATAAAAATGTATCTATTGGTTCTCGGCCTTTTGGCTAAGATCGAGTGTAGTATCTGTTCTTATCAGTTTAAAAATGTATCTAAAGGAAACAATCAGATGTCCTTTAAACATTAGTTATAATACCATAATCTTGGAAACAGCCTAAATGTTTAAAAATAATTGATTTCTTGCCTATATTTGAATATTACACTGCCACTAAAAATAACATAGTTAATGATCTGTAGAAAAGCAAAATGCTCATGATATATTAAATTTCTTTAAGTATGAAGAGATGTGTGATATATGATACATACACACATACATTCAAGTTCTAGAGGAATACACACTAAAATGTATAACCCATGGTTATTTCTGGATAGTGATTATGGTGACTTTTCTTTTTTTTTTAATAAGTATTTATTTCATAATATCCTATAGTATAGTAATAAGCACTTAGTTTCCTTGTATAAAAAGGCAGCTACCAAAAGACTGCCTGAGACCAGGAACAGACAATGGTTGGATTTACCTCTTTATTTCTCTGTGAAATGTCAAGGGCAGAGAAGCAAGATTTCTTTGTTGGGGACTGGTGGCTTTCCTATCTTATCTAGGTCTCAAGCGAGCTGGGCATCAACTCCAGCACGAATTGTTCTTTGACACTTTGAAGGTTCAGTGTGGCTGCTCAGTGAAGGAAGTCTTGGACAGGGCCACTCAGCGACAAATCAATCTTCGGCTCTTTGAGGATGGCATGGTAAATAAAATTTTTCCATTTTATTATATTCTTTAAAATTTCATGACTTTATTCACTGAAATTTTCTTATTTATTTAAAAAATCAATATTAGATTTTTAGGCACAATCTGTGTCCTACAATTTTCATTTCCATTTGGAACATTGTGACCCTCAAAGGATAATTCATTCTTAGCTTTCCTTAAGACTTAGTTTTCATGTATCATACTCCTAGGCACATATTTTGCTCATAATACCCTTCCCAATATGACTGTTGAAGATAAAGACTATGATCAGTACCATAATAAAGTAAATTAAAGGAAGAAAAGGATAACTGTATCTAGCATCAGTAGGAGTGACCTGCTGGGGTCCCAAAATTGTTCATAAAACTAAGCCATGTGAAGTCTGGGAGTCGTCTAGTCACCATCACCTAAGGGCCAACTTGGGTACAATGACACCCTGAGAGTTTGGAAAAACTGAGAGTTTTATCCAGCACCTACCTCCCTTTAACCTCTTTTGGGATTTTTCCACTGGTTTTGTACTTTAGGGTGATGTTTTCCCTTTCATTTTCATTTCTGCAGCTTGGTATTTCTCTTGATGAAACAGTAAGTGAAAAAGATCTGGATGACTTGTTGTGGATCTTTGGCTGTGAGTCGTCTGCTGTAAGTAAAATAAGATGCATTTCTCTTAATGACTATTTGAGGAGTTGTCAAAGATAGCAGTGCCTCTTGTGGCTTCAAGTGTCACATTGGGTGGTCCGCTGCTAAAAATTATGCCAGTGACCATCCCCTATAACTAGTGGTCACTGCAGTGGGCCCCAGCTAGGAAATTGAAGTCAAGCTACTTGGAAGGATTAATGGTCTTTAATTCAACACTGTCCCTAATATGGGGAATCGTGACAAAGGTGTCTTGGTTATGTCAATTCTTAGAAACCATTCATGTAACATATTTATTGAACACCTAATATATGGCAGGTACCATGCTAGGCTGTGAGGACTCTGAGGATGGTGGTGAATTAGACACAATTGTCCCCACCTCCATCCAGAGTTTATAGTCTAATGGGGACGCAGTATGTACAAGATTAAATTCCAGGTGATATGATAGATGATGTCTCCAGATCCTCTGTGAGCACAGATGAGGAGTTTTTCAACAAGACTCGGAAAAAAAATTATCCTAAACTGAGGTCTGAACCATGTTGAGTAGGAGTTATCCAATCTAAAATGACACAGTTAAGGACAAGGAGGCTGGGACTAGAGATGTTCCAGACACTGGGAAAAGCAACTATAAAGGCTTAGAGGTGAAGATGACAGTGAGAACTAGAGACATTACAGTGTGGTTGAGTTGATTTCTGAAAACAATGAAATTGCAGGGCCATGTGAGGAGAAAGGTTGCACTTGCATGGAATGAGGATGAAAGAGAGAGTGGGCAGCAGTAATAGGTTCCATCCTGGTTGTCTATGCACTCTTTAACAGAGGACTTTATTCAGTACAAGATAACAAATGTAAATCATCTAAGAGCTATCACATTGTTCTTTTTTAAGGCTTAATTAATAAATAGGACTGAATAAGCTATCTTCTCTCTAGAACTCTTAATTAAATTGAACCACAGGTTCATACATTTAAGGAATATTTATGAGGACTCTAGATGGCTATACTATCGCCTGGGGCAGAATGAGTAATAAGCTATGTTTATATATTCTGAATATTAACCCATTATCAGATATGATATGGAAACATTTTCTCCCATTCTGTGAGTTGTGCTCAACACTCTTGATAGTTGCTTTGATATGCGGACGTTTATTTTAATTAAAGCCCATTTTATTTTTTCTTTTGTTACTCAAAAGCATGCTTTTGGTATCATATTAAGAAACCAAAATCTAAATCCAAGATAATGTGGATTTGTGCCTGTGTTTTCTTCTAAAAGTTTTATAGTTTCAGTTTTTAAATTTAGGTCCTTTGTTCAGTTTTAATTTTCATATATGGTAGAAGATAAGGAACCAACTTCATTCTTTTGCATGTGGATATCCAGTTTTCTTAGCCTCATTTGAAGAGATTGCCCTTTCGCTCATTTTGGTGCATGTGTTTTTATTAAAATTGTTTTTCAAAGATAAAAGCAGCGTCAAGTGAGAATTCTTACTTGAGTGATATCATAACTTTTTTGATAGCACGTTAAGATAATTTCCTGGAACTGGATTTATTACTCAAGGTACATGCAGAATTTTTTTTTTGGTGGGGAAGGGGTATAAAACTTATCATTTCCTTTTCATCTGAGACACAGGTCCACAGAACTTTTACTTCAACATGCCAAATGCCGGAGGTGTGGGGTTGGGTGGGGAGTGAGCAGTGGTAGTAGGAGATCTGCAGTGATTTGTCAGAATGTATGCTGACCAATTATAGTCTTGCTTCCTATCCTTTAGTCTATGGTCTTTCCATGCAGGAGCTAGTTGCTGAAAGCATGGGTGAGGAGCGAAGAGGTATTCCAGGGACTGCCTTCAAGAGAACTAGCTCATTCCTCACACATCAAGTGTTTAACAGGTTTGTGTGCCTGTGTGACTTCTGCATTGTATGGTTCAATAGCACAATAGAGAGTGGCTTCTGAATCCAACTGTGATATGGGTTTGGGTTTTGTGGCTCAGCCATGGCTCACTAAGAAACCATTGCCATAAGGATTCCATTCCTGATTGTGGCAAAGCCACCTGCTGCTGGCTCTGCTTTATTGACACTGTAATCCCTAAACCCACTTGTCAGGAAGAGGGGAGTTCAGATGCATAGTTGCCAGGCTAATGTTCATAACCAGGAACTCAACATCGTCTTCTTCCTCTCTTGACCACAGGAAGCTTCTTGTCCTAGTGCATCTCTGAGGTTCATGGGAGTTCCATGCCCTTCCTTCTGATGTTTTGTTAGTATGTTACCCATGTCTCAATTTGATCTGTAGTTTGAAGGTAGATCTCAGTGTGTCTTATCTTTCAGGAGGGTGTGCATGGGCTCTTAGCTCATTATAATGGCCCAAATTATGTGTTTTGTGTTCATAGCTATCACTCAGAAACAAACATTGTCCGATATATGAAGAAATTGGAAAACAAAGACATTTCGCTTGTTCACAGTATGATTCCACTGGTAATTGTTGCCCTTATTCCTACTTCTATCTCGCGCCTGGTTCCATGTCTTCGGGTTGCAGTTGGTATACTGTAAGAGGAATGAAGGGGTGGCCATGTTGGGAGATCAGAGGGGTCAGAGGAAATCACTAATATGATACATTTTGGATGTGCTTCTTAAAGGGGTCCTGCACCATGAAGCTCAACAGCTCATCTGAACTTGCAGTAAGTAGGAGGTTTTCTTAAAAACTTGTTTTAGGAAGGAACTTAGTAGGAGCAGTCTTTGAGCTTATACATAAGTGGATAACTAGAGAAAGCCACTGGGACTGCGATTTAATAACTATCTAAATCATAACCTGCTATTCAATAATCTAAGGACAAACTCTAATTTTATTGTGATTTGGTCATTGAAATTTATGAATAAAATTATTTTCTAAAAAAATAAAATAATATAGAGTATTCCTGCCTTTCTATCCTCCTTATTTATTTTTTTAAGATTTTATTTTTAAGTTATCTCTCCACCCAATGTGGAAATTGAATTCACAAACCCTGAGACCAAGAGTCACATATCCACTGACTGAGCCGGCCAGGTGCCCCTGTTATTCCCCCTTTTAAGTCTGCATTGTAAAAAGCTTTTCTCAACTTGGAGTTTAGTATGCTCAGTAGAATTTAGAACCTTAAGCCTTCTTCCTAGAAATCCATTCACAATGCCAGGAAGGTACAGAATGGAGATTTTCATTTATTTCTTATATCAACAGAAGATTTGTATAACCTGATCTTGTAGTTGGTAAATATCTCTACTAGGCTAGGATCCATTTTAGCAAAATTATCTTCCTTTTTTCCATATGAGAAATTACATCAGGCAAAGAGAATCATTTCATATTGTGATTAGAAGGATTTTCCCCATTTACTTTGGTTTATGTCTTGTTCTGCTCAATGAAAAGAGAATAATATAGATGCTGTAAAGGACTTTGAGTAAACCGTACCTGAAACAGCTCACTGGGTTTCATAGATATAGTTCTGTTTTGTTCCTGAAAAGATAGAAAAAGTTTATATTTTTGTGTAAGTTCTCTTTCTGGGCTCTTGTGACCCATTTGTAAAATGAAGGCAGTAAGAGGTATTTACCTGTTAAGATTGTGGTGAGGTTTAAATGAATATATTTAAAGTGCTTAAAACAGTATCTGGCACATAGTAAGCACTCTCTGTGCTAGCTATTGCTACACTCATTATCATTATCATCATTAAAGTTAGTATTGTTAATTACTATAGTAGTATGTATATGTGTATGTGTCTTCTCCCCCATTGCTCTTCAGCCTATTACATGGAAGGAATTTGCAAACATCCACCCATTTGTACCTCTGGACCAAGCTCAAGGATATCAGCAACTTTTCCGAGAGCTTGAGAAGGACTTGTGTGAACTCACGGGCTATGACCGAATCTCTTTCCAGCCTAACAGGTAAGAGATTTCTTCTCCTGTCATTTCAGCTATCTCTTGTAGTATAACACCCACTCCAAAACTTGGATGCTTGAAATAACAATTTATTATTTCTTATCATTATGAGAGTGGAGTAGACAGTTGAAATCCACTGAGGTAGATGGCTTGAAGGTCCATTGTAGCCACATTCACATAACTGGCAAGTTAGTGATGGGCTGCTGGCTGGGAGTAGTGCTGAGTATGCTGACCTGGGCCTTGGTTCTTGTTCATGTAGACCTCTCCATGTGGTTGCTTGAGTGTCATTCCTCCTGGAATGTTGTCTGGGTTCAACGTGGAGTATTCCATAATGTAAGAATGTGGAAGCTGCAAATCCCTTAAGGCTCAGCCTCTGAAGTTTCACAGCATCACTTCCAGATGTTATGCTATCTATTCAGCAAGTGACAGAGCCAGCTCAGTTTGAATGCAGGAGAGGACAACACATGGGTGTGAATGTCCAGAATTGTTGTTCACTGTGGGCTGTCTTAGGAAACTAGTTACTACATCCATCAGTGACATAACATTATAGTTAGAATCAAGTACACACATTAACTCCTAAACTGGCAGCCACGTCTCAATCCAGTAGGGTCAGGAGAAACTAGATCCTGGTTCTTTCTGTCACTAACTTTGAAAGTTCCCTGCCCCCCTTCTGGCCTCTGTCTCCTTATATGTAAAGGATATGTTTTTGAAGAGCAGTGATTTTTAAAAGCAGAGGGCACTAACTAGCAAAATCTGGGTACATTTTAAATATACAAATGTCTCTAACCCTCTTCAGACCTCCTAATCATAAAACCAGTGGTTGGAACTAAGAATCTTTATTTTAAGAAACAAACAAATGGGGTGCCTGGGTTGCTAAGTCAGTTAGGCCTCCGACTTTGGCTCAGGTCATGATCTCAGGGCTTGTGAATTTGAGCCCCGCGTTGGACTCTGCTGACAGCTCAGAGTCTGGAGCCTGTTTCAGAATCTGTGTCTCCCTCTCTCTCTGCTCCTCCCTTGCTCATGCTGTCTCTCTCTCCCTCTCTCTCTTTCAAAAATAAACATTAAAAATTTTTTTAAAAAAGCAAACAAGTAATTTTGATCACTTCTGATTTCCAATTTGGAACCCACTAGATTTGTGATCTGTCTTCATGGAGTAGATAGATAGATGGATAGGCAGACAAACACTATCAGCAGGAGTTCAAATTTTAAGTATCTTCAAAAGAAAGTTGGTTTCTGCCACTTGGGTTCTTCACCTTCCTCTACTCAGTATGTATTTTCCACCAGCAGCCTCAACACTGGCAACACCTAGGAGCTTGTTATAAATGCAGAGTTTGTATTTCAAGATAGAAAAATCAAATGATTGGGGCGCCTGGGTGGCTTGGTCGGTTAGGCGTCCGACTTTCGCTNCATTTAAAAAAAAAAGAAAAATCAAATGATTTTAAAACTGAGACATTTACTGTCTTACTCTGTGAGGCAGAAAGTAATCCGATCTTAGGTACAACCAAGCCCCACCTCCTGTTTGGTACCATAGGCTATATAGCAAAGCCATCCACTCTGTAAAAACAGTATATCCTATAAAATACAAACCCTTTAGGAAGGGGGCATATGCAAATGAAAGGACATAGAGCTCTTTTAATAATAGCCTCTCATACCCTGATTTTATTTTTTTTATTATTTTTTTAAAATATTTTTTAATGTTTTATTTATTCCTGAGATAGAGAGAGACACAGTGTGAGCAGGGGAGGATCAGAGAGAGAGGGAGACAGAGAACCTGAAACAGGCTCCAGGCTCTGAGAAAGCTGTCAGCACAGAGCCCGACGCGGGGCTCGAACCCACAAACCGAGAGATCATGACCTGAGCCGAAGTCGGACGCTTAACTGACTGAGCCACCCAGGAGACCCTACCCTGATTTTATAAATAGGAAGGAATGATATTCATGTAAGTCAGGCTTCATGCCTTCTTTACAACATCATCCAGGCCTTCTGCCTTTTTAAAGAAAGGAAATTGAGTGAATTATTAACCTGAGGCAATAATAATTTAATTAAACATTGAAAGTGAAGAAACTTCGCCCTCTAGTGATGAAATATGATTACATCCTCTGTTGTATTAGTAATTTTTTAGGATTATTTTAACTCTTAAATCATTAATTTTTGCAGCTAACTGAGGTCCAATCCAAGGTCCCCAGATGACTGACCTATGGATGACGAAGCTTGTCTTCCCCTAACAAAATGGTTCCCAACCCTGGCTAGAAATTAGACTTATGTGATGCATTTATAAAAAGATCCTGATGTCCAGATCACAATACCAGATGGAATCATAATCTTAATTGCAAAAGATAAGGGAAGGGACACGGGCATGAGCAGATTTTTTTTTAAAGTTATTTATTTTGAGAAAGAGAGACTTGAGGGTGTTATGTTGAGAGAAATAAGGCAGAGAAGGACAGACACCATATGTTTGCACATATAGGAGGATTAGGAGGACCATGAGGGAGAAGAAGGGGAAAATTAGTTGGGAGAGGGAGGGAGGCAAACCATGAGAGACTCTTGAATGCTAAGAACAAACTGAGGACTGATGGCGGTGGAGGGAGGGGAAGGGGGGTGATGGGGGTGGGGGAGGGCACTTGTTGGGGTGAGCACTGGGTGTTATATGTAAACCAACTTGATAATAAACTATTTAAGAAAAGAAAGAGAGAGACAGAGGCAGAGAGGATCTCAGCAGGCTCTGCACTGTCAGCGCAGAGCCTGACACGGGGCTCAATCTCACAAACTATGAGATCATAACATGAGTGGAAATCAAGATTTAGACGCTTAACTGACTGAGCCTCACAGACGCCCTTACACAAGCAGGTCTTTAAAACTGTCCAGGTGATTCCAATTTGAAGGCAAAGTTAAGAACTATTGTCTTAGAAGTTTTCCCTGTCCTGCTCTCCCCTTATGATTGGCAGTGAGATTCAGTACCCCATTTCAGATGTGCAGGAGGCAAAGAGATCTTTATCAAGATGTTTTTGCTGTCAGTGATGCCTTCTCATACCACAGAGATTCCCAGGTGTAACGCTCATTTCCAGGAGCCAATTTGAAAGTGACAGTAGCTGTGCCCAAAGTTTAGGCATAAATGAGGGATATTTCTGGTTCTTAGCAGAGGCTGCTATGACAGGTGAGGAAATGCCCTTCTCTTTTGTTGGCAAGAGAGAAGGGCATTGCTTCCAGAGTTGAAAGTGATTTGATTTCTTAATATGAGGAGCAGAGGAAGGGATGCACCATATATTCTATATGCAAGGGATTTTATTTTTCTTTTGTTGTGACGCTATCTTGGTTTATTTGTGCTAAGCTTCTCTCCACAAGTAAAGTATATATCCATGTCTTATTACCTATATTTGATGTATTATAATTAGTCTACCACAGCTGTTTATCGGTTAATTCATCATGATTTATTGCTGAGTAGAGACCCATCGAAGATGCTGATGTAGGTTTCATATTTATTGTAAGAAGTTTTCTTGAATATTCTATACAGAGGAAGAATTTGGTGTATCATGTCAGCCACTGAAATTATGCTCGTAAGGGGTGTAGTAGCAATTATCATTGTTACAGCAAATACTCAGTGCCTAGGAAGAGACAAGCCACATGCACTCGGGGAATCCCAAAAACAGGAATCACTGTTTCTTGTACACCAGTGCCAGCCAAGTAGAGTCACCTCCGAAGGCTGAACCCCAAACCTTGGCATCAGCCTCCTTTTATGGCTGGGATGGTAGGGGGTTGAGAGACAAAACGGGAGGGGGCCCTTATCAGTGGTGCTACACAGGAGGAGGCAGGAGGCAAACAAGATTACAGAAGCCAAAAGTTTACGAAGGGAGTACCCAGCCTCAGGCATCTGGCTGGCCTGTTTATCTTGTTTTTACTAGCTTTTCTTCTCAACACCACTTCCTCGGGTTTTCACTTATACCTAATTGGAGTTTGTCTGTAGACTAGAGTCTGGTCACCAAAAAGTTATATGTAAATGTTTCCTTTCCTGGGGTGCCCGTATGGCTAGTTGGTTGGTTAAGCGTCTGACTTTAGCTCAAGTCATGATTTCACGGTTTGTGAGTTTGATTCACGTGTCCTGGCTCTGTGCTGACAGCTCAGAGCCTGGAGCCTGCTTTGGATTCTGTCTCCCTCTCTGTCTGCCCCTTTCCTGCTCACAGTCTCTCTCTCCTTCTCTCTTCTCAAAAATAAATAAACATTAAATGTTCCTTTTCCTTTTTTGTTACTGTATAATATTTATTTATTTAAGTTTATTTCCTTGGTGAGAGACAGTGCACGCGGCAGAGGGATAGAGAGTGGGGCAGAAGATTCAAAGCAGGCTCTGTGCTGACAGCAGGGATCCTGGTGCCTGGCTGGAACTCATGAACTGTGAGATCATGACCTGAGCTAAATTTGGATGCTTAATCACGTGAATCATCCAGGCACCCCTATTGTATGATATTTAAAAGATAAATATGGCAAGATCTTTAGGAAGTAGCATTAGTAATATTTTGCAACTCTAACATTTTTTTTGTGACAAAATATGAAAATTTACCAATTTAAAATTACACTTTTAAGAGTACAGTTCAATTTCATGAAGTACATCTATATTGTTTTGCCACCATCAACCCTATCCAACTCCGTAACTTTTTTACCTTCTTAAAACTGTTTACCCATTGAACAATAAATCCCCCATTTCTCTGTTACACCAGCCACTGGCAACCATGATTTTATTTTGTGCTGCTTTTAACCTGACTACTCTAAATATGTCATGTAAGTGGAAATGCATAATGTTTGTCCTTTTATATCTGTCTTATTTCACTTAGCATAATGTCTTTATTCATCTTGTAGCATGTGTCAAATGGCCTTTTTAAGTCTGTATGTATGCATCACATTTTGTTTTATCTCTTCATCTATTGAGGGGCATTTGGGTTGTTTCCAATCTTTGGCTATTGTGAATATTTCTGCTATGAAAATTTTTACGCACATCCCTCAGTCCCCAGTTTTTTGTTTTTTTTCATAGTTTGTCAAGTTGGATTCCATAAAACACCCAGTGCTCATCCCAACAAGTGCTCTCCTCCATGTCCATCACCCCCCTTCCCCTCTCACCCCCCCTCCCCACCATCAGCTCTCAGTTTTGTTCTCAATATTCAAGAATCTCTCATGATTTGCCTCTCTCCCTCTCCCCAGCTATTTTTCCCCTTCTCTTCCCCCATGGTCCTCCATTAAATTTCTCCTAATCCTCCTATAAGTGGAAGCATGTGGTATCTGCCTTTCTCTGACTTATTTCGCTCAGCATAACACCCTCAAGGTCCATCCATGTTGCTACACATGGCCAGATTTCATTGTTTCTCATTGCCATGTAGTATTCCATTGTATAGATAAACCACATTTTCTTGATCCATCCATCAGTTGATGGACATTTAGGCTCTTTCCATGTTTTGGCTATTGTTGAAAGTGCTGCTATGAACATTGGGGTACATGTGCTCCTATGTATCCCTTGGATAAATTCCTAGCAGTGCTACTGCTGGGTCACAGGAGAGTTCTATTGTTAATTTTTTGAGGAACCTCCACACTGTTTTCCAGAGGGGCTGCACCAGTTTACATTCCCACCAACAGTGTAGAGGGATGCCCATTTCTCCACATTTTTGCCAGCATCTAGAGTCTCTTGATTTGTTCATTTTCACCACTCTGACCGGTGTGAGGTGGTGTCTCAGTGTGGTTTTGATCTGTATTTCCCTGATGATGAGGGACGCTGAGCATCTTTTCATGTGTCTGTTGGCCATCTGGTTGTCCTCTTTGGAGAAGTGTCTGTTCATATCTTCTGCCCATTTCTTCACTGGATTATTAGTTTTTTGAGTGTGGAGTTTGGTGAGTTCCTTATAGATTTTGGGTACTAACCCTTTATCTCATATGTCATTTGCAACTATATTTTCCCATTCTGACAGTTGCCTATCAGTTTTGTTGATTGTTTCCCTTGCCCTGCAGAAGCATTTTATCTTGATGAGGTCCCAATAATTCATTTTTGCTTTTGATTCCCTTGCCTTTGGGGATGCGTTAAGTAAGAAGTTGCTGAAGTTGAGGTTAAGGAGGTTGTTTCCTGCTTTCTCCTCTAGGGTTTTGATAGTTTCTTGTCTCACATTCAGGTCCTTTATCCATTTTGAATTTATTTTTGTGTGTGATGTAAGACAGTGATTCAGTTTTATTCTTCTGCATTTTGCTGTCTATTTCTCCCAGTACCATTTGTTAAAGCGGCTGTGTTTTTCCATTGCATACTCTTTCCCGCTTTGTCAAAGATTAGTTGGCCATACATTTGTGGGTCCAAATCCGAGTTCTTTATTTTATTCCATTGGTCTATGTGTCTGTTTTTTGTCACCTGAGTCCCCAGTTTTAATTCTTGGAATATTTGCTCAGATGTGACATTATTGGATGCCATGCAAGATGTTCAATATATGAAATAATTAAATGCAATGTAAGATTCATTTCTATCCTGGGTATCCTGATCTCAGAGGATTTCTCTATCAGTTGATGTCATGATGAAGCCAGCTTCGAAGTTTCCCCTTAGGTTGGAGGCAAACCATATACTACATTAGTCTTAGCAGCAACTCAGTACTTAATGTGGGAAAGGCTCACAACAAAGAGAAAGGAACCAAGCTCTGCAGAATAGAGATACAACTCTGGTTCTAAGAGGCCTGTGTAGGAGAACTATAGTTTTCAGGGACAAATCTGAGTGTTTCTGCATACAGCCCTGACTTCTTTACCCCATATGCTGCTGGGTCCTTGCATACTATCTAGATCTTGCACATTTCTACATTATGCTCATAGGAGGCTATTGTTCTTTCTCTAATAGTCCCTGCCTAGATATATATTGCCTTTCCCTTCAGAGGATTTTTTCCTGAAAGAAAATTCAGCAGCTGAAAGGAAATGTTAGCACCCACAATGTGTGGAGGCCTCCAAACCTCTGTTATATGGGGCTATTTCCTTAGTGATGATGTAGGTTTCTGTCCTATAGAGCAAATAAACAAATGGTATGTTATTGATCTGATTGAGGTTTAATTGAGGAATCACCAATGATTATGATTGATAAAAGATTTTATGATAAATTGTGGCATGAAATCTTTCATTCATGTGACTAAACCTTTATTAAGTCTATTTCCTGGGATCCTTAAGATCCCAAAGGTGTTAAAACATTTGAAACAATGGGACGCCTGGGTGGCTCTGTCGGTTAAGAGGCCAACTTAGGCTCAGGTCATGATTTATGGTTCGTGGGTTTGAGCCCTGTGTCAGGCTCTGTGCTGACAGCTAGCTCAGAGCCTGGAGCCTGCTTCAGATTCTGTATGTTCCTCTATCTCTGACCCTCCCCTGCTCACGCTGCCTCTCTCTCTTCTCTCTCAGAAATAAATAAAACATTTAAAAAATAAAAAACGTTTGAAACAAAAATGTCAAGAAATTTGTCCCTATTTCTCCCATTTATTTGCTCAATCTACAAACCTAGAGAGCATTTCCAGTTTGGTGCAGAAAATAGCCAAGTAATATTTAGTTATCTTTCCATTTTCTATTTTGCCCAGTGTGGCTTGCTTTGACTTGTTCCCCATAACACTGTGACACCCTTAAAAATCATTTAGCAGCTCACATATAGACTCCAGGAATTTCTGGGTTATGATGTAATGTTTAAGGCACATAACAACAGTAATTTACACCTTCCATGGATATCTAATGTGAAAGACAAGCTGGAATTATTAGCTCCTTTGGCTTATAAGAGTGAGGAGGCTACTTTTGTCTTTAGAAAACATCAAACTGTGATCTTGAATGTAGAAAGAGCAGGCAGTTGCTCTTCCAGAATCTCCAGGAAGGTTCTTCTTCTTTTAAGTTTATTCATTTATTTTGAGAGAGAGAGAACAATCATAAGTAGGGGAGGGGCAGAGATACAGGGAGTGAGAGAATCCCAAGCAGACTCCACACTGTCAATATAGAGTCTGACTCAGGACTTGAACTCAAGAGCCTTGAGATCATGACCTGAGCTGAATCCAAGAGTGAGAAATGCTTAATGGACTCAGCCACCCAGATACCTCCTCCCTGAAGGTTCTGAAATAAAGGTATAAAGTAAGGCATAGGGCATAATCTATGGATCTCAAATTATATTGTGCATGAGAATCACCTGGAGGATTTCATTAACTTGCTAAGCTTCACAGCTAGAGTTTCTGATTCAGTAAATCTAGGTTGGAGCCTGAGAATTTGCATTTCTGCAAACAAGTATCTGGTTAATGCTAATATGTTGGTTTAAAAAAAAATCTTATAGTTTATTTATTTTTGAGACACAGAGAGACAGTGCGTGAGTGGGGGAGGGTCAGAGAGAGAGGGAGATACAGAATCCGAAACAGGCTCCAGACTCTGAGCTGTCAGCACAGAGCCCGATGTGGGGTTCAAACCCACAAACTGTGAGATCTGACCTGAGCTAAAGTCGGACGCTTAACTGACTGAGCCACCCAGGTGCCCTGCTAATGTGCTGTTTTAACCACCACCCTGGGAAAACCACTGGGGTTACAGGGATTTATAGTTCTGGCTGTATATTAGAATTACTTGCAGAACCTTTGAAGATACTGATGCTCTTCTCACACCACAAACTAGGTGCATCAGAATCTCCCCTTGGGGTGGAGTTCAGGAATCAGGGTTTTTAAAACTCTCCCCAGGCGATTCTAATGTGCATCACTGAGTTGGAAAGTGTGTTGCCCTGAAAGAACACCAAAAAGGAAGGTTGAGTTAGATGATAAATATCTTCCAGTGGACTGAACTTTGAAACTGTCCCTTGAAGACTAAGTTATGACTACCATGTGTGTATCGGGATAGTTTACAGTAAGGAGAATCAAACACCTGCTCGTTGTTACCTCCCACACACCCTTTTTTGAGCTCATAATTGATTAATTAGCTCTAACATGACTGATCCCATTTATAATCTATGATAAAGCTTTCCTACTGAGCTTGGTGCAGCTTCAGAGCCCTCCTCTCAGAGAACTCTAGGAAGCCAGATATCAGAGACCTCTGGTCAGAGACTGCTTTCCTAAAGAAGCACTCAGAATACCAGAAAGAAGAGAAAGAAGGGTGAAGGATGAAGAGACCATCTTGGGGACATAGAAATTACTGAGGAGAAGGATCTCCTCTCTCCCAATTTCCTTAGCTCTCAAAAGCGTATTTTGATTTTTGCAGTTTGTAAGGCTTGGAGCAGAGTTCTTGCACTTGGTCACGCCCGCAGAATTTCTGACTCAGTACTTGAGAACTTGAATTTCTATCAAGTTCCCAGGTGATGTTGATGCTTTGTTTGGGGACTTAAGTTTGAGAACCATTGTTTTAACGTACTCTTTGGATATTAGAAGGGTTAGAACAGCTGAATCTATTGAGATGTTTCTTGACAGAATCTAAAGGTTAAGTATAGAATTCAACTTATGTTAAATCAGGTATAGATTGCTAAGAACATTCCAGAATGATATGTTGAGATTTTTATTATAAGCCAATTGGAATGGGGATCCAGTCAGTGTTTGGGTACTGAAGTAAGCAACAGAATAGACTGATTAAAATCCTATTGATTGCAAGGTACATTTATTGGAAAATTGTTAGTCACTCTGTTTATTCCATTCATAAGATAGAAATCAGTACCATTCTTTACCTTTTGAACCAGTAGCTGTTTTGATTGTCTTATTGGAATCAGTTTTACCATGTCAGTTTCTTTTTTTCTTTTCTCTTTTCTCTTCTTGAGAGAGAGAGAGAGAGAAGTGAGCAAGGGGGCAGAGAGAGAGAGAGAGAGAGAGAGAGAGAGAGAAGTGAGCAAGGGAGCAGAGAGAGAGAGAGAGAGAGAGAGAAGTTGGGCTAGTCCAAAGTGAGGCTCCAACCCATGAACCATGAAATCATGACCCAAGCCAAAGTCCGATGTTTTCTACCAGGCATCCCTCCATGTTTTTTCTTAGCTAATGTTTCACTTGGTCACTTCCTGAGCACTTGATGGTGGTATTCTTAAAATAAACTGTTTGGTTGAGAGGAGTTTGACATCAAAACATATACCACAGGGGCACCTGGGTCATGCAGTTATTTATACATCTGACTCTTGATCTCAGCTCAGGTCAGGATCTCATGGTTTATGCCTTCAAAGCCCCACATCGGGCTCTTGCACTGATGGTGCAGAGCCTGCTTGGGATTCTGTCTCTCCTCTCTGACCTTATCACGCTTGTGCTTTATCTCTCTCTCTCTCTCAAAATAAATAAATAAATAAATAAGCATAAAAATTTTTTTAAAGCCATATAATTAATAGTGTTTCCTTTTGGAGAATTAGATGGGGAAGCATGGGAGAAGGTTGCTTTTTTTTCCTGATGCAAAGTTTTTAATCACATGAGTATTTTATTTTATAATAAACTTTTAAATCCACCTGTGAATTAGGTGACAAGACCCAAGACAGTCTTGCAGCAGAGAACAAATCAGGCTATCAATGGAAAATTTGTGAATGTTTCACTTCTTGGGTCACTCCCTCCAGATTATGAAATCCCGGGCTGCAGGAGTATCCTGTGGTCTGTGACTGCATCATATGTCTGATACCTCGTTATAATGGATAGTGATTGGGAATATTCGCTCCCTTCTGCTTCTTTAGGGCAATTTAGGACTTTGACTTTCCCCTAGACTCACACAAAAAGGGAAATTCCTCTAACTAGTAAGGACACTGAGAGGTTGTGCATTCCTACATATGTATAAAAAGAGCAAAAGTGAAAAACAAATCTCTGACATCCTAGTTGAACTGTTCCTTTATATTTTTAAGCACTTTTACTTTTTTTTTTAATAGTTTATTGTCAAATTAGTTTCCACATAACACTCAGTGCTCATCCCCACAAGTGTCCTCCTCCATGCCCATCCCCCTCTCCCCCCACATCCATCAGTCCTCAGTTTTTGTCAGCATTCAAGAGTCTCTCATGGTTTGCTTCTCTCCCTTTCCCCCACCATTTCTGCCCTTCTTCTCCCCCTTGTTCCTCGTGTTTGATCATCACAGTACCATTTTCTTTTTTTTTTTTTCTTTTTGAGAGAGCAAGTTGAGAAAAGGCAGAGGAGAGAAAGAGAACCTAAAGAGAGAGAGAGAGAGAGAGAGAATCCCAAGCAGGCTTTGAGCTGGACTCAGGGCCCGAACCCACGAACACTGAGATCACGTCCTGAGCGGAGTCTGAACTGACTGAGCCACCAGGCATCCCCGATCATCTCAGCTCCATTCTCTAATTGTGCTATCTTTGTTTTTTACTGTTTATTGGATATGCAGTTTGCAGACATTTTCTCCCACTCTATAGCTTTTCTTTTTTTCTTTTTAACAGGGTCTTTAGCACAGCAAACATTTAATTATAATGAAGTATAATTTACCGATTTCCCTTTTATGAATTGTGCTGTGCTTTCAAGTCTAAGAACTCTTTGCTTAGCTCTAGATTCCAAAGATTTTCTCGCATTTTTTTAATAAAAAAATTTACATATTTTGTTTTAGATTTAAATCCATGAAATCCATGATCCGCGTTGAGGTAATTTTTGTATAAGGTGAAAGACTTAGGTTGACCTATGCACGTCTGATTACTCCAGCACTATTTATTGAAAAGGCTGGCTTCCCTCCACTAAATTTCTTTTGCAACCTTATAAAAAAAAAAAATCAGATGTGAATCGATTTCTAGTTTCTGTATTCTAATCCAGTGACCTACGTGCCTATCTCTCTACCAATAACATATAGTTTGATTTGTATAGGTATATATTAAGTCTTGGCATCAGATAGACTGATTTCTCCCACTTCTTTTTCCAAATGTAGCTACTGTAGTCACTTTGCCTTTACATATAAATTTATTATTTGTTATTGTTTTATTTATTTCTGAGAGAGAGAGGCAACGTGAGCAGGGGAGGGTCAGAGAGAGAGGGGGACACAGAATCTGAAACAGGCTCCAGGCTCTGAGCTAGCTGTCAGCACAGAGCCCAATGCGGGGTTTGAACCCACAAACCGTGAGATCATGAACTAAGCCGAAGTTGAACACTTAACTGACTGAGCCACCCAGGCGCCCCTATAAATTTTAGAATTATCTTGTTTACCTCTAAAGGAATCTTGGTTTTATTGGATAATGATGTATATTTTAGCTTCCAAATGTTACATTGTATACTAGCTAGCTAGCTGCTAGGTAAAGGGAAACAATTCACTTACATTCAAATATAAGGTTTGTCACACATAAAAGTGATTTCACATGAAAAATTTCTTTAAATGTAATAATTAAAAACCATACTAAGAGAAACTCTTCAGGTTCAAATATTATTAAAAATAAAATAGGCCCACTGACTTATAAACAGCCAAAAAGAAACTTCTCTTAAGTATATTGAATATGGCAATCAGTGTGCAAACTATAATGGTATCAAAAACTATAAAAATATGTTTGGAACAATATCTAGAGAAAAATAAGAAAAGGTCTGGTAAACTAGATACTTGATAATTCAAAAAAGTATAAATCTTAAGCAACCGGCATCAAAAATTTAAAATGTTAAGATCCATAGCATGACCATTTTCTTTAGGGCACATCCTACAAGAGAATATAAATACTATTTTCTTACTAGGAATTACAGTATAATTTAGCAGAACTTGGTGACTACTGGGGGGGAGGTCATCACCTTAAATCATGAATTACAGTATAATCTGCAGTCTTGTAAGTGGATTCTAAATATAAATACCATAAAGACATATTTCATTTAAAATAGCAGCTGAAATAATCTGTTTCCAAATATTTCAAAGCAGCCTACTTCAGAAGAATTTCTGTGGTGTCTGAAGTCAGCCTCTGTATTGTTTCAGCAGACTGAAGAGTTTTTTCCATGACTGGTTGAGGCTTAACTTCTGTGATCAGTGATATATGTACAGTAATCAACCAAAATGCCTTCTTTACAGGATGCCATTAATTCATAGTCTTTAAAATTTTTTTTATTTAATGTTTAGTTTTGAGAGAGCATGATCCCGGGAGGGGCAGAGAGAGAGGGAGATACAGAATCCAAAGCAGGCTTCATCCAGGTTCTGAGCTGTCAAGCACAAAGCCCAGTGCAGGACGGGAACTCGGGAAATGTGAGATCATGACAGGAGCCAAATTTGAACACTTAATCGACTGAGCCTCCCAGGCACTCCCTGCCCCCTGTTTTTTTACAGGAAAACCTTTAAAATTTTTTTTATTTTTTTTTTTTGAGAGAGAGAGACAGAACATGAGCAGAGTAGGGGAGGAGAGAGAGGGAGACACAGAGTGTGAAGCAGGCTCCAGGCTCAGTGCCCGTCACAGGGCTCAAACTCACACTGAGATCATGACCTGAGCTGAAGTCAGCCACTTAGCCAGTTGAGCCACCCAGGTGCCCCCCAATTCATTCATAATTGTAACCCATCTTTAGTTTTATGCTTAGTAAGTTCTAAGTTTTCTAACCATGACTCCTGACTATGCATGTTTTCCACAATTGTCTTTAAGAGGAGGCCTTATTCCTTCTTCATCATAGATTGATCATCTGCAATCATATTTCTAATATCTAGCCTAATATCTAGTCTCTAAGTGTCCCTTGGGATTCATCTTGTGTGCTGGTCCAATAAAAATTTGTTCCAAAGATCAAAAAACTTAACCCTTCCAGGTAGAACTAAATTTCAGTATTTCTAAATCCCAAACTTTGCCCCAGGGTTCTTAGCAGAGGTGAAGGTAAAGTGATAAAAAATCTTTGACATTTCTGTCCTTAAATTCTAGTTCTAGTCTCTACTATCACCGTGGTCCAATCATGCCATCTTCAAATTTTAACCTACTCCCCCATTCCACCACCCTTTTGCTAAATTCACATTGAGTCATTGAGTAACTCCAGGCATTGCACTTAGAATGCTACACTGATATGGGGCGCCTGGGTGGCTTAGTTGGTTAAGCGTCCGACTTTCGCTTAGGTCATGATCTCGAGGTTTGTGGGTTCGAGCCCCGCGTCGGGCTCTGTGCTGACTGCCAGCTCAGAGCCTGGAGCCTGTTTCACAGTCTGTGTCTCCCTCTCTCTGACCCTCCCCTGTTCACGCTGTCTCTCTCTCTCTCCTAGAAATAAATAAAAATGTTAAAAAAAAAAAAAGAATGCTACACTGATACTAATAGAGTCTAGGTTAAATCATTACAAAACTGTTGAATACCACCAACTCCACTTTATTTTCACCTTGTAGGACATTGTACTTGTTCTAGCTTCCTACAGTTTATGACTTCTTATAGATTCTTTGTACAATGAGTCTGGGTTTTGGAGGACGTTGTCTACTAGGCTTCACTCAATTTGTGCTTGTAGCAGTTCTTTCACCAGCCTGAATAAATGCATGACTGGAGGATGTTTTTATTCTAAGATGGTTTAAGCTTATGCTTACTTGGCACTTCTGTGGGTCTGAGGCTCCCCACCCTCTAGTGTCCTCTTTTCTGTGGCCAACTCTGCGGATCCAGGCCATGAACCACTTCATTTTAAATAGATGTCATAAAACCACTGTATTTGGTGTTTCTCCACATGTAGTGGTTTTCTGACAGACTCTCACATCTGGGTTATGGAGATAAGCAGTTTTTCATAATACTTTTCCATCAACAGGTGGCTCTAATAATTTCCCTTATTTTAATAGAACCCCAGTAATAAGCCTTGTGTGGCATTTAAATTTTTAGGGCTTTTAAAAAATTATTGAGAGAGAGAGAGAGAGAGAGAGAAGGAGAGAGAATCCCAAGCAGGTTTCATGCTGTCAGGGCCAGCCCGTCTAGGGGCTCTATCCGCATGAATGGTGAGATCATGACCTGAGCCAAAATCAAGAGTCGACACTTAACTGAGTCATTCAGATGCTCCTTTTGTGGCATTTAGTTTCAAGTTGCCACATCCAGCATTTATGATTGTCTTTAGCATAATGCCTCTCTCTTGGATTACTGGCTCACAGTTCCTTTCTCTTTCATTCCTGGTTTGAACACCTGATTGGCTTTCCAACAAAATAGGATGAGTAGAAGTCATGAGGAAAAGTAGAGGTAAATATAGAATCCATTTGTTGAGTCCCCTTTCCATGGAAGAAAGGATGACAATGTTGACTACTTTGGCTGGAGATGGGAACTAAATTTTGAACCTAGTCCATGCAGAGTACTGTTTTATATATTCTGAGACCTATATCCTACTCTTAAGGCTTATACTCTGAGATAAGACAAGCACACAAATTATATTTGAAATCTAAAATAATTTTCAATGTATAATGCATGTATAGGATTGTATTGGAAGAGTGACAAAATACTGTGAGTGCATATGGGTACAATTATTATTCCTATTGTAGAGATGAGGAAACAGAAACAGAGGCTAAGTAACTATTGGTATTGGTGGTTTGCTGAAGCATATTCATTATTCTGTTCCCAAAACAACTTGTTTTTCCACACACAGGAAACTGGAAGGAAGAGTAATATCAGCCGCCCTCCCTAGAAGAGGGCAGAAGCAGAGCTCACTGAGTATAAGTGACAAAAAACTTATACGTGTTAGCTAACCCCCTAGTTCTATCAGTTAGACAAGGGCTTTGTGAAGGAAAACCACAGCTCTGACTCCTTTGGGAAGCACAGTGTGCTCAGAGACACAGTACTGCTCTAACAGGAATGTGAGACCCCCTTGAGAGGCCAACTTGTACTGAAGTCTAATTCTGTCACTCTTGGCCATTTGAGCATGTAACAATTGAACCTCAGTTTCTTCATGTACAAAATGAGGGTCATGGTACCTATCTTATGGGGGTAGTGGGAAGATTAAATAAGATGATGTAAAATTGTTGAGTGGCAACTCCCACAAGAAGGGCTACCGTTAAGCTGTACTTATTCTGTGTATAGTGCCTGTTAAGTAGGAAGTGCTTAATTAATGGATCAATTTATACTTATTATTACTATCACTTAGCTAATCTATCCTATTCTATTGCTCTGCAAGTCACCACTTTCCTTTTCTTTCTCCAGCTAGACTATAATCCCCAGATGCTTCCCTGTTCCCTGTCTGTCCTAAGTCCTCAATTCTGCTGTCTCCTGACACCAGACCATAAGTGTCCCCACAGTAGTTTGAAAACATCTCAAATCCAACTCGTTCTGACCTGGTATTCTCTGAAAACAAAACAAACAAAAAACAAATAAGTTTTAGCTTTTGGTTTAAAAAAACTTTTTTTGATATTCATTTATTTTTGAGGGACAGAGTATGAGCAGGGGAGTGGCAGAGAGAGAGGGAGTCACAGAATCTGAAGTAGGCTCCAGGCTCTGAGCTGTCAGCACAGAGCACAACGGGGGCTTGCACTCACAAATTGTAAGATCATGACCTGAGCCAAAGTCAGATGCTTTATCTACTGAGCCACCCAGCGCCCCTAGCTTTCAGAAGTTTTTAAATTTAGAAGTTTATCTAATTTATTCTTACAACTTGTACTTTTAGAGGGTGATTTCAGTATTATAGGGTGATTAGAAAGATTGAACACCCAAATCACTGGGTCTTCTATAGAGTTAAGGTATGGTGTAATTTTGCAAAATAGGAAATAACCATTTTGAATGGAATATAAGAACCTATTACTCACTTCCCTTTCCTTCCTGCAGAGACTACTGAGAACATTAAGTAACAGTTTATGCTTGACTTAGCATCACTCACTGGACTATTAGTCATTAAGTGTGCTCTAAAAGTGGGTCTTCAAGGACTGCCTAGTTGGGTATGGAGAGCCTCTAACAGCCACATGCATGTGGGGCATTGGCAAAGCTCACCTAAAAATAAAGGGAATGTTGCTGCACTCAAATAGCACATTTCCTTTGGGGTAATCTCATCACCTACTATATACGTGGTAGTATTGACAAATTCTGGTCTTAGGTCTAATAATTATAATTATTCTTATCCTTGAAAGACACACACAGATGTTTGAACTGATAAAATGATATAATACTTGAGCTTTGCTTCAAAACAATCCAGTTCAGGGGATGCCTGGCTGGCTCAGTAGGTAGAGTGTGACTCTTGATCTCTGGGCTCTGAGTTCAAGCCCCCTGTTGGATGTGGAGCCCACTTAAAAAAATAATCTAGTTCAGAGTAAAGGGGTTCGTGAGGGATATGGTTGGAAAAAGATTGACCATATCTAAGAATTGTTAAAGATGGATGATAGGTACATAGCAGCTCCTTATATTCTATTTTTGTGATTTTTGAAATTTTCTCTAATAGAAAGAATTCATAGGTATGGTGCTGAGCGAGGTTTGAAAGGCCCATTTGTGAGTAGGAGTATATGAGCTTAGTACACAAGCTAAGTGCCATTCTGTGGTCATTCAAGAGCTTTTAGGCTTGTGCAGAGATCCTCAGTGAGCTTTCTATGCTGTCTGGCAGTGCCTCTGTGTCACATGGTGGAGAACATGCCCGGTGAATAGGGAATGAGTCAATGAAATTAAAGAGGCCCAAAGCCCTGACCCTTTTCTTCTTGTCTTTGCAGCGGAGCCCAGGGTGAATATGCCGGGCTGGCCACTATCCGAGCTTACCTCGATGGGAAAGGAGAGGGACACAGGACAGTGAGTATGGGCTGGGGGTGCTTGCTCACCACTGGGGGTCAGTGGGTGCAGCTCTGAAAGTCCCTTTTGTTCTGTGGTGCACTCTTTCAGCCTTCTCGGAAGCAGCTAGGGAACATATAATCAAGAAACAGATTTCCCTGAACTGGCCATTAATGATCATTGCTCAGGAGATACTTCCATGGACCATTTTGAGGGAAAACATTTGAAAATAAAGGCTTTTGCTCAAGCCTAATCTGTACAAGTCAGCCAGTTGCTGTGGAACTGCTTTCCACAGGTTGTGAAGGATGGGAGCGGCAGGAATGTTAACGTTCCAGGTCTCTTCTCCCTCACTCAGCCCTGGCCCTACCCCTGGACAAACAGTAGGGACTGGCCTTAAATTCTTCTGTAAACCCTACTGTGACTGGTCAGTTCTGGTCATATGTATGCTTAGAAAACATTTATTATTTATGGCTAGTTGCCTGTATTTTACAATGAAGAATCTGAAAACTGTTTTACTTCTCTTTCAAAAAAGGAGGAAAAAATGTTCTTCCTCCTTCTCCTATTTATCCATCCTGATTTCACAGGTATGTTTTCCCAGGCCTTTGTCCTAGTTAGGGAGGAGAACTGATTGCCAAAAATCTTTGAAAAAGAGGACATAATTAATCGAATAATTATTTAATCCTGGTCACATACAAGGCACTGTATGTTTCAGTCGTGAGTTAGATTAAGTGATAAATCAGATAGACACAGTCCCTGACACTCCAAGTTGGGTTTCCTGGTGGTTTTGAATTCTTTAATTTTCTAAGGCAATGATAGTTTAGAATTAGATTCATTTTTTGGATCTCAGAGTCTCAGCACAGTCATGGCATCAGAAAGGAAACATTGAAGGTCATGTTGTCCAGGAAAAGAATGGCAGGTGACTGACATTAAAAGGTCCCCCTTCTGTTTTTCCTCTGTGGCTTCCACATACTGAGGTAGCCACAGGAAGTATCTGTGAGTGTCCAGGAGTTGGGGATCATACCAGAAAGGTCAAGCAGAAAGGATAAAAGAACTTTTGATTGGGCCTGGGCAGAGTTTTTTTTTGACTGACAGATCCCTTTTAGGTTCCTTTTCCTTCTCTTTGTGTTTTCCAGTCTTACCTTCTCTGTCTGTCGCCCTGCAAGTGGTGTTTCTTTTCTGACCATTGTCCACAGGGCTATCACCACAGTGTCATTTTTTCATTCTAAAGGACTGTGGGGAGGTAGCCACTGAAGCTGGGAAAGGGCTGAGGGAGGGAGAGGCAGGGAAGTCCATCCAGTCCCTGAGCTTGTAGAAATACAGAACTCTTAAAGTTGGGAAATGTTGGCATCCTTTCTAGGTTAAAGATTTTAATTAAAGCTGGCATTTTCAGTTAGAGAAGAAACTGACTTATTACTCAAATAATCAGGGAGGATTTTTCCAGATCAGAAGAGTCTGAGACAGCTATTCCTGCACAATAGACCCTAATGAAATCCAGTAAAATATATCCTTTGTTGAAAAGGAGTGTGGGGAAATCATGTGCTACAGAGCTATCCGGGTCCCTAATGGTTCTCTTATTTCAAGCTGTTTGTCAATTATTTTTACATTCGCTCTTAGGTTAAATTTCAGAGTTTCCTAAAATACAATGGCCAAGTTCTTGATTTACCAGTTTAATTTGGGGAAATACAAATTTATTTAACAAACACCAGGCACCGTCTTAAACCCTTTATAATTAACAACTCAATTTGTTAGTACAATATTAACTCAGATTTGCTGATCTGAGATGTGTTTTTTATACAAAGGGAAAACATTGCTCCCCGCCTGCCCCGAAAATACCAAAAAACAACCCCCAAAATATATATAGGAGTATTTTTCTCTTTCTAACTGATTGAGACAAAGGAGTGGCCTTTGGTTGTTAGATTTTCTTAGTGGTAAGAAATTGATTTTCCCTCTCAAAGGAGCACTCCTCCTTAATCCTTCACTCATTCAGCAAGTGTTGGAGGATGAACTATGAGTTGGGTCTACACCAGTTACACTGGGAAGTTTCTTAATTCTACATAGAAAAACAGAAATGTCTAACAGCAACATTTAAATTAGTCTCTGACAAAACCACTGAGACTTTTTTCTTTCTGCTGCTCCTTATATCAGGACATATATTATTTTTCTGTGGCTGCTGTAACAAATTCTTACAAACTTAATGGCTTGAAGGAACAAAAAATTATCTTTTCAGTTATGGAGCCCAGGAGTCTGAAATTGGTTTCCTTTGGCTAAAGTCAAAGTATTGATAAGGCTCGGTCCTTGTGGAGGATCCATGAGAGAAAAATGTTCCTTTGCTTCTCTGGAGGCATCCTGCTTTCCTTAGCCTGGGGCCCTTCCTGCCATCACTCCATCCTCTTGTTCATACATCAAATTTCCTTCTCATAAAGTATTTTAAATTGTTATTAATTTTTAAGAGAGAGAGTGAGCATGTGCATGCAAGTGGGGAAGGGGCAGGCTGGTGGGGACAGAGGATCCAGCAGAAAGCCTGATGTGGGGCTCGAATCCATGCTACATGAGATCATGACCTGAGCTAAAGTTTTCTTAACTTTAAAGTCCCTTTTGTCATAAGGTTATATCCATAGATTATGATTAAAATGTGGGCATTTTGAGGGGCCTATTATTCAATGTACCACAGGATGGTTGACATTTTACCTTGAATGTATTTCATCAGAATTTCCCTGATTTGAATTATTAATTTAGGACTTTAGCCAATGTTTTATAGTCATTAATTTTTTTTTTTTTAATCTGAGGGTCACCTGGGTGGGTTAGTCGGTTAAGCGTCTGACTTTGGCTCAGGCCATGATCTTGCGGTCCATGCATTTGAACCCTGCACTGAGCTCTGTGCTGACAGCTGGGAGCCTGGAGTTGGCTTCAGATTCTGTGTCTCTTTCTCTTTCTGCTCTCCCCTGCTTGCACTTTGTCTCTCTCAGAAATAAACATTTAAAAAATTTAAAACTTTTTTTTTTTTAGTATAGTTGACTATAGTCACTTTTTTATAGTTACTTTTTGCCTTTTCTTTCTTGATCATGTTCTTTCCAGAAGGGATACTTTTTCCAAAGATCCATTGGTAAAATAAAAATACCTTATGGGAAAGGACAAGTGGCTTCAGCTTTGGTTCTGAGAAATTAAGCTCAATAAAATAGAGAGGCATTTAAGTAAGAAAAAGGATTTGAGTACAACACTGTATAACCAGCATGAGATGAGTAACGATTCAAAAGATGCACAAACTTTCTGTCAACAGAAGAGTGACCCTTTGCCTCTGGCTACAGTTGTCTTTTTGTACTTAAGTAGACACCTTTGCTGTTTTGAGAAAACACCTGCAAAGCAAAGTCTTCTCTCTATAAGCCCATTTTCATAATGCCCATCCATTTCTCTTCAAGGGGTTGCAATATTGATTCTGGGATTATTTAAAAAAAGGATTATTTTCAGGGTGATCATTGTTTTTCCTTATTGCTTTCTTTTGGTAAAACCTCTTGTGATGCACTTTCCTGCAGTGTGGCATCATGAGGTCTATCAGAGCATGTGTGTTCACTTGTGTTCACATGATTTGTAGGAGGAAATGAAAATGATTTAAATCTGGGAATTCTAAAATTGTACCCGCCCTCCACCTTCTGTAAGAATTCAACTCATTTTTAAATGCTAGCTTAGGCTCTAACTCTTGAATCACTTTTCCCCTTGACCTCTTCCACTTGAAGCAATACCCCCCTTATTCTGAGTTTCTACAGCACCTGTTTATACATTTGCCAGCATTGTCAATGTGCACAGGACAAGGGTTGATTGGTTTTCATGCTTGCTGCATGATTCTCATGGCAACTAATAATCATTGCACAGAATAAGCATCCAGTAAATAATGACATAATTGGTGTATCAGCATAGGAAGACCTTGGAATTATGTCTACTATTACCATCTCTCCTGGATCTCAGCAAAGCCAAGCAGAGCTGGCTGTGATGTGGGCCCTTAGGTCCTAGAGTTTAACTTACAATCTCATGTTCTTATAAGATGCTTTCTACATATGATAACTGAGACAAGGTCAGAACAATCATGGACTTGTTTGTTGGTGTTCTGAGATAAGGGACAAGAATGCTGATTAATATTACAGGAGTCTTTAAAATTTTTTTCAAGGTTTATTTTTGAGAGACAGAGACAGAGCACAAATGGTGGAGGGCAGAGAGAGAGGGGGGAACAATCTGAAGCAGGCTTCAGGCTCTGTTCTGTCAGCACAGAGCCTGATGTGGGGCTTGAACCCACGAACTGTGAGATCATGACCTGAGTGGAAGTAGGATGCTTAAGTAACTGAGCCACCCAAGCGCCACTACAGGAATCTTTAAAGAGCAATATTTGTGGATTCAAACAGAACCTGCCCTTTTGGACATTGTTTTACAATACAGTACTAATGAAATTATAGCTGATTTAAGGTGTTATGATCACTTTAAATAAAGCATGTGACACCTGTTTAATCTGTGCTTCAACTATGTTGCAGGACTTTTCTCTCATGAATAACCTGGTGATGATTTTTTCTGCCCCCTTCTTTTCATTCCATTTGTAAGGTTTGCCTCATTCCAAAATCAGCACATGGGACCAATCCTGCAAGTGCCCACATGGCAGGCATGAAGATTCAGCCTGTGGAGGTGGATAAATATGGGAATATCGACACAGCTCACCTCAATGCCATGGTACTTGTCTTCCACTAAACAGATGGGAGAGGTCTGGGTTGAAAAGAGATGTTGGGGAGAAGGGATTGGATAGTTTATACCAACATTATCTTTCTTTGCATTTAAATTAAAAGACTGCAGTTCCTCCTGAATGGGTCTGGGGAAAATGACATAAATTCAGAAAACCTAACTGTCTCTAAGAAAAATAAAAAGCAACAATCACATTTTTGGTCCAGAATAAAACCGAACATAGTCTACTTTACCTCTTCCTTCACCAACAGGAACAAGGTCCTTTAAACTGAAATCCTATTCTCTTAATTTGTGCATATGTAAGAAACTGAATTATTCATGGTCATAGTAAAGCTACTCCTTGCAGGGCCTGCCTGCTTCCTTCTGCCCAACCTTTCCTTTTCTTCCCCCATTTATATCCAAACAAGCAGTCACAGTTATTGTCAATCTTTGTTATGGGAATTAAAACATACACATAGATTTTGCAAATGTGGGTGACTGTCCCAGCCATTACTTGCTGAATTTCAGGCAGCATTCCACTCCTTTCTGCAACACCAACCCCCACTCCCAACCTCCCAACCTCCAGGAAGAGGTTGCCTAGCAACTGTATCTGCTTTCCACTGGTGGACTGGAGGCTGCATCTTAAGAGGGAAGGAAATCAGTTGAATAGCAATGTGATTTTGTCGGGGTTATCAGGCATGGAGACTGAGAACTTCATGTAACTGCCTTCAAAGGAAGCTGAAAACATACAGCACTGCTAGTCTCTCCCAACCATCGCCACCCTTTCAGCACCCCAGAAAGTTTTTACCAACAGATATTCTGGGTCAGTACTTGTAATTACTAAGTTTCCCCAATATAGGATATAACCTTTACTTTTTTTTTTTTTTTTAATTTCCACATGATCTAGCTCTGACTCACTGGCCAAAAAAACAGGAATATGCCTTTTATATATGTTTGCTTTTTGTGAGAAGGAAACACCAGGGAGATTTCTTTTTAATCAGAGCAGAACACTCCTTATGGAATTCTAATTTCAACAGAATGAGAGGGAAAGGGAATAAGGGTGGATATGGCAAGATGAGCAGAGAGAGATTAACTGTGAGAACAGACATATCCGGAACCAAAAAGACCTGAAGTAATTATTGAGATGACTAAAACCAAAGGAAAACCTAGGATAATTGAGCCCAAAATACCCCAACAACTTTCAAACAGTCTTTTTAGTCTTGATCATGGAGACAGCCTGAAGGGATTTTTTGTTTCTTTGGAATGACTTAAGAAAGGAGTAATGGATTTTATTGTCATCATAGTTTGAGACAATCCCAGAAATGAAAAGACCAAAACATCATCTTTCCTCATCCTTTAATGTAAAAAGCAAGGTTTTGGACAATATAAACATTTTCTCCTTTGTCTCCCTCTGCTCTTTTCTACCCCATAGGTGGATAAACACAAGGAGAACCTGGCAGCAATCATGCTTACATACCCATCCACCAATGGAGTGTTTGAAGAGAACATTGGTGATGTGTGTGACTTGATCCACCAACACGGAGGACAGGTCTATCTAGATGGGGCAAATATGAATGCACAGGTGAGCAACAGAAGAGGGACTCTCTGAGAAAATAGTTAAGTCAGAAAAATATTATTTTCCTCTGATTTCTTGACAATTGTCATAAAACATGATACTGTACTCAGAAAATGAGGTTCCTTTCTTTATTGCCAACTTCAAGGAAAGTACTGCAATTTCACTGAGATCAGATTTGAAGGGGGTAATCGGGGAGGTTTGGGGGGCTAAAAAGGTTGACAGGAAGCAGGGAATGAACTGAATGTCAGAGCGTGTGATCTCTCTGGTGTGCTATAACTAGCTGTGAAGGTCACCTGACTCCCTATGGGAAGTCACACCTAAGTTGTAGCCACTGGTGGATATTGATCTCCCATGGCAATGGACAAGTCCTTAATCTGGCTTCAACTTCATCAGTGTAGCTGAATGGTCTGTCCCTGAAGGGCCAATCCTGATTACTTGTGTGCTTGTGTGGGGTGGGGGGAAGGGATGTGCCCTCTCTGCAAATGCTGTAGGGGGCCATTGGAACAGAAAGTATTATCATTTTTCAGAATTTTATTAACTTCTTTGTCATTATTGTTGCTATTGTTGCTATGGGTTCTTTTTGTTACTGTTTGTTGTTTTTTTGTTTTGTCTTGCTTTACCATTTCAAACTCTTTCTGCTTTTCTTTGCTTCTGATTCCCTTTGTAAGTGTAGACGATGGATTGTCTATCACTAAGAGTTCAGAATGCACTCTTCAGGTTTGGCCACATTCAAAATAAGCCCTAATGCCTAAGTGGCAGGAACTCCTGTTGTCGCTGGTATTAGGGTGGTCTCAGGAAAATTGTCAGCCTTCCTTTCCGTGGGCTCAGCATCTATCAGGTAGCCTTCCAATCTCTTCCACTGGGGTACTTCTCAAAGCCAATCTTTCAGGGGGAGGTAGCATTGCTGGGCTGAATGCCATCTGTTTCTGCAGCAAGGAGATATTTTCCTTTCTTTTGCTCATGGTGCTTCCTCGCCTCCCTCTTGTGGTGGAAAGTTAGGAATTGACTATATATTCAAATCTGTATTTTGAAATCTAAATGAGGCTAAATGGTCAATTGCTATTTCCATTGAAACCACAAGCCAGGCTGCTTATGGGATGTCAGGTTTTGACTGCAGAACTTGGCCAGTATAGAGAACATTTCTGTGAACAGTTCTGCCTGACTTTCCTCTGAGGGGAGAGGGTGTAGCAAAGGACATGGCCTCAAAGTCAAGCTCTTGACTTTTGCTTTTGGTTCTTTCCCTTTATGGTAGGTGGGAATCTGTCGTCCTGGAGATTTTGGGTCTGATGTCTCACACCTAAATCTTCACAAGACCTTCTGCATTCCCCACGGAGGAGGTGGCCCTGGCATGGGACCCATTGGCGTGTGAGTTCCCGGCTGCTCGTTTCAGGATGGTTTTGGAGACTGAGAATGAAAGAATGGCCCCAAGTTCGCTGTTCTTCTCATTGAGGTCTTCAAGTGTCATGGATACCTTCATATCTAGTGTGACTGTAGGGGCTGGAGATAAGAAGTGAGAGGGGCGATAACTTAGACTTCCAAGATGTTTTTCTTTTTTGTTTTTTCCATTTCTTCTTCTTTAATGTTTTATTTATATTTGACAGAGACAGAGTGCAACCGTGGGAGGGGCAGAGAGAGAGAGGGAGACGTGAACCGTGAGATCATGACCTGAGTTAAAGTTGGACACTTAACCAACTGAACCACCAAGGCGCCCCTTTCCTGTTCTTTTTAAAAAAGAAATCAGCTATTGGTTACACTGAAAGTGAATTATCAAAAACCGAAGGAACTCATAGTAGAAAAGGGCTTGTCAGGGGCCGGGGAGGGAGAAGTTGGGAAAGGGTACAAACTTTCAGCCATAAGATGTATAACATGTACAACACCGTGATTATAGTTGATAACACTATATTGTATAATTGAAATTTACAAGATTAGAACTTAAATGTTCTCAAGAAAGAAAGAAAGGAACAGGGAGAGGGAAGGAGGGAAGAAGGAAGGAAGGGAGGGAGAGAAAGAAAGAAAGCAGTGAATTGGATGTAAGGTGTTGAACCCTTTGCAGTCTGAACTCTGATTACATCTGAGTTAATGTAACATCTGTTAAGGAGGAAACAAACCTTGTTACTAGAAATAATTGGATGAGACCAGAACAGCACTAAATAGGACTATCGTGCAGCTATTGATAACGTTTTACACTGTGAAATTGAATTATCTTGTAAAGATGATGCTGAGTGGCCATGTCCTGAGTTTCTTCAGTTTTCTAAAAATGGACCAAAGGGCCCAGTCTTCAGGTTGCTGGGAGTCTGACCCTCTTGCTTTTTCCCACTTTTCTTTTTATTATTATTTATAGTAAGTGGGGGCGCCTCACTGCCTTAGCTGTGGGGGAGGCGGCTGAGTGGCGTTCCTGTGCTGGCCTCTGATGTGTAGCCCCCTGTGGCTCCTCAGCAGCACCCTCTATCCCTTAGATAGAGGCCTTGGGAAAGAGTCTGTGGCATGAGGCAGGGAAATCCCCACATCCTGGTAAGTCCATGGATCCGCAAGCTATTTCTTGGCTGTCTACCTCTGCCAAATCCCCTGCCACAGTTCTCTGGTGAGCCACTGGGACTTTGATAGCTGGTGAGGAGGAAGAAGAATGGAACACTTCTGAACATCCATCTCTCTCTCTTTTTTTTTAATATATATATTTTTTAATTTATTTCTAAGAGAGAGAGAGACAGCGTGAGCAGGGGAGGGTCAGAGAGAGAGGGAGTCACAGACTCTGAAACAGGCTCCAGGCTCTGAGCTGGCAGTTAGCACAGAGCCCGACGCGGGGCACGAACCCACGAACTGCGAGATCATGACCCAAGCGAAAGTCGGACGCTTAACCGACTAAGCCACCCAGGCGCCCCTAAACATCCATCTCTTAACAGGCGTTAAGTCCCTTTCACTCTGAGTTTCTCTACTAGAAAGAAAGCTTCCTGAGAGGGCCTAGCACTTGCGTATTTGGTTGGTCTGGATCTTTTTTTATATCTTCTGAATTTGTGCTTAAAAAAATACAGGAAGAAGCATCTTGCTCCTTTTCTGCCCAGTCATCCAATCATTTCGGTAAAGCTATGCGAGAATGACCGGCCTGTGGGTACTGTCAGTGCAGCCCCATGGGGCTCCAGTTCCATCCTGCCCATTTCATGGGCTTACATTAAGGTGAGACCTGTGATTGTGTTAGTTTGGTGGGGTTGTGATATGTGGGTGGGAAACTAAGACCACAGACTTTGTTCTTGACTTAAAAATGAAGAAATCCATGATCTTAGATGGAGTTCAGTGAACATTGCTGACCTGGATGGAAGAAACCTTCTTAAAGAGATCAGCTAAAATTTATCTCTTCATTATGCTACTTCTTTTGAGCTCTCATAGTGGGTTTAACATCAGAGAAACTGACATGCTAGATATGTTTTTCCAGACAGAGTTAAGTTCCATGAGTCATATGGATATTCTGGTTATATCATTTGGTTTCCTGTAGGATTTGCATAGCCCCTAGCAAGTGAAAAACAGCGCACATACTAATTATTACAGATGATTGAAATCTGAGGATAAATTTTAGAA
The DNA here is from genome assembly GCF_008692635.1 of Crocuta crocuta. Taxonomy (NCBI): domain Eukaryota; kingdom Metazoa; phylum Chordata; class Mammalia; order Carnivora; family Hyaenidae; genus Crocuta; species Crocuta crocuta. The sequence continues at coordinate 854,201 of NW_027527809.1, forward strand.
ATAAATCTCATTTTCGTTTAGATGAGCCTAGAATATAAGATAAAAAAGTAGCAGAAATTTGCTTATCTGGTGGTTTCTCGAAGCTCTTTGCCCTTTAGAGTCTGTGGAACTGTAATTCTCCAGGATAATTAGACTTTGTTAGAGAAAAGCTTTCCTTCCTTTGTGTCTCTGAAAAAAAGGTAGGGCCAGAGTTTATTTTATACAGCTCTTGTTCAAACTGGCTTGTCCACCTCCTGGGCTAAGACTGTACATTGGATAGGAATACTTGTTCAGTGGCTAATTAGAATGGCCTTCCCTAATTGTCTTCCCTCCTTAAAAGAGGGTGGCTTCTGGTGAAACAAGACTTTAAAACTCAGCTGTGCAAATTATGCTCGATGACTCTCTCAAGCTGGCTGTCATTCTTCAACAGTGTGGCATTTATGATTCTTTTTTTTAATGTTTTTTTTTTAATTTATTTCTAGGAGAGAGAGAGAGACAGCGTGAGCAGGGGAGGGTCAGAGAAAGAGGGAGTCACAGACTGAAACAGGCTCCAGGCTCTGAGCGGGCAGTCAGCACAGAGCCCGACGCGGGGCTCGAACCCACGAACCGCAAGATCATGACCTAAGCGAAAGTCGGACGCTTAACCGACTAAGCCACCCAGGCGCCCCGCATTTATGATTCTTAATGAAAACTTTCTGAGAAGCAAAAATAACAATTCTGTACCCCAGAGACTAAAACCTGCTTTTAAAAATGATACTTTAGTTGTTTTATAGGCAGCAACAACGAAAACAATCATAAAGGCCTGCTTCTTTGCAAACAAGAATCTTATTCCCAGGTGCCTTTTGGTCCCTAGATCCTGTAAACCTGGGTTATTATGGATTTGTTTGGGGTTGGAGGTGATTTCCCATATATAGAAAGTAAACACACCCAGGCTGGTTTGGCCATATTCAGGAATTTCAGACAGAACCTCAGTTAACAATGAAGTAAATAAAATTTTAAAATGCCCCTCTGACCTTGACCCCTCTATTTCATGCTATTTGTTACTTGCCACCTGGGCTTTAGAACTACTTTCTTTCCCTGTTGCAACCCATCTTGGACACTCCCTATAGGACTGCAAGATTCTACTGAAGAGCTCAGATTATCTTCTGGTTTTCTTTTGCCTTTGCTGCTCAGTCTTACTATCCTACACTGAATTCTTAGCGGATTCATCTGCAAACACACATGTTTAGGCCCAATCCTAGAGAGAATCAAATTCAGCATATGACTGGTAGGGCTTTGGCCATGAAACTTCCATGTGACTCTGATGCATGAGTTAGAGACAGTGGCTGGCTGAACCAAACCTAAGTTCTTTGTGGCAAACGTTCCAGGCTTTGGAGGTTATCGCAGCCCACCAGCCTCTATAGAAACTCCCAGACTGCAACCAGGTACCTTTGCTTCTACACTTTGGTTTTGGCATTCTTCTCAGCTGTAGTGTCTTCCCCGTTCTTTTGGCTTCACCAAATTCTACCCATTTGTAGATTTCCACTCAAGTACTGACTCTTACTCTGGGAACCCTTCTTTGTCCAGCCTGGCAAGATGTGTCCTCTCCTTGCTTTGGACTTTGGTGTCCCTATTTTATTTGATGCTTTCTCATTTGCTTTGTATTAGTTATGTATTTAATACATATCAAGCCCTCATCATACATGAGGTGTTGTGAGAAGAATGTAGGCAATAAAAATTGGTGCAGTCTTGATTTTAAACTCTTTGCTGGAGATCATGTTCACATGGTATAATCACAGGGACCTAGGAACCACTAGGAAAGGGTAAGATCAAACCTGGCAGTTGTTAAACAAATAAAAAACCCTGACTGTGGTCAACTAGAAGACAAACCATACAAAATTGATTCATTGGGGATTTTGGTCAATATCCCATGAGATTCCTGGCAATTATCAAGATAATCTCAAATTTATAGTAAATGAAAAAAACTCTCCAAAATGCTTGTAGTCTAAGATTCTTTTTCCTCTTTAGATAACACATAGTCAGCAATCAATTTTGCCTCTATTTGTTACTTTATTTCTTGTTACTTTGTTATTACTTTGTTAATCTTATGGGAAATATAAAGTTATGTTCAAAGGAGAAAATAAAAAATTATTTCAGCCTCAGAAGACCAGAAGACATCATTTTTGGGACTGACACTGGGCCGACTCCCTTTGTGGGTGTGATTTACTTGGGCATGTCTTTCGTTAGTGCCCCTTGGATTTACCTGTTCTATGGTTGATGACTCTTTCTCTCTGTTGCAGATGATGGGAGGCAAAGGCCTTAAACAGGCCACAGAAATTGCTATATTAAATGCCAACTACATGGCCAAGCGATTAGAAAAACACTATAGAGTCCTTTTCCGGGGTGCAAGAGGCAAGTATCAACCACTGTCTACCATCACTTTGGTTTTTTTCTTGGACAGTTTTGACCTTGTAAATGTTTTCTGCAGTGAGTCGTAAACTTCTGTTTCTTTGCGTATACCAGAGAAAAAGCATAGTTATTGGAAATAACTTGAATTGAATGAACAGTTTAAGAGTATCACTATTTGCAAGGCTATGTGATGCAGTTAGTCTACCCAGCCCAGGTCAACAAGGAGCCCACAGCACTTGGAGATGTCAAAGTGCTGTGGGAATGGACCCAGAAGAGTGGACTAGTTCAGACTGAAGTGCAGAATAGTTGGGAGAGCCTTCTGGGAGGAGACATTTGAGATGAGCCTGGAACAGAGAGTATCAGACCCCAGCAGTAAACAGAGATACTGGAACAACACAGAATTGTCTAGGTGGTAAGAGGCTTGTTGGGGGATTCATGGATGGACTTGGAGGAAGGAAAGCAGATGAAGATGAAGTTGGAGACACTTGCGGGGGTGGTGATTGATGGATAGAATAGGAGGAAAGAGAGCAGGTGAAGATGAAATTGGAGAGGCTAACTTGAAGTCCTGTGGAAGGCTCTTAACTTTACCCTTTAGCCAGATGACAGCCATGAAAGGTTTTTTGAGTAGGGGAATGAGAGGATTAAGAGAAGGTTAAAGTCATTTAAAAAATGGCAAGGGAAGAATATCCTACTAGAAGTAGGATCAATAGGACTTAGTTATTGATAAATTGAATGTGAAGTGAAATTCTATGTAAGCCTTTTATGCTTATAATAGAGGTACAATAGAGAGAAAAATAGTAAGGGGAACCAAGTCACCATCTTGGAAGTGATGGGAGAGGATGGAGCCAGATAGACTTACAGAGATTTGGCATAGGCACAGAATCTAAGAGGACTCTTAGAAATGGTGAAACCCAAGGTAAGAATTTTGAGAAACCAAAGCAAAGCCCCACAAGCAGATGGCTACCTCAAGAGGGATAAGCATTGTTGTACCTGGGTGGCTCAACTGGTTAAGCGGCCAGTTCTTGATCTCAGCTCATATTATGATCTCATAGTTCATGAGTCTGAGCCCTGCATTGGGCTCCATGCTGACAGTGTGGAGCCTGCTTGGGATTCTCACTCTCCTTCTCTCTGCCCCTCCTGCAGTCTCTCTCTCAAAATAAATAAATAAACTTTAAAAACAAAAAAAGTGGGATAGGTACAGGGGTCCCCTGTAAAGGAGGACTCCCTGCTTGAGGCAGCTGTAGATCCCCTGGAGCATTTGTCACAGTGCTGCTCCACAGAGAAGCCCCTCCTTGTACTGCCTGCCTCTGTTCTGGCCTCCCTCTTCCCTGAAGCCTCTTTTTCCTGGTGGAGAGAACTACTACCTCCTCTTGCTTGGCTCCCTGTGCTACTGAGTATTTCTCCCACTCAGTTTATTGTTTGGCTCTGTCCATCAGAACTTGAACCCCTGTAGGGTAAAGACTGTGCCTGCTTCCATTCTTGAGCACCTATCCCTGGTATCGTGTCCAGTCCAGCACAAATGTATTGCACAACAGGGAGAGACAGTCTGGTGTTCTGATATGAGTCTTAAAAAAATTTTGCCTGTAATAATTAGAAACCCTTTTGGTCACCTTTGAAAGAATTAAGCAAAAATGGTAAGGCAGATGCCAAACTACAATGAGTTGAGAATGGACTGAGTGTGGGAAGGTGAGGGGAGAGCATTCATGGTTTGGAGGAGTTGGTGGTGAAGCAGGGGCTTCACGTGTGGGGGCTACTTCAATAAGATGTAGTTTTGTTTTGAAATTAGAAAAGAAGATGATTTTAAACTGCCAGAGAAAAGGCCTTGAAGGGAAGAGGGGAGAGTGAGGCTACAGTGGAGGGAATGAATAGTAGATGGGGGAACAAGTCATCCTGGTGGTAATAGGAGATGGCACTAAGATCCAAGTAGACATGCAGCACATTGAATGTGAGCACAGGGTTGGAGAGCAGGGATAGATGGGAACTTGGAGCTTGGAGCCGAGAGACAGTAGCATGCCCATACCCTGGGCCACAGGAATGAGGCCTCTCTTTGGCCCTTGGTTTCTCCAGCTCAGGCAGAGTATACATCTACATCTGTCATCTTTAATTTAAAGGCTGGTCTTGCCTTAAAAAGATGTATCCAAAGGCGTGGCTCTGTAGTTTGAAAATAGGGAAGAACTACATAACCATAAACTCTGGTTAGGAATGCTCCCTAGAGATTAGGAAAGAAAGTTGCGGGCAATATGTCTCTAAGCAACACAATAAAATGCTGTGAAGTGGGTATTAAAGAATCTACAAGAACTACTAATTAATTCAAATATAGCTCCTGCTCTGTGAAATGCATCCTGTTATGTATTGGCCTTCAGGATTAGTTTAAGTATTTATTTTGTCTGATTATATAAGTAATGTGTATATGCTCAACATGGAAAATTTGGAAAACTAAAAATCTGAGGAAGAAAATGTAAATGATTCATGGTTAAGCAGACATAACCACTATTAATACTTTGCTTTATTATTTCTCATCTTACTTTTAGAGCATTTAGATAATATTACACATAGTTTGTGTCCTTTTTTAAAATTTTATCCTATATTGTGATCATTTCCCCGTATCATTAAATGTTCTTTGAAAGAGGCTACATTGATTCATTTGTATGGGTATACCAGGATTTCAGGAATTCTACCATGTTTTTCCCCAGTTGTTTGCATCTGTAACATGCTGCAATGGATATATTTTACTTAGATTTTTTTAAAGACATCTCTGATTATTTTCTTAGGTTAGAGCTGCAGAAGATTAATTACTTTCTCAGAGAGTATGAATGCATTTAAGCTCTTGGTACATGGGCCCCGCTTGTCCCCACAGGTACTTTGTACCAATTTATATGAAGTGACCTTTGTAGTAGGGCCCAGTAAACACCAAGTGCCAGGCTGAAAAAGAAACACAAACCAAAACCAAAATATCTTTCCCAATCTGGTGGCTGAAAAATGATATTTTTGTTTTATTTGACAGGGTTTACAGGTTTTTTCCCTCTATTTATTATTTAAAACAATTTTTTTAGTGTTTATTTTTGAGACAGAGGGAGAGAGAAAGGGAGAAAGAAAGAGACAGAGGAAAGACAGAGAGAGACAGAATCCAAAGCAACTCCAGGCTCTGAGCTGTCAGCACAGAGCCTGATTTGGGGTGCAAACTCATGAACCATGAGATCATGGCCTGAGCCGAAGTCAGACACTTCACTGACTCAACCATCCAGGCGCTCCATGTTTATTATTTCTTAAATGTAGTTGAAACCTCCTTGTCATTAACTTTATTTGGAAACTTCATTGAGACAATTCACATGCCACACATATCACCCACTTTAAATGTACAACTCACCAATTTTTACTATGTCCACATATTTAAAAAGTTGTACAATGCAAACTTCCATTTTTTAAAGCAAGAGTGCATGTGATCTGGACTACATGGGGATTGGTGGCAATCCAGGAGAGACGCAAGTGAACAAATGTTTCTCAAGTGCCTAACCATGTGCTTAGCATTCAAGTGACTGCTTTAAAAGCAGAGACTGTCTCAGTCCTACGGGATTTGCAGCACAAAATTATAGATCTCGTTTTCATTTGTTTTGACATTTTATCCCAGAATCAAACAATGAATTGTATTTCTCATCCCACACAGAGATATATTGGTGATTACAGACTTTATCACCCAATCCCAAAAGTTCATGAAATCAAAAATTGTCTCATGTTTGGTCTGGCAAACACATTATTCTCAGACCTAACAAAGAATTATCACTGTACCTCCTGAGGACCCAAAATAGAAATGTTCTTAATAAACACATTGTATTCCAAAATGTCTAATGGCAATATTAGAAGACAATTATTCATCTTGATCATATTTAGTAGCTCTATATAAGACTTTGGAATTACAGATGACTATGAGGCAATAATTTTAATGAACTCCAGGCTTCCCTTTATGAGACATTTCTTAGAGAGATTCGAAAACACCAGCTGAACTGTTGAGGCTTATGGTTTTTTCAAGCAAGGGAGTGACAGGCAAGAATTGGGATGGAGGAAAAGCAGTAGAATTTAGAATGAGGAAATGAAAGGAATTACCTCAGGTAAGATGGTATGTTTTCAAAGGAGGAATTTAAAAAATTCACAGCTGTCTACTCTTGTGGGAGGCTCAGCTCACTGTTTGATGGAAATGGAGTTCCTTTTAGTGGAGACAGCAACTTTGTTAGTATCCTGATGTTTTATTTATGTTTTACTTTTTTCAGTACCTATCCCCCTTTGACCTCAGACAAACCTAAGGCTGCCTGGAAATTTTTGTTAAGAATTGGCTTCCCAGTGGACTTTATGGGGCAGATATGGGCTTCATGGAATGGTCTTTCATGTCCCAGGCAAGGAAGTGGCCCTCCTGAACCCAGAGGCCCTGGGTACCCAAGCTTATTCCCAGGGAAACATTCAGTTTTGATTCTGTTATGGTCCTTGGATTGCAGCTGAAAAGCTTGACTAAGCATTGATTGCTCACCTATGCTTTATAGAGTAATTAGCTAGTGAGTTGAAGGAAAGGTGTTCAAAGCTTAGATAAAGCCAAGCCACTTTTATTTTGCTTTTCTGTCATCCACCCCCTCTTCTCCTTGTTCCTTTGACTTGGTATCTTTTTAGACTCTCAGCTATAGCCATGGTTAGGCCCAGCAGAAACACCTACTCAGTGAAAATTAAACCTTGTGCTGATCAGTGTATACATTTTCTACTTCAGATTGCCCTGACTCATCACATGCTGCAGAAAGAAGGTTTGTGTCTTTTCTCCTTAAAAACTATAAACACAAATGAACATCCTGGGATCTATCCTCCAACAGCCACCAAGTTTCAATTTCACCCCTTTCAGGGCACAAGTAGAGAGATATGCTAAAATTCTACTGTTTCCATTTGGATACATTAGAATATGGATTTAGAAAATAACATCTGAACCTCATTTCGGAAATGGAGCTCTTCCCAAACCGCCTGGCTGTGGTGGGGACACTGCAGATGTAGTCTTTGTGTTAGCAGTGCTGGGCTGGGCTCCACATGATGGGGCCTTTCAGCTGTTTTTGAACTCCTTGGAAGACAGCCCTCTGCCTGCCAGCAAGAGTGACTCCTCTCCTCCATCATGTGTCCATCCCCTCTTCATCTCCTGCTCACTGCGTACCCTTCAGAGCAGTGAACTTCATTAGCCTTCTTTCTTGTGTCACTGTCACAGTGCCAGGTGGCTGTCAGAGACTCAGAGAAGAAAGGTCAAAGGTTGAGTCTGGGCTCCCCAAATGGGGTAGGGATAATTGGGTATTTAGGATTCCTGGACTTAATGATCTCCTCCTCCTCCCCACCCCCACCCTTGCGTCCACCCCAAACATTCCAACCGGGCATTCCTTTTAAGCACTCTTTGCCCCTGACTTTACCTAACTATAAATGTAACTTTTACTTTTGAATCACGCTCCTCACAAATTTAATTTCCATCATTGTTTGGATATTTTATAAATAGTCTGTGACAGTATATTTAAAGCTTGAGGCTCTCATACTTTTTCTCTCACAAAATCAGCCCTTTCTTATTTATTCATTACATAAGAAGCAGAGCAGTTATAGATGATTTCAGAGGTTGGTTAGTGACTGGAGTATTCTCAGGCTTGAGGGTTTATGTCTGCTCCTTGTATCTGTAAGTAGATTCCTTGTTTGCTGAGAGTCAGGAATGTATGTTAGGAAAGAGTACACAATTGTCTCTTATACAGATACTTTCCTAGAAGGAAATTCATCAGTTTTTGGGCTATGGAATTTGGGAAGCCCCCAGAAATGTTCTATATTTGTGAAAATGCTGACTTAGTTGATGGTTTACTCCTGCTGATGGGTCAAAAAGGTTGTGCTGGGTAAATAGTGACCTGGGCCTAGAGAGGAAATCAGCTTACAAACCAGAGCAAAGTAAATTGACTCTCCAGGACTTTGGTTTCATCAGCTTCTTGACACTTGTGGTATGCTATTTGACAGCCCCTATTTCTAATAATCAGCCTCAAGCCTGAAACCAAAACCTCAAAGACCCTTTGAAGAATCCACACAATTATGTATGTGCCTTAGAGATATATGTTCAGTATATATTTACATTCACACAGAAGAAACAGTTATTTGATGCTGGGGCAGAGTTATAGAGAATGGTATCAGTGGATCTTTGACTCTAGAAATATTTTGTATAAAAGGGTCTTGCCTGTGATGATATGTTCAACTGTTGCAAATAGATTTTATATCATCAGAGGTGAAAGAGTCTCATCCTTAGGAACCTCAGTCAAATGTTCCAGCAATGCATTGGCACCAAAGTTCCATCTCCCATCAGCCTCTTGCTTTAAGGGTGTGTTGTGCACTAAAGGACTGAACACACTGGCTCGACATGTTAAAAATTTATTTTTATAATTTCATAATTATTATTTAAAAATGTTTTAAATATTTTTTTAAGTTTATTTATTTTGAGAGAGTGAGTGAGTACATGGGAGGGGATGAGAGAGAGGAAGGCAGAATCCCAAGCAGTATGTCAGCACAGTACCCAATGTGGGACTCAAACTCACAAATGGTGAGATCATGACCTAAACTGAAGTTGGACACTGAACAGACTGAGCCACTCTGACACCCCTATAATTATTAATAAAAGTAGATGAGGTCTTTGTTCCCAACTTTAAACTTAACAAGTGACTATGGCTTCTTGGTCCTTGTTATGTGTTACAAAGTTGATTTGTACATTTGCTTGGGTGAAACAAGCTGATGGTAAACAATGTTCTCAAACAGGTTATGTGGCTCATGAATTTATTCTGGATACGAGACCTTTCAAAAAGTCTGCAAATATTGAGGCTGTGGATGTGGCCAAGAGGCTCCAGGATTACGGTGAGTGATCCCCAGTGAAAAAAACCTTCACAGGACAACTCAGGTTTTTGACATTTATGTATCTAGCCATGCTGGCTATGGGCAACTTCCTTGAGGCACAAACCAAACATACAGGCATCACAGTAAACTGATCCATAGGATAAGTGGTGAGCACAGGACTTTAGGTAAACTTCAAAGTGATAGAGAAAAAACTTGTCCTATGACTGCATTGGTACTACCCTTCAAAAGATATTAAATCATGCATCTTGAATCCATTGGCATTCAAGAAAAATTTTATAGTTAACAGAGTTTAAAAATCCAAGGAAAATGGTTTTTTTTCCCTATGTTTCTTTCTTTTTCCTTTACATTTTTAATTAAGTTTTAAATTTTAATTACATTATAGTTAATATATATTAGTTTCAGGTGTATAGTATAGTGATTCAACACTTAAATACATACTCAGTGTTCATCATGATAAATGTTTAAATAAAAGTTTATCTCCATCATCTATTTCACTCATCCCCCTATCCATCTCCCTTCTGGTAACTATTACTTTGTTCTCTCTAGTTAAGAGTCTGTTTCTTGATTTGCCTTTCTCTCTCTTTTCCCCCTTTGTTTGTTTGTGTTCATTTCTTAAAGTTCCACAGATGAGTGAAATCATATGGTATTTGTCTTTCTCTAATTTATTTTGCTTAGCATTACACTCTCTAGCTTCATCCATGTTATTGCAAATGGCAAGATTTCATTTTTTATGGCTGAGTAATATTCCACTGTGCATGTATATGTGTGTATAGATATATATGCTATCTTCTTCATTCATCTGTCAGTTGGTAGACATTTGGGCTCTTGCCATCATTTGGCTATTGTAGATAATGCTGCTATAAACATTGGAGTCTATGTATCCCTTTGAATTGGTATTTTTGTATCCTTTGGGTAAATAACTAGTAGTGTAATTGCTGGATTGTATAGGTAGAGTAGTTCTATTTTTAGCTTTTTGACAAACCTCTCTAACGTTTACCAGAGTAGCTGCCCTATTTTGCATTCCCACCATCAATGCCAGAGGGTTCCTTTTCATCCATATCCTCTCCAACACTTGTCTCTTGTGTGTTTGATTCTTGCCATTCTGACAGGTGTGCATTGATATCGTGTAGGTTTTTTTTTTTAAGTTTATTTATTTTGAGAGCGAGAGAGAGAGCGGGTGTGTGTGTGTGTGTGTGTGTGCACAAGCGTGCGCCATGCATGAGGATGAGCTGGGGAGAGAGAGAAAGAGAGAGAGAGAAAGAGAGAATCTCAAGCAGGCTCCCTCCTGTCGGTGTAGAGCCTGAGGTGGGGATCAATCCCATGAACCCATGAGATCACTACCTGAGGTGAAACCGAGCCTGGACACTTAAGCCACTGAGACATCCATGCACCCCTCTTGTAGTTTTGATTTGCATTTCTCTTATGACTTATGTTAACCATCTTTTCATGTGTCTGTTGGCCATCTGCGTGTCTTCTTTGGAGAAATGTCTTTTCATATCTTTGGCCCATTTTTAATTAGATTATTTGGGGGGTTTTTTGGTGTTTTGTTGTATTGTCTATGTTTCTAGTACATTCTTACTCCTATCCCATTTCTGGTTAAGAAAGGACTCCATGAAGAGGTGAGTTGATATAATGATGAAGAAAGTAGAGCAGGTAAACTGTGGATGTGTTAGAGATGAGCGGCATTTGAATTCTATAACCACCTCAGTTATGTCATAGCTGTTTCAGCTGCTTCTATAGATGAAGAAAGGCACATACTGGTTCCATAAAGACAATGCATTTTCTGGAAGGAATTTTGAAAGACACAAGCCCTATATGAATTAGTGGATGTTCATTTAGCACAGACTTTATTGAAATAAGTTTTTAGTGACATTATTAATAATATCAAGGATGCTTCAATTCTCAGAAAGGCAGAGATAGTGAGAAGTTTGCCTCTCAATCGATATGGAGTCCTATCTGTATTTTAATAACTAGAATAACTTCTTTTAATAAGGAAAGTGAAAGCTTCAATAATTTAATAGTTCTACTACTGCATCATATTGGGAATCCCACATGTATGACTCATTTCTCTTGAATGCATGATCTTATTATGCAGAGTTAAACTGATTATAAATGAGAAAGCCAGAGAAAGTTTTCATTAATGAAATTAGCAGTTACCTCTTCAAAATCTCTTGGTTGCCTATAACCTGAGTAGGCATATTGGCTAATGGCTGAATGATGGCAGATTCAGGTAGGATATTTGTTCATTTCTGGGATGTGTTGTCTGCATCACATATCTGACTGTAGCAGCAGCATTTGCAAGGAGGGAGAGCATGGTTTGGGAGGTTATTTTGATGTTTGATAGAGTGATTGCCACACTTGCCCTAAGCCTAGAATTGTACAGGTGGTTAGCCCTTAGTAAGTACCTCATATGTGTTTAATAAATGAGAGAATGAATGAATAAATGAATGGCTAAGTAAAAAAGTAGAAACTGAGAGTGATAACAGAATCTGGGTCTTAATCACATGTACTGAATTAAAATTTCCAGGGGAGGGGCCTCATAATCAGTATCTTTAACAGCCAAATGTGGGGCACACTGCCTTTGGGCAGAGGTTTCCAAATTTAGCAAGAAATAAGGGGAGTTTTTTAAAATTTAATTTAAAAAATTTTTTAATGTTTTATTTATTTCTGAGAGAGAGACAGAGTGAGCAGGGGAGGGTCAGAGAGAGAGGGAGATACAGAATCGGAAAGCAGGTTCCAGGCTTTGAGCTAGCTATCAGCACAGAGCCCGACGCGGGGCTAGAACCCACAAATCATGAGATCATGACCTGAGACGAAGTCAGGATGCTTAATTGACTGAGCCACCCAGGCACCCCGCAGGGAGTTTTACTTACATCTCATATTTCTGATCCTTACCTTAGGCTTCCTGAATCAGAGTCAGGACCAAAGAATCTGTATTCCCAAGATAACTCTGATTCTGGATATGGGAACCACTACAACAGAATATGTTGGGCTGAATTTGCTCACCCATGAAATTGAGGTTGGACTTAATGGGTAATGAGATTAGCTTTTTAAATCCCTTTCTAATTTGAGTGACACTGTTCTATGTATTCTTGAAAACTTACTAAATGATAAACTTAAAATTTGTGCATTTTAGGGGCGCCTGGGTGGCTTAGTCGGTTAAGCGTCCGACTTTCGCTTAGGTCATGATCTCACGGTTCGTGGGTTCGAGCCCCGCGTCGGGCTCTGTGCTGACTGGAGCCTGTTTCGGTCTGTGACTCCCTCTTTCTCTGACCCTCCCCTGCTCTCGCTGTCTCTCTCTCTCTCTCCTAGAAATAAATAAAACATTTAAAAAAAATTTGTGCGTTTTACTGTATGTAAATTTTATCATATACATGTAAACACATACTGAATTCTAGTTAATGATATGCTTCCTGAAGTATTTAAGGGAGAAGTATACTCATGGCTGAAGCATACTTAGAAATGCATCAAAAATAAGATGGATGGACGAACAGATATGTGATTACGCAAAGAGAGCATCGTTGTAGAATCTAGGTGAAGGCTGTAGGGATGTTCACTCTACAGTCTTTTCAACTTACAATTTGAAAATGTTTGTAATATGTTGAGATAATCCCTTAAGGCATGCAGGCATGACCCTAAGGCACTCCATGTAAGTATGCAAATCAGAATTGGGGAACCATTTAAACTTCTTCATCTTTTACAGTTTCATAGAAAAAGAGCAAGAAATAGGAAAAGGGTTTTGGCTTTTGTCCAGGAAATCTCTCTTGAGTAGGTCATGTTAATTCATATTACATATGAAAACTTTTGGAAACAGAAACACCTTCAGTCTGTGTTCTGAGTAAAGGCAAAGGGTTTCCATGTCCTGGGCAAACCTGTTTCCTCATCTGTAAAATGGGGTTAGTAGGCTTCTTTATGGTTATCACTTTATTTAACTTTCAATAGTCTATAATATTTTAATTTCTCTTAATTGCAAGTGATACATGAGCATTATAGGATGATTCTAAAAGAAAATAAAAGAATCTCATCTTCATATTAGTGGTAAACCGTGTTAAAATTTTAGATTTATTTTTCAAAGTGTCTTCCCTCATAAAATATAAACACTTTGGATGCCTGGGTGGCTGAGTTGGTTGAGTGTCTGGCTTCAGCTTAGGTTATGATCTCATGGTTTGTAAGTTCAAGCCTGAATCAGGCTCACTGCTACCAGTACTATCAGTGTGGAACCTGCTTCAGATCCTCTGTCTGCCTCCTCTCTCTGCCCCTCCCTTGCTCATGCTTTCTATCTCAAAAATACACATTAAGATAAAAAAATAAAAAATGGGATATCATTATGTAGCTTGCCCTCTTCACTTAATATTTTTTGTTTACCTAATTTAACAAATAAATTTACATACTCTTGAATGGTTGTGTGTTTATTAAATGGATACTCTGTAAAACTTGCTTAACTGATCCTCTCTTGTTAGATGTTAATTTCCTAAGTTCTTCTTGCTGAGATGAATATATATATAATTCCTTCCAAATCAGGGAGGTCAGAGGTGCTTGGTGGCTCAATCATTTAAGCATCCGACTTCAGTTCAGGTCATGATCTTACGGTCTGTGAGTTCGAGCCCTGGGTCGGGCTCTGTGCTGACAGATCAAAGCCAGAAGCCTGCCTTGGATTCTGTGTCTCCCTCCATCTCTCCCTGTTCCCCCTTACCTCCCTGCTTGTGCTCTGTCTCTCTCAAAGATAGACATTAAAAAAAAAAAAATCAAGGAGGTCAAAGTTAGTGATGCAAGTTCCCTTATCTTCTTTGCAGGATTCCATGCCCCTACCATGTCTTGGCCGGTTGCAGGAACTCTAATGGTTGAGCCCACTGAGTCAGAAGACAAGGCAGAGCTGGATAGATTCTGTGATGCCATGATCAGCATTCGGCAAGAGATTGCTGACATTGAGGAGGGCCGCATTGACCCCAGGGTCAATCCACTGAAGGTGCGTAGGCATTGGTACTTTATCCAAAATGTTCCATAGAGTATAAGATTTGGGGTATGGACAGTGTATAGCAACCCATGAACTCCCATCAGAAGATATTATTCTTGCCTAGAATAAGATCATTGTTCAGAAAAGATGATAAATTCATTACTTGCAGGTTTAAATCTTGAATACAGTAGCAGTCAAGTATAATGTGGATGTTTTGAGATGTGTATTGTTTATGTAGTTGTTTTGTCATTGTGAGAGGTATACCTCCTACATGCACCCAACTGGTTGCTAAGAGAGGAGGTGGGGCTGATGGCTCTTACCTAGCTGGGGAAGTCTTACTCTTTTGTGTCTCTATTTGATGAACTCTAGTGAGATTATTTACCTCACAAACTCTGGATAAAGACAAGTTCTTCTCTGAGAGCAGTTATTGCTTAGAACATTTTATTGGTACTTGGCCTGAATGTTTTTTAATGCTTATGGCCTGTTTTGGAGAAAATCTGAAACATGTTTATTATATATCTGCTTCTCAGCTATAGGTGTCTTACTTAAGACATTATTAAGCTGGGTTGGGAGGGGGGCGGATCATTAATTGGGAACATTGTGAAGGCTCTGGTTGTGCTATTATGGCCCTGAGCCAGAGAACAGTCTGAGATGCCCGGGGAAGCTCAAGCAAGTTCCAAAAGTGCCCATCTAAAGGTGGACCTCAGGGGCCAATGGCTGTCAGGAGAAGGTGTCTTCCTCATTGTTATTTCTCTTTTCTGTGGATACTGAAAAGAGATTTTAAGGATTTAGGCTATTTTTAAAAATGGCAATACACATTTAAAGGACATAATACACAGTTATAAAAGCAGGTGGAGAATAATACTCGTAAGATGATATAAGATTTTTAAAACATGCCCAACTATGCTATCTGCTGTTTATACATATATGTATATGTATATAGTAATAGTATAAAATCACAATGAGGATGGTGAATACCAAATTCAGGAGAGTGGTTATCACTGGGGAGTAGGAGAAGAGATGAGATGAAGGAGTTATACAGGCAGTTTATTCTGATTAATTTATTTTTTTAAATGTTTATTTTTGAGAGAGAGGGCATGCATACACATGCAAGTGGGAGAAAGACAGAGAGGGAGAGAGAATCCCAAGAAGGCTCTGTACCATCAGTGCAGAGCCTGACACGGGGCTCAATCTCATGAACTGTGAGATTATGACCTGAGCCGAAATCAAGAGTTAGACACTTAACTCAGGGAGCTACTCAGGTGCCCCCAATCGTTATTTTACATGGTTAAGAAAATATGGTAAAATGTTGATTTATATTGGGTGGTAGATGTGCTTAATATTTTACCATGTCTTTCTGATAATTGAAATATTTCAGAATAAATTCCCCATCAAATTTCTTCCCTCTCAAATTGAAATAAAACCAACCATCAGCCCCCTGTCCCTCGGCTTCCAACAGCTCACTGTTTGAAGTAAAGCACAGCAGAAGGCAGTGTTCTGCTCTGACCCTTTTCCCATCTGTATGTCTCAGATGTCTCCACATTCCCTGACCTGCGTCACATCCTCCCACTGGGATCGGCCATATTCCAGAGAGGTGGCGGCATTCCCACTTGTAAGTTGTCCTCTGAATCCGAGTGTGCCAGCTGGTATAGCGTCCACGTGCGTATGCGGGACCATCACCTACCCAATGGGGCTCCCATCCTTATAGTGACATAACAATAACGATATGTGGTATACTTTCTTAAATGGGTCATGACAAGTGACACAGAGCACAGGAATTGGCTTTCAGAACTCTGAGGTTAGAGTGTCAGCCACAGGCCTGGGAATCCACAGGGAATATAGTGGAGAAAGACCAAATACGAGTCCCTGTCAAATGAGTTAAGGTGTCTCCTATTATCATCCAATACGGAGATATCCCCAAATTCAATCTCTCTTTGCTTTCTGATTCTTACACAGAAAGGTGCTCTGCAGTCTCTGGCACAGTGGGGACATGGGTCAAAAGTTAGATTTGGGGGGACAATAATGAAGGGGTGACTTAAGCTTTTTTGCTAGATTGGTGTATAGTTGACACACAATGTTAGATTAGTTTCAGGTGTACCACATAGTGATTTGAAAAGCCTATACATTATGCTATGTTCACCACAAGTGTAGCCACCATCTGTCACCAGAAAAATGCTCTTACAATAGTATTGACTATATTCTCTATGCTGTGCCTTTTATCTCCTTGACTTATGCATCTCATATCTGGAAGCCTATTCCTCCCACTCCTCTTCACCCATTTTGCCCATTTTGCCTGCCCCTCTGTGGCAACTATCAGTTCTCTGTATATATGAGTCTGTTTCTGCTTTTGTTTCTTAGATACCACATGTAAGTGAAATCATATGGTATTTGTCTTTCTCTGTCTGACATGTTTTACTTAGCACAATACCCTTTAGGTCCATCCATGTTGTTGTAAATGAGAAGATCTCATTCTTTTTTATGGCTGAACAATATTCCAGTGTATCTGTGTGCACACATGAGTGTACACACACACACACACACACACACACCACATCTTCTTTATCCATTTATCTATCCACAGACACGGGTTGCTTCCATATTTTGGCTACAGTAATAATGCAATAAAAATAGAAGTGTAGATTTAAAAAAAAATTTTTTTTTTTACATTTTTTTATTTTTGAGAGACAAAGCACAAGTCGGGGGCAGGGCGGGGCAAAGAGAGAAGGAGACACGGAATCTGAAGTAGGATCTAGGCTATGAGCTGTCAGCACAGAGCCCGATGCAGGACTCCAACTCACAAACCGTGAGATCATGACCTGAGCCAAAGTCGGGCGCTTAACGGACTGAGCCACCCAGTCGCCCCAGGAATATGGGTTTTACCTTTTATGCTCTTGAGCATTTGTTGGGCATGTGGGGACATTCATTGCAATCTCCTCTTTCCCCAAGAGAAATGTTTCAGAATACCCCAGAACATTTCCATCTTTTGTCCCTTGCAGCCCTTTGTGAAACCAGAGAACAAATTCTGGCCAACCATTGCCCGGATTGATGACATCTATGGAGATCAGCACCTGGTTTGTACCTGTCCACCCATGGAAGCTTATGAGTCCCCATTTTCTGAGGAGAAAAGGGCCTCTTCTTAGTCCTCGTTCCCTAAGGGACTGACTTATCTTTCTCTGGAGCATTTGATGAACAAGAACTCTATAACTTTCCACTTTGGACTCACCATGGAATATTATACACTGTATATTTTTGTAATCTCTGTCAAGGTAAATGTAAATACAATTAGCATAGTAAATACAATACAAGCTCATTGTTGAAAGACTGGATTGCTTCAGTGCCTGCTTCCACATGGAGCAGCTGACGGTTCAAGTTGCCTTGATTGGGAGCCATTTAGTTTTTTGCATAGAAAATTTTGGGTTTGCTAGGAACTTTAAATGTAGGAAGTTAAGAAACATTTTAGAGGCTATACTATAGACTTGATAGATACTTGTTCCAAATAAGTCCTTGTGGACTGTGCCATCTGTGAAGAATCCCAGGGCAAATGTTTACATTTTGCACACACTGAAGAAATTTGTTCTCTAATTTGCCTAATCTGTAATAGCATTTCTGAGTGTTTTCCTTTTTCCATGTGTGTGGTTTCCTTCTATCTTCAATTATTAGTATTCTAATAAAAGCATTTCAATTTGAAGAATGTCTTCTTTGTCCAGTTTTCAATCTTATTCCCATGTATGCTAAGTTCAGAGGAATTTGAACGGCAACAAGATCAAACCCAGTAGCAATTTTTTACATTAGTAGTTTTGTCTAGTAATTTCCTCATTTAACAATAAGTTCAGAGATAATAAGTCAAGGTCTTTCTTCAGACTTCCTGTCCTGCTTTCATTTGTAGACAGTCTTCATCCTCATGGTCTTAATATACCTGCTGCATATTGACATCACATACCCATTCTAATAGGAAAAAGCGGAAAAACAAAAAACTAAAGGCAGATTCCACTCAGTAACTTGTGCTTGCTTTTACGTGGCCAGAGTTGGTTCAAATTGCCACTCCTAGCTGCAAGGGAGTATGGGGCAGTCTTTTACCTGGGTATGTTAGTGACCCAAAGAAAATAAGTTTCTTAGCTAAATAAAAGGGGGAAAATGGGTTTCAGGTAGGCTACTAGCATGCCTGCCTCAACATAACTTTCCCCTAGAAACAGCAAATGCTTCAGATGTTTTTCCCTATTTCTAGTGAGCACTTGTTCAGTTCCTGACTACTTGGCTCTTTGCATGGCAGCTTGATCACACAACTATTATTCAAACTATTATGATAGTCATCTGTAGAAACGTCTTAGTGCTCTAGTGAATGTTTTGTAAATGCTCCACTTATTCTCACACTTAAAATGTTTGTAAAACAATTTATTTCAGCCTAATTAAGCAATAGAGAAGTGATGGTATCTATCCATTGTTTCTTTTTTACATTATAATTAAATGGTTAATACTGAATTATTCTCTGAAGTCAGGTACTTTGGAAGTGTTTACGATGTATTATCTCATTGGAACCTCACAACAGTCTCCTTTCACACATGGGGGTATGGAGAGATGCCCAAAGTCACACAGCTGATGAGAGGTATAAGCCAGAATTTGAATCCAGGCTCCAGTGGCAGCTGGTCAAAACAGGCTACCACACTGCCATGGTCACTTTATACCTGGAGATTCTGCCCTTCCTGAGCTGGAAACCAGGGTCTCGACACAGACTACCCATCAGGTTATGGAGTAGCTTCTTTAAAGGAAAGACAAGCACATAAAAACAAATCTAGGTGAACAGCAGCTCTTCATCAGACTGTAAAGTATATCAGAAGCAAATGCAGGTGATTAAAAAGTTGAAACTGCCCTGGTGCTCCTGGGTGGCTCACTCTGTTAAGTGCCCAACCCCGGTCATGATCTCACTGTTCTGAGAGTCCTGCATCAGGCTCATGAGCCAGCAGGGAGCTTAGAGCCTGCTTAAGATTCTCTCTCCCTCTCGCTTTGCCCCTGCCCACTTGTGCTCTCTAAGGAAATAAATCAAACTAAAAAAAAAAAAAGTTGAAATTGTCCTTCACTATTAAGTCACTCATGTGTTTACCTGATGCTTGTGCCCATCTTTCCTACCTCTGGGTCTTTGCCCATTTGGTATCATCCACCTGGAGCACTCGTCCCTGCTAACTTTGCTTTAGTGGATTCTGTTTGTTCTTCATGTTTTAGCATCTCCTCAAAGTCTTCCACACATGTCTGTGAAATGTGCTATTGGTTTTTTCCTTAATTTTTTTTTGAAGGAGAACTAGAGCAAGAGTGGGTGGTGGGGCTGAGAGAGAGGGAAAAAATCCCAAGCAGGCTCCATACTGGCTCTACATTGAGCTGGATGTAGGGCTCAAACTCATGAAGCATGAGATCATTACCTGTGATTCAATCAAGAGTCTTGTCACTTAACTGACCAAGTCACTTAGGTACCCTTGTGCTATTTTGTATCTTTGCACTCAGCTTGTATTCCTTTACCCTTAGCACAATTAGTAATTATTCTGTTTACTTGGTTTTCTTCAGCCTCACCAGACTAAGTTCCCCGAGAACAGGGACTATATCTCATTTATCATTGGATTTCCAGTGTTGAGCCGTGGTCTTCCACATAGTATATGCTCAACAGAAAGAAGTATGAATTGACTAAAGGAATAATCCTTTATCTTTAAGAGGAACACTGTCACGGAAACCAGTATTTCCAATGCCTGCTGTTAGGAGTTGGTAAAGTACAAAATGCCAGGCTTTAAAGACAAAGACCTCTGGACAGGCTCCAAAGGCTCCCCACCTTTTTTTTTTACTATGGTATTACATTATTCAATTCCATAGCATTAAGTACTTATTAAGTGTGCAAAATGTCCCTTTTGAGCAGTTTTGAAGAGAGGATCTGAGGTAGACATACACATACTTCATATAAATGGGGTACTCCCTCTGCCTTCTCCCAGCCCTTAGACTGGCCTTGAAGCTGTGTATGATCAATAGCAAGGGCCCTGGGCCAGTCTGGAAACCTCACGAAACCTTTAGATAAATAAAGGGGCTAAGTTTTCCAATGGCCAAACTGGTGCCTATCATCCAAACAAAGGATGTAGGCACCACTTTCAGGTGCAGGAAGCCATCTGGGACAAGTAGTTTGGAAGCTAAGATGTTACTGCTTTTATAGGTTTACAAGGTTATTGGACAGAATGTTTTGGGTCCCATGCTTTCTGATCTGGTAGGCTTGCTCCTACCAGCGTTGCATCAAGGAATTTTTTGATCAAAATGACAGTTTTATTGCTTTTAATGCTGATTGGAAAATAGTTTTTTACTAGAGATTAGGAGGGCTTGCTCTCCATTTGTGCCCCTCTGATGCTTCACCAATCTAATCTTTGGACACCCACTCAATGAGAAAGTTTGATCTGTAGAGCAGATGTACTAGTGCAGAACTGTTGCCCCATGCAGATCCCAGGTGAACAAAGAAGGTAAAAAGGGGGATTTCCCCAGTGGTAGTGCAGTAACATGGATGAATGGATGTCATCCATCACCTCTGTGGAGAGCAGTGAGGAGTAGCCAGGAGGAAGAAGTGTTAACATTATCTGAGATCATTCCATAAAGATAGCAACATCCAGGAAGCAGGAGTTAGTGCCCCAACACAGAGTATACCACTCTTGTAAATCTGTTGATTTTCTTGTTGACAATTAGAGTACTTGCTCTGGAGTCAGATTCCCTGGAGTCATATCCCAGCTCTCCTGTATCCTAGCTGTATGACTCTGGAGAAGATAACTGGCATCTCTCAGCCCTAGTCTCCTTACCTATAAAACATTATCTACCACTCTTGGGTGAAGTTTCAATATATTGCTCCAAACGGTGCCTGACACCAAGTAAGTGCTTGTGTTAGCTCTTATTTTCATCTTCACTTAAGGTCTTGTATCCTATATTGTACATCCCTGCACTTCCTGCTCTAGGAGTGGAGCCCCAACCTCAACTGGACCTACCTTGGATTCAGATCCATTTCTTTTCCTTTTATTTACATTCCTAAGTGCCCCTTTCCTAGAGATGGCACCCAGAGAATGTACAAGGAACATGGGTGGTGACTTCATACAGATGTAAATTCCTAGATATGCCGATTGTTTTGAGACATTAGGCAAATTCACTTAACCCTTCTGCACCTCAGTTAAGGTATCAGATAGCAATAATAAAGTACTTAATCAGGCCTATTATAAGGATTAAATGAAATAACACAAATTGATCACTTAGCATAGTGGCACCCAGAAATCACTGACTTATTCGCAAATCTTGACTGAGCCATTTTTTGTATTAGACTCCATGTTAAATAACCACTTTCATGGAGCACCAATGCTAGATGAACAGACAACACATCAATCAAGACTTCAGTGTTAAATTAAAAAAAATTTTTTAAGGTTTAATTTTGATATATATGTAGAGAAAGAGCGTAAGTAGAGGAGGGGCAGAGAGAAAAGGAGACAGAATCCAAAGCAGGCACTGAACTATCAGTACAGAGCCTGATGCAGGGCTTGAACCCACGAACCATGAGATCATGATCTGAGCGAAAGTCAGAGATGCCTAACTGACTGATCCACCCAGGCGCCCCTTAAATACTCTTTAGAAAACAAAAAAAAAATGGTAGTTGTGGGGGGGGGGGTGGTTTGGGAACATTTTACATTTAGGCTGAAATCTGAACAGAAAGAAGCCAGGCATGACTGGATATAGCGAAAGGGCAGGAGGAATATTCAGAAATAGAGAGAAGCATGCTTGAAGGCCTTAGTCTCTATTGCAGCATTTGGTTATTTTCATATGTAAGGGATTTTAAGAACCCCTAAGACGGCTGCCTGGGTGGCTCAGTTGGTTGAGTGACTTCGGCTTGATCTTCTGGTTCATGATTTCGGGCCCCATGTGTGGGGCTCTGTGCTATATAGCATGGAGGTCACTTTTGATCCTGCCACCCTGCCCACTCCCTGCCCACCTCTTTAAAAACTGAATAAACATTTAAAAAAAAAGTCTCTAGGAAATATGGATGGGAGAAAGAAGATGGGGAATAAAAGCCAGGCTTGGGAAGAGGTATGGGACTCCTAAAGAGTTAAGAATGGTGAGGAGGGATTTTAGCCTAGAGTCAAGATCACAGAAAATGAAAACAGGGTCCAGAGGAGAAGAAAGGGACTTTGTCTCAGGTGAAGGGCTTTGAGAAAAAAGGAGAAAAGGAATGGGGTGGGTAGAGGTCCTTGGGTCAGAAAGAGAGGGAAGGATCTGTTACGGGGACAGGAGACAGAATAAGATTGAAAGTGGGAGGAAGATGCAGGTTAGAAACAGGAAAGAAATGGGGGAGGAGGTAAATAGGGGCTTCCATTGGGGATGGGGAGAAAGAAAGGACTAAGAGGTGCAAGGAGAAAGAACATAAGCTCAGTGACCAGGCACATGAAAGTCAGGAAGTGGTAGGGTAGGAGAGACAGAAGAAGGCTGTCCAGGGTGGGAGGAGGAGTCAAGAGTTATGAGCAATAAGGCACAGGGTCAGGACGTGGGAGAAGACTCCCTCAAATTAGGAAGAGGACAGGGAGCAAGAAAGGAATGGAGAAGGGGCATGGTTAAAAAGTACACTGAGTGCAAAAGTCTGGGCAGGGTGTGGGCGAATATCAGGGCGGCCTCTCAGTAAAAGGGTAGAAGGAGAAGCCCGTGGTTAGAAGAGAAAGATGTGTGAGAAGGGAGGACCCTCAGAAGAGGAAGAACAAGGGAAGTCTTTTTTGGAAACCAACTAGGCAGCAAGACTGTTGACCTAATAGGACGATTCAGGAACCTAAACTTGAGGCCAGAGACAGCGAAATAGGGGGACAGAGAAGTGAATGCCCTGGTTAGGGTGTCTGCAAAGTTTAAAATTGAGCCCAGTGTGCAGCAAAACTATGAGGATAGGGATGGTGGACACTTACCAGGATCATTGCAGTAACCCAAGTGCTGGAGGACCCACTTGTTGATTACCAACTCTGTACACAGGTCCCCTATATACAGGCAGGATTCAAGTAATGTATATGTTCTCAGACTGCTTCCCTTTTCTTCCTTCTGTTCACATGTACTTTGCACTGCTTACTTCACTGAGTACTGGGTCCCACCCACTCCTCCCTCCTGAAGCCCTCCAGCTCTGCCACAGTTCAGAGGTGCCTCCCAGTGGTGCTTTAACCACCCCGTTTTACATACATTGTTACTCTTATTTGGAGCTTTTCCCATGTCTTCCCACTACCTCTCATACATGCAACTTGCTGGGAATAGAGATGAGTCTTTGATATTAAAGAAGATACAATCTGTACTCTCAGATCACCCAACCCAAAATTTGGAAAAATGTAGTCAATTTGGGACAGAATGCCTTGCCTCTCTCTGGTGCCTAGAACTGGCAAGGCTGTTGGATACCTTTTCCATAAAAGCAGTGTTACTAAATTATGCTTTAATAGTCTTTCTAACCTGGAAACCTACACCTTTCCTCTGTATCATTGCTCCTATAGGAAATGTTTGTACAAATTCATACAAACGACATAATTGCATTTTCAACCTACAAGTCAAAGATCTTCATCATCATTCTAACTTCTAAAATTAAGTTAGATATCATGTTAATTTCTTCAAAATTCAAAATTGATGGACGGTTGAAAGAAATCAACTACCAAGTATTTTTTTCGTGAATCTATATGATCCTCTGGGTATCTGGATCTCTCTTATAAAGGCCTACGGTTTTCAAAACTAATGCAAGAGATGGGGCGCCTGGGTGGCTTAGTCGGTTAAGCGTCCAACTTTCGCTTAGGTCATGATCTCGCAGTTCGTGGGTTCGAGCCCCGCGTCGGGCTCTGTGCTGACTGCCAGCTCAGAGCCTGGAGCCTATTTCAGAGTCTGTATCTCCCTCTCTCTCTGACCCTCCCCTGCTCA
>NW_027527809.1:878375-991781 GCF_008692635.1 Crocuta crocuta
CCCCCCCCCCCTGCCGCTCCCCCGGCGTGGCTGGAGCTTGCCCAGAACGGCCAGCAGATGGCGCGGTTTCTCTCCTTATCGTCTCTCCCTGGCCTGACCGTGGGAACAAAGGCCGGGAGAGAGTGGGCAAGGTGGGGGGGCCGGCGGGCCTCTCCCAGGACCCCGCCAAGGGGAGAGCTTCCTGCCAAGGCCCTTTCCCCTACAGAACCGTCCCTCTCAGGCCTAGGGCGACAAAGGAGAGAAGGAAGGTGGGGCAGGCCGGCCCCCCCCTCCCCCCAACCCCACCTCCCAGGGGGCCTGTTCAAGCTGCCAGGTTCAGAAGCACCCACTGTCTCCTCCTGGCTTCTACCCCAGGCTGGTGGACGCCAGAAACCGGGTTTGTGAGAGACACACCCACAGGTGCAGCACTCCACAAGGGGCCCCGTGTGGTGTGACTGTCTAGCTGTACTCCTCGGGCGGGTGTCCGAGTGAGGACTCAAGTTCAGGTGGACCTGAAACCAAGCCTCGGTTTCTTCGTCTCTAAGGAAGAGAGGTTGTGTTCTATCTCCCGACAACACAGCCTGGAGGGGATTAATCCTACACGAAGGCGTCTGAGAAGCGGAAGCCGCGCCACCAACGTTGGGTAAACTTGAAACTCACAGATTCCCTTCTGCAGGGAGGAGGCTCCCCGGTTCTCCTTGGAGAGTGAGGGGGTCGGTGGTGAGGGCTAGCTGCGCCCCGGAGCCCTGTCCTCTCTCAGCCCCATTATTGCAAAGGGCCCCTGCCTGCTCCCCCCCGCCTCCGGGGCCCGCACCCTCTCTCCTGACCTTCTCCTGTCTCCCTCCCCAGGGTAGGTGCTTTGAAATCCAAGGCCATCCCCTTGCCCAAAACATGCCGTAGATGGCTTTTCAAATGCTCTCAGAATAAATGCCAAACTCAGAAAAATGCCATTCAGCATTCTTTATATTCTGACCCCTGTGTTGGTCTCTTGAAACAAGATTAAAGGGGCGCCTGGGTGGCTTAGTCGGTTAAGCGTCCGACTTTCGCTTAGGTCATGATCTCACGGTTCGTCGGTTCGAGCCCCGCGTCGGGCTCTGTGCTGACTGCCAGCTTGGAGCCTGGAGCCTGTTTCAGTCTGTTACTCCCTCTCTCCCTGACCCGCCCCTGCTCACGCTGTCTCTCTCTCTCTCCTAGAAATAAATAAAAATATTAAAAAAAAAAAAAAAACTAAAGCAAGAGGAATTCTAGTGTGCTTTTGATCTGGTTGATGCCTGTACTTTAACCCTACCAGTATGTGTAGAGATCAAGGTGTGACATTTTTCATTTTGTACGATACTTCTGAAGATCATTTAAAAAAACAAAATACAAACCTTGGTGAGAGTCTGAAGATTTAAGTGTTTCAAGTAACAACCAAAGTCATAAATTTCCAGAAAACAGGGTGTAATCCAACAGCACCAGGAGTGATGTCAGTCATCCTAAAAATATGCAGAATTTCCCCCAATAGTGCCGTCACTGGGAACTTGATCTCAAACTGCTACTCACTGCAGGAGGAGCAGCCAAAGAAGAATTAGATGCTAACAGATTCTTTCTTTAAAGTCTGGCATAAAGAATGGAAAGAAAAAAATAACTTGCTTATGTTCAGGACATTATATCCTACATGAACTACAGAGAAATATTAAAGTTTCCCAAAATAGCACTAAATGTTTTTATTGGTTAAAAGAAGTTGCTTCAAATGCATTCCAAAATACAATGAGGAAAATAACTTTCCATGGAAGGAGACAGTTGGGTAGGCTGTTAAGTAAACTTGCAAATAGCAAAGAAGTGAGTACAGTATGTGGTGCTAGCCATGTTGGGAGGGAGGGGATGGATTGTGGAGCATTGGCACTATTTCTGTATTTTGTCAAAAAGACAGCTTTTAGCCTGGAATGGTATCTGCCATTCAGAAAATTGCTATTAATTTGAAGTCTAATACTTCTGAGCGGGAGGCAGTTCTGGGAGGTGAGTCTGAAAGGTGCTACAGTTAAACAGGTTCAGTATAGTCCTTAAACAATTTCATTATTTCCTAGAAATTAGTTGCCTTTAATTTTTTTTTTTACAAATAGTTTATTGTCAAGTTGGTTTCCATATAACACCCAGTGCTCATCCCCACAAGTGCCTTTAATTTTTTTAAAGCTTATTTATTTTGGAGAGACAGAGAGTGTGAGCATGGGAGGAAGGGAGAGAGGGAGAAAGAGAATCCCAAGCAGGCTTTCCACCATCAGCATGGAGTCCTATGTGGGGCTCGAACCCACAAACCATGAGATCATGACCTGAGCCGAAGTAGGACACTTCCAAACAAGCCACCCAGGTGCCCCTAGTTGCCTTTAAGAATAAAATCCATGTTGGGGTGCCAGGTGGCTCGGTCATTTAAGCGTCCAACTTCGGCTCAGGTCATGATCTATGGCTTGTGGACTTGTGGGTTTGAGCCTCGGGTAGGGCTCTGTGCTGACAGTTCAAAGCCTGGAGCCTGCTTCAGATTCTGTGTCCATCTTTTGCTCTGCCCCTCACCCACTCAGTCTCTCTCTAAGAACAAATAAAACATTTAAAAAAAAATTTTTTAATGAAATCTATGTTTTGAAAAAAAATTTTTAATGTATTTTTTTAATGTTTTATTTATTTCTAGGAGAGAGAGAGAGAGAGACAGCGTGAGCAGGGGAGGATCAGAGAGAGAGGGAGTCACAGACTCTGAAACAGGCTCCAGGCTCTGAGCTGGCAGTCAGCACAGAGCCTGATGTGGGGCTCGAACCCACAAACCGCGAGATCATGACCTAAGCGAAAGTCGGACGCTTAACCGACTAAGCCACCCAGGTGCCCCTGAAAAAAATTTTTTAATGTTTATCTTAGAGAGAGAGAGACAGCGTGTGCACGTGCTAGTGGGGGAGGGGCAGAGACAAATGAAGACAGAATTCAAAGCAGGCTCCAGGCTCAGAGCTGCTAGCACAGAGCCCCACGTGGGGCTGGAACCCATAAGCAGTGAGATCATTACCTGAGCCAAAGTCAGACGCTTAACTGACTGAGCCCCCATGGTGCCCCCATGTTTTGTTTTGTTTTTTTAACTTAAATTTTAGTTAACATATAGTTCTTATAGTATGAAAATGAGAAGAGGCTCTAAAAGAAATATGCACCATGCGACAATAATCATTCAGAATTTTTAGATGAAATTCTGTCAGGGTGCACATTTGTTCTCTTTAAACTAGAGTCCAAACTTGGTTTTCAAAGGGCAAAAGGATGTAGTATAAATTAAAAGTAAATACTGCAGTAAATAAACAGCATAGTGAAGCAGAAAAAGTAGTAGAAAGTAACACGGAGCCTTGAGTTTAAAGCTGCTGACTACCTGTAACTTACAGTAACTCTTTTGCAATCACTAACTTGTCTGTAAAATGGAGGTAATACCATTTACCTCACAAAGTATGTATAAGAAGTGAAATAATGTATGAAAAATGCCAACAGCACTTTTCTTTTTGGACATACACTTAAAAGATGGGGGAACTGTTACCATCCCTGTTCCAAATGGAAAGGCTGGTAAATTTATCTTAAAACTCCCATTAAAAACAAACAGGAAAACAAAAACTGGTTATCAAGGAAGAATAGGAGACCACCAGGTGGCAGAAATGAAGAGGGAATACACAGGTCTGAAACCATGTGGGACATGAAGAAGGCTGGACTAGATATGTGTTTTAGGATTGGAGTTTCAATGAATCAACAGCAGATTTGTTATCAGAAACCATAGAGGTCAGAACGAAGTGGCAAGATATTTTCAAGTGCTGGAAGAACTGCCAACCAGAATTCCATATCATGTGAAAAGATCTCCCAGGAGTAAAGGTGAAACAGACTTTCCTGGATGAAGGAAAACAAAGAGAAGTTGTCACTAGAAGATTTGATCTATAAGAATTCCTTCATGGGACCCCTGGGTTGCTCAGTCGGTTGAGTGACCCACTTTGGCTCAGATCATGATCTCACAGTCTGTGAGTTCAAGCCCCGCATCAGGTTCTTTGCTGACAGCTCAGAGCCTGCAGCCTGCTTTGGATTCTGTCTCCCTCTGTCTCTGCCCCTCCCTTGTTTATGCTCCGTCTTTCTCTCTCAAAATTAAATAAACATTAAAAAAAATTTTTTAAAAAGAATTCTTTCAGTAAATTCTTCATGAAGAATGGAAATAACAGAAGAGCAGAAAATCAGGCTTATAAATAATGGAAAGTATCTGTGTAAAAGTAGTATCTAGAGTTGTTTAACCCTAGAAACACGACTCATTAAAAAATTGATAAATCAGACTTCATCAAAATTAAAGCCTTTTTCTCTGAGAAACATTGTTAAGAATGAAAACATGAGTCACAGACTGGGATAAAAATATTTTGCAATTCACATATCTGATAAAGGACTAGTACTCATAATATATTAAGAATGCTGGGGGCGTCTGGGTAGCTCAGTCGGTTAAGCATCCAACTTAGGCTCAGGTCATGATCTCAGTTCGTAGGTTCAAGTCTTGCATCAGGCTCTGGGTCTCCCTCTCTCTTTGCCTCTCGCCTGCTCATGCTCTGTCTCTCAAAAATAAACACACATTAAAAAAAAATTCCAAACTCAACATTAGAAACGATCCAATTAGAAAACAGGCAAAAAACTTAAGCAGATGAAAGACTGATTAAATCATCAGGTATTAGGGAAATGCAAAATAAAGCCATACTGAGATACCCCTACATATCTATTAGAATGGCTAAAATAAAAATATTGACAAGTATTGGCAAGAACACTGAGCAGCAATTGTATCTCTCAGGAATACAAAATGGTATAGCCACTCTAGAAAACTTAGCAGTTTCTTATAAAGTGAAACACACACATGATATAATCCAGAATTATGCCACTGTGTATGTATCCTAGAGACATGAAAACTTATGTTCACACAAGAAACTGTATATGATTTTTTTTTTTTTTTTTTTTGCCTTATAGACAAAAAGGAGAAACAACCCCAAAGTCCAGTGATGGGCTAATAGAAGATAAAACTACTACTCAGTAATACAAAGAATGAAACTATCAATACATGCAATGACTTACGTGGATCTCAAGGTTATCATGCTATGGAAAAAACATCAATCTCAAAATGTTACAGTGTATGTTTCCATTGATAGAACTTTATTGAAATGACATAATTATATTCATGGAGAACTTGCTAGTGTTTGTCAGGAGTTAGGATTATTGGAAAGGTTTAACTATGAAGTGGGTAGCATGAAGGAATTTTTTTTTTGTGATGGAACATTTAAATATCATTTTTTAATGTTTATTTTTGAGACAGACAGTGTGAGTGAGGGAGGGGCAGAGAGGGAAACACAGAATCTGAAGCAGGTTCCAAGTTCTGAGCTATCAGCACTGAACTTGACATGGGGCTTGAACCCATGAAGCAGGAGATCATGACCTGAGTGGAAATTGGACGCTCAACCAACTCAGCCACTCAGGCACCCCATGATGGAACCTTTAAATCTATGGTTACACACATCTATACATGTATAAAATGTCAGAACTAGATTTGTCTAAAATAAGTTCATATAAAAACTGGTGAGATTTGAGTAAGATCTATAAATTAATATTATTGTGCCAGTGTTAATTTCCTGCTTTTGATTAACTTATTGTGGCTATAGAAGATGTATCTTTAGGGTAAAGCTAAGAGTACATAAGAATTCTAGAACTTGTTAGTATGCAATTAATTTAAAATAAAAAGTGAAGAAAAGTGCTTTGGGGGTATTCTACTCTATAAAACTAAAGTATTTTATAAGGACTTGTAGATTTGTTAATGATCTTATGTGTTTGTGTGAATTTTTGGTAAATAAGTATCTGGGACCCAAATTAAAATATGTGGTCTATGTAAAGAGAAAAAAGGTTACTTTAGTGGTAGATACAAATAAGCCCAAAAACTCATGCAACTTTTACTGTGATTTCTTAATAGATAACCAATTAGCCAAATTCTAAATAAAGCATTTGAGCAGTATAGTTCATGATCTTCACACAAACAGAATGAAGAACAGATATATGTGAGAAGGGAAGGGCACCTCAAAAATTTTTCCTAGTATCTAGTAGAGATCTAGTAGAAGTTGTTTGAAGACCATTTCCAGGCAAAATGTTCATGGGATTCCTATGCTTTCCACCAGTATCATTTCTCATCTATGGCAATTCACCAGAGATTAAAACAAAACAAAACAAAACAACCACCTGTATTTTCCCTCAAGGAGAGAATGGTTTTGAGTTAATTTCTTATCAACAATAGCCAAAGTATGGAAAGAGCCCAAGTGTGCATCGATGGATGAATGGATAAAGATGTGGTATATGTATACAATGGAGTATTATCCAGCAATCAAAAAGAATGAGATCCTGCCATTTGCAGCTACATGTTGGAACAAGGAGGTATTATGCTAAGTGAAATTAGTCAGAGAAAGGCAAATATCATGACTTCACTCATATAAGGACTTTAAGATACAAAACAGATAAACATATGGGATGGGACATAAAAATAAGGGAGGGAGGATGGGCTAAATGGGTAAGGGGCATTAAGAAATCTACTCCTGAAATCATTATTGCACTATATGCTAACTTGGATATAAATTTAAAAAATAAAATTTTTTTTAAAACTATGGGTATGGTAGGGAAAGAATATTTTCAGAAACAAAGTGTCAGGGTTATGTCATTAGAGATCTTAATTGAGTCCATCAATAAGTTAATCTTTCCTAAACTTGAAGCACTTTAAAAGAGGAAAGGTGAAAGGTATTCATAATCACTCTGGAACAAGCAATAAAACTTGGTTTGTCCTGGTAAACTGACACTTAGGGTTACCCTATCTGTATTAGTCAACTTTTGCTGCATAACAAATTACCCTAAAGTTTAGTAATTAAAACAGCATTCCTTATTGTAGTTTCTGTGGGTCTGGAATTCAGAAGTAGCATAGCTGGCACCTCTGGCTTCTAACAGGTCACGTCTCAGTCATGTTGTGTTAACTCCAAAATCTTAGAGTCTGAAGATTTACTTTTCACTTATGGTTCCATGTTCATCATGGCTTGGCTGGAGGTGTGGTGTGCTCTGTGTCATTCTCATTCTGGGTCCCACGTTATTAGAAAAGTTGTCTGGTGCTACTGATCCCCATGGAAGGGCAAAGAAAACTGGAGGGCAATGAAATGTTCTACCTAGAAATGACACACAGCATCTGTCACAGATCAATGATTAACTGGTCACATGACCGCAGCCAACCACAAGGAGGCTAAGATGTATAATCCTAACATATCCTTTGAGAGCCAGAAATACCAGAAAAACAGTACCAATGACTACCCTCATTCTGGTCAGTAAATATTCAACCCCCTCTTGTGTCCTACAGAAACTACACATCCTCTAGAATGATTATAACCAAAAGGCAAAAATGAAGTGTCAGTGAGAACGGGGGGCAACTAGATTCTCAAACATGACTGGCAGGAAAGTAAAATGGTATAAACCACTTTAGAGTATCTCTTATCTTGAGCAGATACTAATGAAATTGATGGGTTGTATAGTAAGGACATATTTAATTTTATAGGAAACTTTCAAACTATTATTCAAATGCTTACACATGAAGCAGCTTTATTTATAATAGCAATATTTTGGAAACTCAAATACCCATTAGCAGATGTATAAACAAATTGTGGAATATCCATATATAATGGAATACCCAGTAATATGTTCACATTTTGTCTATTCTGTTTTGCCTGTTATATTTTGTTTTCGTTTATTTCCACGAATTTTAATCTCAAACCATTCTTCACACAGCAGCTTGTTATTCCATCAATGCAATGCAATTTTATATTTGATTATAGTTATAGTGTAAAATATATTCTTTCATTCATTTTTTCAATAGCAGTCATTTGGTCTGCCTGCCTGGTCCCTCTAGCTAGTTCTTGATGTCTCACATCTAGCATTTGTGGTTTTTTTCTGTGTAGTGTCTGATTAATCCAGGTTACTAAATAATCAGTTCTTTCAGGGACTTAAAGGTCTGGTATGGGGACAAGTCAGCATACAATAGATAAGCACAAAACACTCTTCCCAGCAGAAGCTGGTGATTAGGGGACCATCAAGCTCAATTCCCTCTAATCAGGTAGAGCCATGAGCTCTGTCTTTCAGGGTGCTCTGAAAAATAGGGAAAGGTTTGATCCCTAATAAGCAAAAAAAGAAATAGCACACAGTGGACAAGTCAGAGCAGATCTCTATCCAATTTATATACAGACTCTACACTAAAATCCAAAGCTTTTAAGTTACAGGCAGGGCCCTTTTCTGTTAGCCAAACTGTTGTTAACAAGCTTGTGAGAGAGCTTAGGGTGTTTTATATTGCTAACTCCCTGAAGTTTACCTAATATTCTTTTGTTTTGTTTGAAATGTTTGTTTATTTTGAGAGAAAGAGAGTATGTGAGTGGGGGAGGGACAAAGAGAGAGAGAGAATCCCAAGCAGGATCTGTGCTGTTAGCAAAGAACCTAATGTGGGACTCTAACTTGTGAACTGCGAGATCGTGACCTGAGCCAAAGTCAAGAGTGAGACGTTTAACTGACTGAACCACCCAGATGCCCCTCTTTTTAGAAAAAATGTTTATTTTGAGAGAGGGCTTGCAAAGGGGTGGGACAGAGAGAGAGAATCCCATGCTGGCTCTGTTCTGTCAGCATAGAGCCCAACATGGGGCTTGATCTCACAAACTGAGATCACGACCTGAACTGAAATTAAGAGTCTGACACTTAACTGATTGAGCCACCCAGGTACCCTTACCTAACATTCTTAAACATACATGTATGCACATATTTGTTGAATGAGCCATATTATTTAGAAATGAGTTCTACAACTACAGGCTTTTCTTACTCTATAAGAAAATTTAAGAAAAAAAAAAATCCTACCCATATGAAAGTGGCTGAGTACTTAATAGGAATCACTATAACCTACTACATGTACCAGAATCCAGTGAGAAACTCCTCTTTCAAACTTAAGCCTACGAGACAATCAGATACTATGTACTACCTGAAGGGATAACCACACCATCTATGAAGAAGTATTGCCAAAAGAAAACCTCACACCTAAATCTGATCATGCTTGAATTGTAACTATCAATTTACACAGAAGAGAAACAGGTTAAACCATACCACATGGTTATAATCAGCAAAATCTTACTCTGTCAGGACTCTAGAATAATTTAAATATACAATTGAAAAAATAAAGGAAAATTGATAGAGGGGATATATACAGATTAAAAGATACTTAAGTGAGGGGCGCCTGGGTGGCTTAGTCGGTTAAGCGTCCGACTTTCGCTTAGGTCATTATCTCGCGGTTCGTGGGTTCGAGCCCCGCGTCGGGCTCTGTGCTGACTGCCAGCTCAGAGCCTGGAGCCTATTTCAGAGTCTGTATCTCCCTCTCTCTCTGACCCTCCCCTGCTCACGCTGTCTCTCTCTCTCTCCTAGAAATAAATTAAAAAAATTAAAAATAAATAAATGAATAAATAAAAGATACTTAAGTGATAGCAATTAACAACAATGTAAGGTCCTCATTTGGATTCTGATGCAAACAAACTAACCTAAAATATCTACATATGACATTAGAGACAATGGAGTTTGGGGCTATCCTGGACTCCTGAACATGTTAAGCTGGAAGCAGCTTTCTTTCCTAGTCTATAATGTTATAGCAAAGTTAAGACAAAACATAGCCTAACTATGGAAATCACTTATTTTGCTAATAAAAGCAAAACAAAGTAGTTCAAGTAGCTGAAACTGGGAGATGTTCCCTACCCTTCATGCAGAGAGATGGCCAATGCGAAAGGGAATACAACAGTAGATGATGCAATTTAATGATTTATTTCAATCTAAAAAGGTTCTATTTAAATTAGACTTAGATTCTTCAAAATAAAAATGATTCCAATGTCTGTTAAAAACAAGCCCAAAGAGACAACCATTCTAATCATTATGCTATGAGTGTTCCCCAGAACCTGATTTTGAATTTAATTGAAGGCAGAAAAAGCACCCAAACAAGCTTGGCTTATATTCAAATGTGAGAGCTTATATAGCCCTATAGTAAAGACTGCCAACATCTGGGCTCACACTGCCAGTTTCTAGCACAGCAGCTGTGCCACTTCCTTGAAGGATAAACTTCGGCAAGCTTCTTCTTTTCTTTAAAAAATAAAAATTTTTAAATGTTTGTTTATTTTTGAGAGAGAGAGACAGAGTGTGAGCAGGAGTGGCAGAGAGAGAGGGAGACACAGAATAAGAAGCAGGCTCCAGGCTGTCAGCACACAGCCTGACGAGGGCTCGAACCCACCAACTGTGAGATCATGACCTGAGCTGAAGTCGGATGCTTAACTGACTGAGCCACCCAGGCAGCCCTAAACTTTGGCAAGTTTCTTAACCTTTCTGTACCTCTGAGGTTCATCCATAAGATGGGGATAATAGTACCTGCCTCTAAAGGTTGTCAGACGGATTAAATGAATACACACATACTCAATAAATGTTGGCACTATATATGGCTCTGAATTCAAGAACAGAAAAACTGTTCAATCATATTAAACAAAATAATTTTTATCAGATTTTATCTGATAAAAACAATATACTTTCAGAGACTAGAACAATGTTTTAGCATATTCTCATGTATGTGAAATAAGAAGTAGCACTGCTGCTAAAACTGAACATAAGTTATTATAGAAAGTTTTTCCAATTTAGTAAAATTAAAAAAAAACAAACAGGTGAAACCTGTTCTTAGTGTTTAAGATTTCATACTAGTCCTTATTATCAAAAATCAAGAATAGAGAATTGTACAAAATGTCTGTTTTAAAATGCACAATGAAGTACTCTGGAGGTGATTCTTAAAAATATACACTTACAAGCCAGACAAATGTAAAAAAGTAAAGCAAGAGGAGCTATTTTTCTGGTCATAAAATATTTATTAATGTATACTTTAGGGAATATAGTGAATATAAAATTTAGGATCACAATATGAAGCAATTTCAGTCCTCTCAAAAGTCAAGCCCAGCCCTCAATGCTCTGCAGATGTAAAACCACTGGTGAGACTCACTAAAAGCAGTTTGACTAGTACAGAAGAGGCTTTTCATGAACATTTACAACTAGAGCATCTGAATACCTCTTTTAAGTGCAAAACCACACCACATTACACTAATGCAGCAACAATGCATTCATATTGTTCTCATTAGTCATTAGTAGTCAACTTGCATAAAACACCAGAAAAAAGCACAATGGAGCTCACAAAATGGGCTAAAAAATGAACTTGTCCTTGCAAAACACATTGTAATGGAAGAAGACATTAAAAATGTATTATGCACAATACAGAAGCTGCGTTCCAAAGATCTCAAGTGTCATTTCCTTTTCTGTAAAATCAAATTACATGAACCAGGCACAACTAATATTTGGGAGGCAGTGCGTAGCTAAAATTTCATTTAACTAATTACTCAATGATTTAAAAAATCCCCATAAGTCTTTTCTGTCCTGAGGTAGTTGCAAAATAAATCATGACTTGGATATCAACTAGAGCTGAGGCTTTGACTTTTTACTCATTTAAAACTAGTTGTTACAGGAACTACCTTTTGATATTTAAAAGACAGTTGAGAAATGGGCCTCTTACTACACACACAAGATAATGGCTATGTAGGAAAGAGGATTAGCTGCTTCAGAACGTGAAAGATATGGTCCACCATTGCGCTTCCACCCTCCCCGCCCCCTCCCCCCAAACATTTTAGATTCTTTATTGTCCAAAAAAACCACCAAGAGCAACTCAGTAGCAGACAAATCATCGTCCTTTGCTGTAGCCGGGAAAGAAAAGGTCAAGTAGAGTCTGCAGAATCTCATTGGGAATCATGACATAATTCTGGCCAAGATCATGCCGGCAAGCAGGGCAGGAGAAAACTTGAGCCTTAAAGGAACGCTGTAAGCAATCCTAAGGTAAAACCAAAAAACAACAAAAACAAAAACATTCCCAATTTCATTAGAGTACAGTATGTAGAAAAGTCAGCGACTTCTGCTTTTAAACAGGAACTTAAGATGAACTGTAAAGGCCTGACTCTGCACTATGAAAACTAGTCTATAGACATGCATGGCTTCAAGTTCCATTTTTAGCATATATTGCGAGGCTTCAGGTAAATAAATGACTTTAATTTTTGTGTGTTTTATTTTCCTCATCCAATAAAATGACAGTGTTAGAATTTATAGATGGTTTCCACTAGCCTCACCCAGGTTGGATTTTAATCTTGGTCTTTCATGACAGAACACTTAAAAGAAATTTAGGATTCCCTTGCTTAGAACTAAGTTATATATTTTATCAAATCATTTAGCATAGAATGCGTCTTCTAGAAATATATAGGTCAGGCACAAACATATGTGGAATGTTTGTTTCCATTTTACAAAAGAAATTAAAATTCAGATGTTAGGTCAGGGCACACAATCACTAAGCAGCAGAGCAGGATTCCAACCTTGGTTTGACTAAAACTCAATCCTTCCCTTTATACCACACTAATAATACAATATTCAACTCCTCTGGGAATGCTAACAGACAGAATCTGTTTTAGGTTTCATTAAGTGGATGGAGTTAGTTCAGTCTGCACTATAATAAATGAAACATACATAAGCTATAACAGAGAAAACAGCAATGACACCTTACTTTCTTCTCCATTTCATACTTTCCTCAACAATAGTACCTTTGACTATACAATACATATTTGACTATTACTGTAGAATTAAAACATGCATTACTGACAAAATGTAATGAAATGTTTCTTAACTGGCAAGGTTCCACAATTATTCTGCTGCATGGAAATATATTTCATGTGCTAGTTGCCCTCTGTCCTAACATGGGAAAATGAGAAAGAAACCTACTTACTTTACAGACATTATGGAGGCAGTCTGTTGTCACAGGCTGGTAAACTAGCTCCTGGCAGCAGACACACATAAAAGACTGTTCCAATTTTTTCAGAAAATTCTAGAATGGTATCCAGGGGGAAGAAAAAAAAAGGTTAGCATTTCATAAAAAATTAATAAAATTCTAAGTAATTAGGGAAAAAATGTCTTTCTTACATTTAACACATTTTCTATTAAAAAAAGTAATGGTGACCATAAGCAAATATATAATACAAACCTGAAGAAACTCCATTCCATAAGATATACACATTAGTTTTAAATCTTATAATTGGTTTGGAAATTATATGGCATTAAAAAGTGAAAATATATGGCATTAAAAAGTGAATGTCTCCCCTTAAACCTCACATTCCAGAGATTACTATTTTTCCCTTTAAAACAATCATGGACATGTATTAACAAACTGGAATTTTTAAAAAAACCTAAAAGGGGGAAAAAAATCAGTCATGGACAGCTTGTCTCAAGGTCATTACATATAGATCTCTTTTCAAAAATGCTGGATGGGTGTTATTCCAATAACATAAACATATTATTTATTTAATCTTTTGCTGCTGGGAAACTTCAATATTTTTTTAACATAAAAAAAAATAAGTAAAAGCACTAGGCAATAATGCTCTGCAGTATCTAATACTCCAAAGAATCAACATATTTATTCTCCTAGGATTATCCTATGTGATATTTTGCCTCAATCCAAAAATCCCGTATTTTCCTGATGTCAATGTTTACTCAAATTAGGACTAAATTATACAAGGTAGAGCCATCTAAATATGATCAAATCGGTACTCTCATACTCATCAAAAGCAATTACTGGTTCCATTTTATACAACTACTTCTTTTAAACTAGAAAGATAAGTAGTGTTTTGAATAGCCACAAGGCTAATCTTCTATTCAGTTATTTCTGGTAATATGGAAACATATTTTATTTATTTATTTCTATAAAAAAGTAGAATTTATAAGAATTTCAAGTAAAAATTATATCAAAGGTCCCATTTCAAAGTTGTATCTTGAAACTAACTTATTTATGAACATTATAAAAGTCAAGCGAATTAACAAAATATTATACAATATACTGAAAGAATAAAATGGGGAGATATTGAAAAAAACTCAAACTCTAATAGCAGGTACCCCCCCAATACACAATAAACTACCTTGTTAAAGATTGATAATTTCTCTGATATCTCCATGATACTTGTAAGATGTACTACAGATATTTCAAATTCCTACAATGTGCTAGGTACTCATCTCCGTCATGATGACAAAAATGCAAAGCCTCTACTTTCATGGAACTTTATAAAATCAATTTCAGATAGTAATAACTGAGCAAACAAAGCAAATTAAAGCAACAGAGTAAAGAGTGACTGTTTTAGAAAGGGTAGCTAGCCAGGGAAGGCCTTTCTGAAGACTAGTACTTTGCAAAGACTTACAGGAATGAAGGAGTGAGCTAGATGAAGGTGTAGAGAAGAGAATTTTCTAGTCAGAGAGATGGTATGGGTCTAATGGCCTAGGAGCAGGAATGGGCTGAGAGTGTTTCAATAGCACAGAGGTCACTATGGCTGAAGCATTTGGGCCTGAGAAGGACCATGACAGATCATGTAGGGTTGGGAAGGTACTGGGATAAAAATGTACTCACATATTGCACTTATTTAAAAGCCACCATTGGCCAACACCTAATTTTTCTGGCTTAATAAATGTGTTCCTGGCTTATCTGAAGAGAATGGGCATAAAACCTGCTCACGACAATAATACATAAACATCCAGAGTAATCAATAGCAGCAAGGTCATAATCAACTGACCCAGGCATGGTGAGATATCTTGCCAACAGTGGATAACCTACTGGATACTATTTTTGTCTTTTATTAAATGTATTTATTTATTTTGAGACATACAGAGACAATGAGAGTTGGGGAGGCACAGAGAGAGAGGGAGACAGAATCCTAAGACGGCTCCCCACCAACAGTGTAGAGCCTTATGTGGGGCTGGAACGCACGAAACCGCAAGATCTTGACCTGAGTGAAACGAAGAGTCAGATGCCTAACCAACTGAGCCACCCAGGTGTCCCCCCTTTTTATAAATGTGGTTTGAGAACTGTCAAGTATTGACTATCTTTCATATTAAAGTTACACTGAAAAAACAACTGACAAGTATACTTGATTTGCACACATTTGCCAAGTTTCACAGGATTTAATCACTTCAATAATTTTTTTAAATTGATAAACAGTATTCACATATTAGAAGTCTTACACTGAAGCCCAATACACACATCCAATCCAGTCAATGGAGTGCAAAAGTACTTCCATGTACACTCAGGTAGCTTTTTCCTTCACCTATAACTGCTACCTTGTCTCCTGCCCACCCACAGTTATCCCTCTAACCAGCTGTATCCCCTCCAATCAGGGAATATTTTAGACTATGATCAACAACTGTTTGCTGCACCTTACTTTCTCTAAGTGAAAATAATCTACCAGGTCTCATTATGTCTGAGTCTTTTGGCTAAAAAGCAAGTAACACTTCACACAAAGCTAAATCACTTTCCTTCTGTCCTCCAAACATGTAAGCTTCATTTTACCAAGAATACCCCAACATTATCACATACATTAGCAAAGGAAATGGTGACTCCTAAAGGGTTTTTGATAAATCTCACCCATTTCTAAAAGTTTAAAAATTAGGAGCATCTGACTGTCTTAGTCTGTAGAGCATGAGTGTCTTGATCTTGGTGTCGTGAGTTTGAACCTCATGTGGGGGGTAGAGATTACTCAAAATAAATTAAAAAATAAGGGCACCTGGCTGGTTCAATCGGTAGAGCCAGGGTAGATTTCAGGGTTCTGAGTTCCATCCTCATGATGGGTACAGAGATTTCTTAAAAATGAAATCTTTAAAATATATGTATACACACACACACACACACAAATATAAATATATGAATAAATAAATGTTTAAAAACTGTATCTGGGAACATTCTTCCTTAATGTTGAGGACTATTTCTCAAATAAAAAGCAACACAAAAACCGAGAATTCTCTCTAAATTTAGATAGAAAGATATAAAGATCTTAACTAATATCATTTCAGACACATGAGAAATTCTGGTTAATACACTGACAGAAATAAAAGGAGTACTGGAAAGAAGAAATTAGTAGAATATGACAGGATAAAAATTCAAGACAAGATACTAAGGTTCACTGAACCCACAATAGTTGCAAAATGCAAAGAAGTAACTATGTTACACCTGGTAAAGGGTTAATATCTAATAAATAGAATATTTTAATTTTAAGCATAATTAAGACATAAATAAAAGCAAGTGAACAAAGAAGGAATAGCCAATTCACATTTGAAAACTCCAGCTTTTGGGACTGATAAGGAAGCCTCATTTGCACAACACAGCTTAACACAAAATCTATACATCAGTTGTAATTTCTTTTCACTTTAAAATTTCATGATTACCAAAAATGGGGAAAAAAATCCAAAACATATAAAGTACTTAAATAAATCAACAGTGGTTTATTTTACAAACAGGTTAAACGTGCTGAACTGCTTAAGATTTATGCCTTATCAGATAACTCTGAACTATAGCAAAAATTTCCTGATAAGTTTTAAATTAAGTGTGTTTACACAACTGAAAATTCTTCCCATGAATAGTGCCTTCAACATAAATGATTAAGTTCAGGCACAAAGAAGTCAAAACTAACAACTAAGAGGTCTAAGATCAACTTAAAAGCATTTAAATATTATATTATTTCTGAGTGGCACTGGATGAGACGATTACATAAAACATCAAGTATTGATTGACTTGCAAGGGAAAATTATTTTTCACCATGTTAATAATAAAACAGTATTATTTAAAAAAATCTTTACATACTGGACCTTCCACAAGAGATGCAAGCACTTCATCCCATAACTTCTGGTTTTGGTGATCTTCTCTGATTAGATGTTGCTGTTGAGCTGTTAGTTGAAAAGCCTCAACCGCTTCTGCTGAATCTGATGTTTTTAACACTTTGGAGGCACTTGGACAATCATCTAGATTTATTTAAAAATACATAAGCAGATTTACTAGTTGTTCTAAGCAGAACTATGAGACCAAAGAGTTAACTGGCACCAGTTACTGTTTAGCATGAAGATAACCTGCACACAGCAGCATCTAACTTTCCTTGGAGTTTAGAATACTACGTTTGCTGCTATTTTGGCTCTGACACTATTAAAATACACAGAAAGCCCCCCACCACCCTTCACCCCCCAAAAACCTTCCGCTTTGCTTTTAATTTCTTATGAGTTTCTCAATTTATTCTCTTAATATGTTTCTTTATTAGAAACTATTATTTTATAGCTTATGTTCACAATCATTACCTACCATCTGTAGTTTGCCTTTTTGAGGCTCCACTGGCCTGCTTCTTTGACTGTCCTTTAGTCTTCTTCCCTTCCTTATCTGAAGGGTAGCCTACTGGATACTGATGGGAGAAAAAGTACAATGTAGATTTAAGTTTCGCAGAGAAGAAGGGTTCTAGATGCTGCTGAGAAATTTAAAAAGGGGAAGTGGGGGGGAGGAGAAGAGTCTATATTTTCCCTGAAACTGAAAGACTTTATATAAAGGAAACAGACATTTAAAGGACAGAAGACTATTAAAATCCCCAATTCAGTGTAAAACCATGTAGTTTTGACTGTTAACATATTCCATTGTATAAAAGAATAATCTTAGTTTCAGATACAAAAGAGGAAAGAAGTTTTCAGGAGCTTTGACTAGGTGGCTTGAAAAGTGTGAGGAAGAAATTAAAGAATCTAGATATGAAGTAAGTGAGATCAACCACAGAGCACAATATGGTATTCATAGAGATGGTAGTACACTCAATTGTGGAGCCAATCTTCAAAAAACAAACCAAAACAAAACAAACCCCACCCCCAACATTTAGGGTCAAATTTCTTATCTACCAAAATAAGGCAGGGCAGAGGGGATTTTAGAGGACCTAGAGCCTCTAAATTACTGAATTCTTTATCAGCTAAAGGTTAGACTTTAAGGAATAAAATTCTACCTATTTGTGTTTTACCGGCTACCCTTTATGGAGGGAACATGCTTTGTTGATAACACTGATATTTAAAGCTCAACATGTTTCAGGCCCCATCAATGATATTATTAACTTATCACAGTAGATGGGTTTATATGCTTCTGCTTAGTTTCAAATCTAACCTATCTAGAACATTGCTCTGAACAATGAATCTGAAAAAATCTTCCGAAAATGGATTTAACAAGTTATTCTTTTAAATTAAGTTATAAAAATAATTTTGGCAGTTATTTTGTAAGCTGATGGGTCTCATTTAAACAATCAATTTTACAAGTTTAAAAGAAAACAAAAACATACACAGACTTGCACTAGAAAACACACACTCACCTGCCTGGGTGGTCAGACACTTGCCCATAGTTCAGCCCCTACACATGCAGTGTGGGCAGAGCCAGGGGAAATGAAAAGCCGATAGTTTTTACAAGAAGCACAACAATGGGGAATGATGGAAGATGAACTCAAACCATGCTCTGAAGTCAGTGTCAGGGACAAACTCTAGGGTGCATAGGCAGTAGATGGGGAATGTAGCCATACCATCCATTATGCATACAAAACCAACAAAGTCTTATATGGGTTAACAGCTGAACATGGGCAAAGGGGAAAAAAAAGGCAAAGCACTAAAGGTGGTGACAGGACAGGGAAGCAGCTTTGAGGGGGAAGAGAAAAAAGGGGTGAGGAAAAGTGAGAAGGGTAGGAGAAGCAGACCACTCTTATAAGCCACCTCCCCCTTCCCCTACCAGAGACACACCCCCTGCACCCTCTAGGATAAACTTCCCTTCTTAAGTTCTTCTCTCTATTAATTTTATGTATCCCTCTCCTTCATTCTTCAAGTCATTTCCAAATTAAATTGGAAATATTTTACTTTTCCTTGAAGGCTTGTTTTTCCCAAACACAATTCTTGGTCTTAGAGCAGTTTGACACCTAGAATGCTACCTTTTTACTTGTTTTCCTTTTGTATACTTGTATGATTTCATTCCTCACCCCTTACAGTCCACTGATCAATTGCTGTGAGCTGTATCCAGTGTTAAGGCACAAAGATACTACAGAGGTGTGTGTTTTTATGAACATACAAGTAGCCTAGACAAATGTAATCTAACCTGTAAACGTAGACATAGTCTCCTTGACCGTTCAATTCCTTCTGAGGTCCAAGGAGCAGGTTCTACATCATCTCTTCTTAACAGGTAGCGCCAAACCAAGAATCCATGGCTTGATGAAATCTCTGGCCAGTATTTCACCACCTAAATCATAATTATTTCAGTACTAGTTTGAGATTTAATATTTAGACTTCATAATGCTACATTATAGTTTAAGTATTCTTGACCTAACTAAAAGCAACTTCAAAAGATACTTGCTTTGTTTTAAGAATAGTAAATAAAAAATAATCACTGGAATATTGTTTTTACCTTAATTCTTAATTCAGATAGTTCCCACATTGCTATAAATTTGAAATATTAACAAGATTATGCTCACTAATAGAACCTCACATAATAGCATATAAAAATGGTGGCAGTAAATGGCTCCATTTTTTAAACAAAGAATACAACCTATCTTAACTTATAATGTGCTTGGCCCTGAAAATCTATTATAATTAAAATAATTCTGAAAGATATAAGAATCAGTACCTATGATGCCCATGTTATTTAAATAGTTTTATCACAGAGAACAGATAATTACAAAAACTAAACCCAAAAAAGAACTCTGCCCTTATGGACTTCAAACAAGCATTAAGAGAAAAATATCAAAGTTGGGAGCTCACTTTGTATGTCTGTTATATTTCCAGAAAAAGTAGAGATACCAACTAAGGTGGTCTACTATTTACTTTAGCCCACCCACAGTAGGGTAGTTCCCTGTGGCAACCCTGTCTTAAAAGCCCAGGAAAAATGACTAACAAGATGTCATGCCAGATAGAGCACCTTATAAATGCCATCATATCTGTTGCCTTCTTCAGGAGCATATTTGCTGATCTTCCTCCCTTTAAAACTGCGTATCACTCTGACTGGCTTACCAGCTCTCCAATTCCGAGACTCTGCTCCAATTTTATCATCCAATGGAGCATCACAGTTTAGGGCCAATGCCCTAAAAAATAAAACAAAGTCTTTATACCAAGTAATCTTTCAGTATATAATCGCATTATTGGCTCAATTAAAAGGTGAATTATGCCTTACCTGATGGTTAAGATTCTATGATTCTTTCCATATTATTCCAGATAATAGGATTATGCTTTCCCCCACCAGCAGAGAAGACAAATCAGTTTTCTGATGTCACCCCCAAGCCAGGGGATTGGTTCTCAGATAGCCTGTAGGGTTCTTCTGAAAGTAATAACATCTGTGCCACGTATAATAGAAAACAACTAGAAATACATGGAATTTTTTTTTTAAAATAACGGTTTGCTGAGGGAAGGGAGAAAGCTGGACACTAAAGC
Organism: Crocuta crocuta; assembly: GCF_008692635.1. Taxonomy (NCBI): domain Eukaryota; kingdom Metazoa; phylum Chordata; class Mammalia; order Carnivora; family Hyaenidae; genus Crocuta; species Crocuta crocuta. The sequence continues at coordinate 898,752 of NW_027527809.1, forward strand.
AAGTGATTGTTGTAGTAGTTATTTTTGATAAGGGAGGGAGTGAGGTATATTGCTGGAATAATGTAGAAAGAAATCCAGAAAAATATATTTGTCAGCAAGGTACAAGTGACCTTTCTAGGTCTACTTTCCATATTCCAGACAATAGAGATTCCTTAATGTTTAGAAGTTATTAAAGAACAAATTTAATATGAAATTATCGCTTAAATATTCCAATAAAAATGTAAGTTTAAGTAAAACTGAAGCAATCAAATGCCTGCACTAAATCAGGACAATAAAGGTTTTTGGCTCCTCCAGATCACTATTTTTATGATGACACGTGAACAAGGAGGAACACTGAGTGAGAAGCAGCACCTGATTTAGTTGAAGCTTCCTTAGTATGTGTACTCACTTAGTAGTAATTAATCAATAAGGTTATGTTAGAAGACCTTTCTTGGGAGAACTTAGTCCTGCCAAAAAAACAAAAACAACAAAAAAAAAACCAAACAAACAAAAAAACTCCAAAAGCCCCACCAAACCAGAAACTACTTAAAATTAGTATTCTTCCCCTGAGATACCTACTTCCTAACTTAAGTGACAAGAAACCACTGAGAACATGTAAGGTTAAACACACACACACACACACACACACACACACACACACACACACACAATTTGGTAAATTCAGATCTGATACAAAATACCTTTTCAGGGTATAATTCTTTTTATGCAGCTACAAATGAAACTGACCTTAAAATAAAATGTCTAATCTATCCAAATCTCTTCATCACAGTTATACTGTTAAAGTAAATAAAGTGTTTTGTTAAAAAAAATTTCATAAATGTGGTCAAATAGTTAAAGTTTACCAAGTTATGTCTTTTTATCTCAAAGGGAGATACATTAAATCTCTGGGAGGTAGAAGAAAATGTAGCCAACCTTCTAGGGTTAGTATTATATCTTATTTATGGAATACCTATTGAGATATACATATTTCATCTTCTTAAAGAGCTAGGAAAAGAATATGTACTATTTTCACATTAATGAACAGAATGATTTGGTACTTACAAAGACCTTTAGTCAGAATGACTGCTACCACTAACTGGCATCAATAATTCACTCCTAGTTTCACATTAAGTATGTAGGTTGTTCAAGTATGTGAAAAGAATCCAAGAAGATCAAACTAGGCAAAACAAGGCTTTACCATTACTCTGCAGTTCAATCAGTTGCTTCTAACTGCCCTAATAAAGGAAGGCCAGGACACCTTGCTGCCCTCTTCAATTTCATAAAGTGAAAGAGCTGAGAACAGGAACAAACTTCTCAAAGCAAGAAACAAGTGTCAAACTCCCTCTTAGTGGAAAAGGAAAAATAAACAGGACCATACACCAGTCAGGAAAGAGTGTAAGAGCTAAGAGTCTTTGACCTCAGTTTTCATGTTTATGAAGCATATACATATCTTTGCTCAAGAGGTATTTATAATCACAATGTGTACTCAAAACTTAATGTATAAATTAACTGAATGGATGTCAGAGTCCCTATGGTAAGTCAATCCTGAATTGTTTTGAGTCAGTATTTTATTTCTACTACCTTCTCTTAAATACAAACATTTTTACAACTTGTCATTTATTTTCTAATGAGATTATAACATAATGGTAAACAGGGCTATACTTAATTAGATTCTTTAAAGCTTGAAAAATATTTACCATTTACATTACAAGTGCAGGTAGTTAGGAAACAAATTTCATTCAAGCAAAATAATCTATTATTATCAAAGGGTAAATATAATCTTCAAATTTGACGACTTGAAAAAGCCCTTTTGCAAATTCAAGATATACTTTCACTGACAAAAACATATTAAAATATCTCTAACTCCTTTTAAGGTCAGTCCTCCTGAAGAGCTGCTTTCTCACTAGAAAAAGACTAACTAGGGACTGGACTCCTGCTTCAGGAATGTTTTCACCAGCAAATCTGACCTGTCTCCTCTGCTGGTTCAGTTAAATAATCCTACTGTCAGAAATAATAGAGAAGGAAGACATACAAACAGACTATATAATTTGGTATGCAACATATTCTTGAAATCATATCGGTATATTTTTTACTTCACATGGTAATCAGAAATTAAGGGCACACTACTTAAAACCAAGTGATTTAGACTCAAAGAAAAAAACTCATTTTTACTCAATAATCCATAAAACACTCTTAACAACAGGATATAAAAGTTTCAACTTTATGAAGTTGATCAAAAAATTATCAGTATGACAAGTTATAATGTGGTTGCTGCTATCTGATGATTTGGGTCACTTTATTATTGCTATCAGCATGCATTTATGAAATAAAACATTTTGAAGTCATTAAGTTTTCTGTTCCCATGGAAGCTGGCATATCATTAATACTATAGAATAAAAGTTAGCATAAGGTGGCTCTTTTGTAATGCTTTATGAAAGCATTTTGTAATACCTTTATGAAAAGAAAAGGTCACTTTTATAACTAAACATTCTAACACTTAAAAGACATTGTAAGTCCTAAATAAAAGGACCTTGAGTGTAGTTTTAAGTTTATCTGATGTTTCACTTATGACCACAAAGGTGGGCTCCCAATCTCAAACCTACTTCACATTGGTGAGTTTCCTCTAAAAAGAAGTTTGTTACTTTACAAGACAAATCTGTGTTCACTTAAACATAACTTTGATTTAGTAGATAAGCCACCTTGTTCTCAATTTCACTTATATAGGTTCCCTTCCTATAAAGGTTTAAACGTGTTTTAAAACGTAAACCACATGTATCAAAACTGGGAACTATGTTATTTAAAAAATAAAAAGAAATCAGTTACAATACTTTTAAATGATTATGTAATCAGATAATGGATATCAATTTTAGATCTTTAACTTTAAATTAAAGATTCTGCTCTACAGAATAACTTACGAATTATATTACTATAATCAAACTTTTATACAAAGCCGAAATAAATAGTCTTTACAAACTCTAACAATAAAGAATACCTGTTCATGTTTGTTAATGTTTGATCAGCCGATGGTGCACCAATTCTTTTATTACCAGCAAGATTTTTACCACCACTCCCAGTGTATGTGAATTCATCACCTCGGTCCTACAGGAGAAAAATTTCAGCATTAAAATACCTAAGCCCAAGTATAATTTCACCAATTCTTGTTTTACAGTCAGAGCACTTGGTTAGGATGTTATGAATTTACATGTTCTCTCAAGGTATATACCAAAGTAAGGCAAAATTCAAATGCAGTTGTGTATGTAGTATACCTTCAAGTTATATCAAGAGGATCATTTTAAAGTTATAGCTTCCAACACTTCTAAATGTGGCTATTCTCATGCTATATATAGAATCCAATAATCTATATAATGTTACAAAACAGAGGCATCTGGGTGGCTCAGTTAAGTGGCTGACTTTGGCTCAGGTCGTGATCTTGCAGTTCCTGAGTTTGAGTCCCGCATTGGGCTCTGTGCTGACAGCTCAGAGCCTGTAGCCTGCTTTGGATTCTGTGTCTTCCTCTCTCTCTGCCCCTCTCCTATTTTGGTTCTGTCTTTCTCTCTCTCAAAAATAAACAAACATTAAAAAAAAAAAAAAAAGAATGTTATAAAATAAGGTCTTATGGACTGGGAATATTATTTAATTTAATTCAATGGTATTAAAATAAACATCAATTTTAGCTTGTAGGTTTTTATAGAATACCATTTTAGTAAATACTCCATATCTGATTTCCCATCAGCAATCTATGTTATACCCAAGTTTGCTGTTAAATTTCAAAATTAAAATCCTTACAAAATAGTAAATTCCCCACATTTCACACTGTACAAGTTCACTCAAATTACACTCAGATAAAACATGTTTTAAAAAAAATTTTAAAAAAATTTTTTAAATTTGTTTCTGAGAGAGAGAGAGGGAGAGAGAGATAGACAGACAGACAGACAGACAGCATGAGCAGGGGAGGGTCAGAGAGAGAGGGAGATACAGAATCTGAAGCAGGCTCCAGGCTCTGAGATAGCTGTCAGCACAGAGCCTGACACAGGCTTAGAACCCACAAACTGTGAGATCATGACCTGAGTGGAAGTCGGATGCTTAACCAACTGAGCCACCCAGGCACCCCTCAGATAAAACATTTTTAACTAGCCTTAAAAAGAACACTGGAAAAGAATTTGAAAACTAAAATTTGTATAAAGTATCTAGTAAATATGAGAAAAAACATGGCAAAGTAGATGTTATGTAAACTAGCTCCACAAATATGTCTGTAATAGCTACAAATTTATACTGATATTACTAAGTTTCTGTCTGAAACAGTAACTCATAATCAACTGAGAAGAGCATCAGTATACAAATTAATTCTGCTAGCACTATCAAAATAGTGATACTTTTATTACTGTTATAGTTGACACAAAATATAACATTAGTCTCAGGTGTACAACACAGTGATTCAGCAAGTTTACACATTATGCTACGTTCACCACAAGTGTAGCTACCATCTAGCACCATATAATGCTAATACAACAATTGACTATATTCTTTATGCTGTGTCTTATATTCTCATGACTTAGTAATTCCATAACTAGAAGACTGTATCTCACACTCTTCTTCACCCATCTTACCCATTCCCCCACCCAACAGTGTTACTTACTTCTTTATTGCAAGATTTTAATTAGTTTAGACTGAACTTAAGATAATGAAGTTTTCTCTATTAAATCCTTGTCTGTAATAAAGGTCAGTTATTTTGCATCTTGTTTTTCCTCTGGATAAAGTTGTAACTAAAATCTCATGTGTTTTTTTAAAAAAATTTTTAACGTTTATTCATTTTTGAGAGATGGAGAGAAAGAGAGCATTGAGTGGGGAGGGGCAGAGAGAGAGGAAGGCACAGAATCTGAAGCAGGCTCTAGGCTCTGAGCTGTCAGCACAGAGCCCTACTTGGGGCTCAAACTTGTGAACTGTGAGATCATGACTTGAGCTGAAGTCAGATGCTTAACTGAACCACCCAGGTGCCCCCAAAATCTCATGGTCTTAACAAGTGTTTTTATCGGTCTAAAAACCTTGACTTCACTTTTTGTTGATCCAATACTGAGGACTATATCTTAAAGACTAAGGCATTAGGAATTTCATCTTTAACGTGTATTTCATTTGAAGGAAGTCTAATAACTACATCTAAAGCAATCCAGAACACTTCTTAAATTTGTCAGAAACAGTCTTCCAAATGGTATCTGGATTGACTTCACCATGCTCATATTCATAACCCTGTCACCATTTTTTTAAAGTTTTATTTATTTGAGAGAGAGAGAGCATGAGCAGGGGCATGGGGGGTGGGGGAGAGAGAAAGAGAGAGAGAGAGAGAGAGAGAGAATTCAAGCAGGCTCTGCACTGTTAGTGCACTGTTAGTGCAGAGCTGATTGGGAGTTCAAACTCATGAATTGTGAGATCATGACCTGAGCCAAAATCAGGAGTCAGATGCTGAAATGACTGAGCCACCCAGTCGCCCCAACTCTGTCAACTTTTAAAGTTAAAATTGTGGCAGTACTATAAAGGAAAAGGTAGTGGGGACAAAGAGAGCATTATAGGGGCAACCTAAGCTCAGTACTATTTAAAACAAAAGAACAAAAACATTTCTGATTATTCTTCAAGTAGCAAATAAGTAACAATAGTTATTCTATTTCATATTGTATTCTATGTCATTAAATCATCCATACTTCACTTAACCGACTGAGCCACCCAGGTGCCCTAATTCATCCATACTTCAATCGTCACACCAATAGAAACTTTAATTGTCACTGGGGGGAAAATAGAATTGTTAGACTGTCAAAGCTCAGTCAGTATTAGTTCAGACTAATTTTCCTAAGGAAAAATGACCAGCCCAAGTTTATTACATCCTAAAGTCCATGCTCCACAAAGTCGTACCCCTGTGAGGCAGTAGCCTAAAGAAGACTGCTGTCTGGGAACCCCTCACATAAGAAGCCATCATTTATACAGGGGACATACTACTGCCCCAGACTGACTCAATTTCCCAGTCTCTACTCGTTTCAAGTTGTAAAGAAGCTGCCTAACACAATAAGCTGGATGTTCCCATTCTTGTCATCACCTTTATCGAGCAAAAGGCCTTTGTCTCCATCTTCTCAACGGCTCCCCTTCCCAAAGACTATCAGATAAATATGCTAAAGCATAGTTAAGATCATTAAACTTTTCTCAGACACCTTTGATGATTCCTTAATGCAAGGCTATCTAGAATACACCTGCAATTTATGCCAATTTCTCTCTCATAATACCCCTTACATGTTTGTAAAACTAGGTACTACCACTATTGCTGGTAACACCTAGTACTTTGTGTGTGTGCGTGTGTGTGTGTGAAGTTAGGCTAAGCATTTTACATGGATTCTTTTAAACCTCACATCAACCCTGTGATGTAAAGTATCATAAAGCCTTATTTTATAGATGAGGCTTCATTAACTTCCCTAAGGTCACTTGCTAGTAAGAGATGGCACCACAACACAAACCTTAAGAGTTTAGTTCCAGAATCTGTTCCTATCACTGAGCAAACTGCTTCTCAAGACAAATGTAAAATGCAAACCATCTTTGTGGTCCTCATTCCTCAAGTGAGGTCACCCTAACAAAGGGCACTAAAACTAGCATTTGATGTCAAATTACTAGGCTAAAATATTAACCAGTTTATCAACAGGTATTCAGTAGTTTCATGTCCATTCATCTGGACAGAACAAAGATCATTGGTTCCATGGATGTTACACTAAATTAAAAGTTTCAAAACAAAATCTTTTCTCAAAAACAACAACAACAACAACAAAGCTTATTCAGGTTTCCTCCACCTATTTCTGTAGATATGATCTGCCTATGATAAAAGATCAAATGATTGAAAATGCTTATAAAATATATTAACATCTCCAGATACATCTTAGCTGGTGACCTAAGCCTATGTGTTTTAGCCTTAAAATAAATTATTCTTTATATTAGTTAACATTCCTTAACTGCTTACGACATATAATTAAGAGCTCATCAGTACTTTTCTCTACAAATGTTTAATGTTTGGTAATGATACTCAAAAGATAGGGAGAAAGGGAATAATACCCACCTGAATTCAACTTGGTACTCATTTTCAACCCTACATGTTTATGTTTCATATAGTTAAGATAAGCTTCTGCTATAGACAATACAAGTGTCTGAATCCCTGTTCATGCCAAGATTACATAAATAATTAGGCAAAGAGCTCATACACAAATGTGAAATTCCAGATTAAGCACAACTGGGTCCATGCCAAAAACATGTTACAGAGTTTCTACTCTTAATTGGCTTGTTTTCTTACAGAGCCTTAAAATAAATTAAGTGCCAACTGTCTAAAACTATACAACACCCTTTGTATTTCTGAAAAATACAGCTTCAAAATATTCATGTTAAAGAAGCACTCAAAAGATTAACCTGCATATTTCCATTTTCTTTTCTTTTACTTATTTTTTTAACATTTATTTATTTTTGAGACAGAGAGAGACAGTGTGAGCAGGGGAGGGGTAGAGAGAGAGGGAGACACAGAATCTGAAACAGGCTCCAGGCTCTGAGCTAGCTGTCAGCACAGAGCCCAATGCAGGGCTCGAACCCACGGACCGTGAGATCATGACCTGAGCCGAAGTCAGCAGCTTAACCGACTGAGCAACCCAGGCACCCCTGCATGTTTCCATTTTCAATTTCTTTTGCCATGCTAATGCAAATGTACTGCCAAACCTGCCAGTCAGAAAAATGGCAAACTTTTCTACCTTTGTCTGACAGCATACTACATCTTGGCTTCTCCACAGCTACTCTACTTCATCATTATAATATACCATGAAAACAAACCAATGAATCAGAACAGGAGAAAATACATGCAAAGTATATATTCAATGAACAGCAAACCAAACACGATCCAATTAGAAAATGGATATACCTGAAGATATACCACTAAAGAGGCTATACACACAGCAAAAAAGCAAATAAATCATGCCTCACATCATCAGTCATTTGAGAATTGTCAACTAAAACCACAATGAGATCTCACTACATATCTATCAGAATGGCTAAAGTAAAATAAAACAACAACACTGAATGCTGGCAAGAATGCAGAGAAACTGAATCACTTACACACTGAGAGTAGGAACGTAAAGTGGTACAGTCCCTCTGGAAAACAATTTGGCAGCTTCCTAAAAAACTAAATGTTCAACTACCGTATAACCCACAGTGTACCTCCGGGCATTTATCACAGAGAAAATGAAGACTTACATTTATAAACAACAACAACAACAACAATAAAAACTTGCACTCAAACATTTATCACAGTTATTTGTAAAGTCAGAAACTAGAATAACCTCAATGTTCTTCAATGAGTGAATGGTCAAACAAACTGTCGTATACCTAGATCATGGAATACTACTCAGTATTAAAAAAAGGAATAAACTATTAATACAAGCTACAATTTGATAAATATGCTGGGTGAAAAGTGCCATTCCCAAAGGTCACATACTGTATGATTCCACTCATAAAAATTGTTATTTATTCATTTAATGTTTTATTTATTTTTGAGAGAGAGAGAGAGACAGCATGGGCAGGGGAGGGTCAGAGAGAGAAGGAGATAACAGAATCTGAAGCAGGCTTCAGACTCTGAGCTAGCTGTCAGCACAGAGACTGATGCGGGGCTCAAACCCATGAACTGTGAGATCATGACTTGAGCTGAAGTCAGATGCTTAACCGACTGAGCCACCCAGGCACCCCTTTTATTTATTTTTTTGAGAGAAAGTGAGAGAGTATGTAAATGGGGGAGGCTAGAGGGGAGAATGAGAAAGAATCTTAATCAGGCTCCATGACCAGTGAGGAGCCCAATCTCATGGCTGTGAGAGCATAACCTGAGCCAAAATCAAGAGTCAGACACAAAATGGACCGAGCCACCCAGGTGCCTCCAATTATAAAAATCTCTGAAGCAACAAAATTATAGAAATGGAGAACAGATTAGTGGTTGTCAGCAGTTAGGGATAGGTTGAGGGAGAGTAGATACAGTATGTGTGGTTATCAAAGGGCAAAATGAAGGATACTTGTGGTTAAGGGAAATGTTCAATGACCTGAATGTATCAATATGTCAACATCCTGGTTGTGATACTGTACTATAGTTTTGCAAGATGTTACCATTGGGAGGAAAATGCATAAAGAGCAGAGATCTCTGTAGTATTTCTAATGCTACATGTCAGTCTGCAATATCCCAAAATAAAAAGTTTAATAAAAAAAATTAGCTCATAAAGAATGTTTTTGTTGCAATAATCAGCGACCACATGTATACATAAATCAGTACTTGTGAAGATTAAAGATTGCCAATTGATTTTTCTTGTAACTTGTATAGAAGTGACCACTTCAACATAAAAACTATGTTAAGATGTTTTATACATCCTACACAAAACTTCTGTACTTTACTAAATGATTAAGACCAGTTCTAAAGAACAAAGTTGTATCAAGACTTACTACTTCATCTGCAAATCCACCAGCGAGGACAAGAGAATAAGCCCCATCATTACTTCGACCATGAATTCCACCAACATGGGGCCTATGGACACCTGCTTCACTCACCTATGAAATAAAGAGAGTCTCAAAATACCTTTGAACAGTTATGTTTACAAAATGCTTTCACATATATTATTGGATCCTAAAACCCTCCAACTAAGAACTGAATGTTACCCAGAGTTTAATCTTTGCTCACTGACTTTACTGCTTCCCAACTATATATCCCTTAGGTACTAAGCTGATGACTCTTAACACTGCTCAGATCTAGAATTCCGAGTTCCAAAATAATGATTAAATAATCATCATTTTATGTCTACCAATCATTCTAGCTCAACTTGGGTAAAATAGAATTTTCTATCAGTGGCCCAGATCCCTTCTTATTTCTTGTCTTTAATCATGGTACTGCTCCCTAGCCACATCAGAAAGACAAAAGCATCATTTAGCATCATTCTTCTCTATTCTTCAAACCCATTTGGTAACAAATTCTGCTGATTCAATCTCCTAAATCAATTATTTATTTTTCTACTTCTGTTATAATCTTAGTTTGAGCCATGAATGCTATGAAACCCCCCTTTTTCACTGCCTCCAGTTTCTTCCCCTCAAACCCCATTCTACCCATCACAAACAGAAAAATACTTTTAAGAACAAATCTGCTTTTAATATTCAACTGCTTAAAATATATTAAATGGTCTTACTGTATATCAAGCCCAAATTTAAGTATTATACATTACTTTCTCTCAATCTGGCTCCTATCTACTTTTCCCAGCCTTAACTTTTTTTTTTTTTTTTAATAACTTATTGTCCTGTTACCTAACAGTGTATATAGTGTAGTCTCGGCTTCAGGATTAGATTCCCACGATTGATCACTTAACATACAACACTCAGTGCTCACTGCAGCAAGCGCCCTCCTCAATGCCCATCTCCCATTTTTCCTGCCCCCTCTAACCCCCCACCCACATCAACCCTCAGTTTGTTCTCTGTATTGAAGAGTCTTTTATGGCTTGCCTCTATCTCTGTAACTTATTTTTCCTTTCCTTCCCCTATTTCCTTCTGTTTCTCAAATTCCACATGAGTGAAAACATATGGTATCTTTTTCTGACTGACTTATTTCACTTAGCATAATACCCTCCATTTCCATCCACATTGTTGCAAATGACAAGATTTCATTCTTTTTCATTACTGAGTAGTATTCTATTGTGTATGTATGTGTATATTATATATATTTTACACACACACACACACACACACACACACACACACATATATAAAAGCCATTCATCAATTAATTTGGGCTCTTTCCAAAATTTGACTATTGTTGATAGCACTGTTATAAACACTGGGGTACATGTGCCCCTATGAATCCGCACTCTTGTATCCTCTGGATAAATTCCTAGTAGTGTTATTGCTGGGTATAGGGTGCTTCCTTTTTTCATTTTTTGAGGAATCTCCATACTGTTTTCCAGAGTGATCACAATAGTTTCATTCCAACCAACTCTGCAAGAAGGTTCCCCTTTCTCTACATCCTCATCAACATCTGTTGTTGTCTGAGTTGTTAAATTTAGCCACTCTGACTGGTATGAGGTAGTATCTCAATGTGCTTTTGATTTGTATTTCCCTGATAATGAGTGATGTTGAGCATCTTTTCACATGCCTGGTAGCCATCTGGATGTCTTCTTTTGAAAATTGTCTATTCATGTCCTCTGCCCAATTCTTCACTGGATTATTATTTTTTGGATATTGAATTTGGTAAGTTCTTCACAGACTTTGGATACTAACCCTTCATCCTATGAAATTTGCAAATATCTTCCCCCATTCTGTTGGTTGCCTTTTAGTTTTGTTGATTGTTTACTTTGCTGTGCAGAAGCTTTTTTTCTTGATGACGCCTCAATAGTTCATTTTTGCTTTTATTTCCCTTGCTCCCAGAGACATGTCAAGTAAGAAGTAGCTGTGGCCAAGGTCAAAGAGGTTGCTGCATTTTCTCCTCTAGGATTTTGGCGGTTTCCTGTCTCACATTTAGGTCTTTCATCCGTTAGGAATTTATGTTGTGTGTGGCATAAGAAAGTGGTCCAGGTTCATTCTTCTGCAGGTTCCCAGCCTTAATTCTTGTCTTCTCCAGCTTCTCCTTCATAGAGCACATGTTTAAGCTAAAACTACTCAATGTTACCCAAACATGCTACCCAATTTGTTAGTTTAATCATGCTATTCTACTACTTCAATGGCCTACTGCTTCTCTTCACAGATCTTCAATTTTGGCTCACTAAAACAGCATCACTTTGTGTTCTTCAAATTCCCTGGGAGAAGTATTATAAATCACTTATTTATCATATAATTGTTCTTAGCAGAGAAAAAGCTAAAATCCAAGCCTGCACAGTGGGGTAGGGAAAGACACATATTAGAAGCCAGTGAGAAGCTAATAAAAGCATCAGAACCTGAGTGTAGGCCTTGAAAACACCAGGTACTTCAGAAGATGGGACCACTTGACTCTCAACGTCACCAATCCTGATGACAATAAATCTCTTCTGATTTTTCCCCACTTCCTAAATGGCAAATGGCAAATGGCAAATCTATCCTTCTAGCTGCTCAGGCCAACAACCTCAAACTCATCTGAGACAGTATTAATGAGGGCTTTTAAAGTTTGGGAATGAATTAGCGACAGGTATAAAAAAAAAAGAATGAAGCAAACAAAAATCCAAGGCAATTAAAAATATGCTAAGTGTACTTTTTATTGTATTTATATTATACTGTATTTGTTTATAGTATTTTTTACTGTATTTAAAGATATAAGTCATACTATAAAACATGCATACGGATTTAGCCAAAATTGCAATATAACCATTGCAAAGATGGGAAGACACAGAGTATGTTAAACTTAATGCTCATCTACCATAGAAAGAAGTTAATATAACTAAACTATAAAGACGAAAGAAGTATTAACATGCAACTTAGAAAGAAGGGCGGAAATGGTGGGGGAAAGGGAGAGAGGCAAACCATGAGAGACTCTTGAATGCTGACAAAAACTGAGGACTGATGGAAGTGGGGGGAGGGGGGAATGGGCATGGAGGAGGACACTTGTGGGGATGAGCACTGAGTGTTATGTGGAAACTAATTTGACAATAAACTATTAAAAAAAAAAAAAGAAAGAAGGAGGTAAATCTAGAAGAAATAGCTAAAACTTTAAAGCGGTGGTACCTGAGAAACAGAAAATGAGGATGAAAAACTTTTAAAATCTCTATAATGATAAAATTACCTTCTTAATAAAGAAATTAGAAATGAATACAATAGAGCCTTCTTCAACAGGAAAAGAAACAAGTAATTTTATCATTGGATCATCTGGCATTTTCTCTGACCAACAACTTAACATTCATTCTGGAGGATAAGCCACAAACAAAATGCCCAGAGTGAGTTTTCTTGGACTTCAATGACATTAAATGAGAACTTACAACAATTTTTAAAGAAAAAAAAACCCTTAATATTTCAAATATTACGTTCTCAGCAAGAAAATTTCTCTAGAAAGCTTAACAATAATGGTAACAATCTTATCTAGAACAGGACAGTAAAAATGATAAAAAAGCATAGCTGACACCTAATTCCATGATGTATGGGCCTGTTAAGCTATGTGGAAAAGTGTACTCATCCTATAGAGAGAGAATCTTTCATTCTAACAACTGACTGTCATGTGACACAACCTAGATTAGCCCACTTATAATCAATAGATATTGACACTGCTACAATTTTAACGATATCTAACTTTACCCTTTCAACAAAGCCAAATTAAAACATACCTGAACTCTAAATCTCCATGTTGACCCAACAGGAATCCCAGGGATAGGTCCATAATGATTAGAAGGAACAATAGTACATTCTCTAGTGCGACCAACACAGGCCATTCCCTACAAGTTATAGAATAAGTTGTTTGAGAAATCGGTTATGTCAAACCTTAAAGCCAAATCTTAAAGTCAAATAAAATGAGAACAGAAACCTAACTATATGATTAACATATAATTTATGTGATTTAATTAACAAATAAGTTACAGCAACTTAACAATTTATATAATTAAACAATACAGTTATTTGTTAATATTTCTGATACAGAAAATATAATTTACATCACTACTACTATTGGTATCAAAATGTTATAACCTGCATTACAGTTAAAACATTATAGCTAGGAAGGAAAGAAGACTTTCTTCTTTACCCTGCCCCAGTCTCTCCGGCTTTCAGTACTGGCTGATGGCATCTTTGCTTTCTTTTTACTCATCTTGAGTTTTTCACCAGCCTTTACAACTTCACTGGAATCAGTTTTACAGGAAGGACAATACCTTTAAAAGAAAAAGGAATTTAATACACCATATTAAAGCCAGTAACAGAATGGTCTTTCTGGGTCAGAAAATATTTTAAGATTTAATACTTGGTGTATAATATAGACGTTCAGCTGGCATTTTAGTATTAAACTTTTCAAAGTATTTATACGGTTAAGCTAGCAGGAAAAAAAATCTTATCATTCCTTTAAAGAACGTGAAAGATTATAATATCATAAAAACCTCAAATTCAGTTCAAAAGTCAGACAGAGCTGTCCAATTGAAATGGCACCATGCACTCTGATCTTATCACTAACCTGGACAGTGGAATTTATTCGTGTGAAGTTCCTATTATTAAAACAGAAGTAGCAAGAACAGATAATCCTAGACTGCTCAACTATGCAACTGATACATCTCCCCATCTAAATTATCAGAACTTTCCAAGTCAAAAATGTATAGTCTATTACAGCAAATATAGAAGATTCAAGGATGCTTGTTTATATATTAGTCTTATCCTTAGCTCTTTTTAATTCCCTATACTTGTTTGTTCTTTAGCCTATTTGTAGTTGGTTATCCTACTGTAACATTTATGTCATTATATGCTACCTTAAATAATTTCAAAGAGCAAAGTATGAATAACTATGTCTATAGAATCAGATGGGGCTATTCCTATGACAGCAAGGAATGGAAATTTGAGGAATTTCCTAACAAAGATCAACTGGCCTCTCCCTCTATTAATTAATCTTAAATGTGCCTATACTTTCCATTTCATAATTATCTACTGCATATGGTCTATAGAGCAAAAAAGTCACCCATGCCCACCCAGTTAATTCTGATTGCCTAATTATGAGATATCTTTTTTGGTACTACAGGCAAGAAAAATGTAAGTCAGTCACTGATTCTGAAAAATCAGTTAAGTTGTGTTATACAGATGCAAAACCAAGGTAAAAATTAAAATGTAGAAGGCAATAGATAGTACCAAGTAGAATCCCTTCTAACTGAGAAATCAGGAGGCTTCCAAAAAGTAATTTTATTTACCTGACATGCTAACTTTTAAAATTATAATTTTATCAGAGATCTTAGGGGCAAAGCAGGTACTATTTCTTATGAGAAAAATGAGTTCAGAGGCATAATATGCAAAGCAGATGATTTGGAGAAGAGAAAAGGTGGTCAAACCTTCATTCCTTCAGCACATTTGTTTAGAAGCTTCTATATGCCAGGGACTATTTTGGTGCTGGATATAAATGTGCTCAAAATATTTGTACAAAGTAGTTAAGGGAAACTAGTACATACAATGCAACAATTTCAGGAAGTAGCAAGTTCTAAAAAGGAAATATATCAGGGTTATATGGGTGTTAAGACTGATTAAAAATGGTATGTGCCTTTAGATAGTTTCTGAGGTGATAGTCCAGCTGAGGCCAAAGGAGTTGGTCTTATGAAGGCATTCTGTGCAAAAAGACATTGAGTACAAAAGTCCTGAGGCATAAGGAGTGGTATGCCTTGAACAATGTAAAGGTTGGCGAACCTGAAGTTCAGGCAAACTGCACTGCACAGAGATAAGCAATAATGTTATAGAGCAGGCAGGGGCCAGATCATCGATGGCATGGGCTGTTTTATTCTTAGTGCAATAGGAAGACACTAGGGGGTTTCGAACAGATTTCAACTTAGTAAGATCATTCTGCTGCTATAGGAGAAAGGATAGCTGGTAAGCAATGTGAAAGCAAGGACACAAGTTGGGTATTTATTACACAGTTCAGGGAAGAGATGTTGGTTTGGACCGAAGGGTGAGAATGGAGAAAGATTATGCAGGACTGACAAGACCTGCTCGTGTATTATTGGATGGAAGAGGGCAGAGGGAATCAAAGTGGAAGTTTAGCTTTTAAGCCTGAACAAGTAGATAGGATGACTGTAGTAATTTACTAAAGACTCAGGGAGGAGCACGGTTTTTGGTTTATGGAAATCAAGATCTCCAGCTGGACTACTTTTGTGATACTGATCAAGCAAGCAGTTGAATGAATACAGGAAAATAGAGCCCAGGGAAGATTAGCTATGAAGATATTAAAAATTTGGAACCATTAGCTTCGTATTTAAAATCTCATGATTGGATGAGATTATCTAGGGAGCAAGCACGAAGAACAAAAAGCAAGTGAATGTGCTTCGGAAAACTCCAAAATCTGGTAGATATAAGAAAACCAACAAGAGATTAAGAAGGGAAGGCCAGTGAAGTAGGATGAAAATTAGACCATATGGTATCATAAAATCTTTATAAAGACAGAGAGCTGATAAGTACAAGTAAGGAGAGGGTTTAGAAGTTACCAATGTGGCAGCATAGAATGTATCTGTGAGCCTAACTTAAACAAATATAGTGGAGTTATGAGAAGGAAGTTCAAATGCAGAGCTGAAGAACAAGAGAGGAAATGGAAATTGTCAATGCAGGCAGTTCTTGAGAATTGCCTTAAAGGAAGCAAAAATCTGGGATCAAGGGAAGGGTGTGTGTGTGTGTGTGTGTGTGTGTGTGTGTGTGTGACTGAATAGATTCTAGGGACTGAGAATGACCCACCAATGGCAATCTGGAAGAGGAACTCACTGTAGGAATGAAGTTCCTGAAAAGGCAAAGGGATACGGAACTGTAAGAGCAGGTAGAAGAGTTTGCATTTTAGAGAAGCAGGAACATACTGTCCACAGAAACAAAAGGGAAGAAAAATATATGAGACTTTAGAGGCAATACAACTATGTTTATAGATGGTAATATTCAGGCTGTGACCATTCAAGGCAGAGGTAGGGGGTGAAAGGAAGAAGTTACATTCCTTCCCACCACCCACTCGTACAGTCTCTGTGGTAATGCAATAACCCTCCCAACAGATGGGGAGAGGCCAGAGAGAAGTAAAATAATCTATTCTTTACAGTAACACAAGCTACCCAATTGTAATTTTATTACAAGCACACTTCATTTTATAGCACTTCACAGACACTGTGTGGTTTTTTGTTTTTTACAAATTCAAGGTTTGTGGCAACACTCCATCGAGCAAGTCTGATTTTTTGAACAGCATCTGCTCACATCTGTCACATTTGGGTAATTCTCACACTATTTCAAACTTTTCCAATGTTATTATGTTGTCAGGGTGATCTGTAATCAGTAATTAAGACCTGCTGAAAACTCAGACAACGGCTAGCATTTTTTGGAATAAAGTATTTTTGCACACTTAGCAGACTACAATCTCGTGTGTAAACATAACTTTTATATGCACTGAGAAACAAAAAATTCATCAGATTTGCCTTATTGTGATATTTACTTTACCACAGTGGTCTAGAGCCTGTACTATCTCTGAGGTATGCCTGTACTTCTGAGTATGTCATTCCTTAATTTATCCCTCCATGCCAGCAACAATCCATAGCTTAAGAAGAAAAAACTTATTATGACATGAAAAAGTTCATTATTACTTTGAACATGTTCTTCCCAGTCTCTTTTCTAATGAGTTCATTCTGTAGCTAAGACTACTTAATAGAAGTAGCATAGATTTTGGCTGGTATATTTAACCTTAGTGCCTGGTTCCACTTATTAACCTCATAGGATTAAATTCAATAATCCATGTAAAACACTTCGTTAGTGTCTAGCATATATTAAGCACTTAAATAACTATTAAGTACTATTATAGGCACATCTAAAATAGCTGGGGAATAGAGAGGCCACCCACAATGGTTTCCCAGATGAAGTCATAGTAAAGCAAAAACCTGAAGGATAAATATCCTGAAGTTAAGCAAAGAGGAATAGATTTCAAAGAGAAAATGTGTCAAGTGTAAAAACCCAAAGGAAAGAAAGAACTTGACTCACTTAAGGAGCTGAAAGATCTTTAATCTATACTCTAGTGCAGAATATTTGGGAAAATGAAGAGGAAAATGGTAAGAAATACAACTGGAGAAATCAACTTAAAAAATACTGTGCAAGGCCTTGCAGAGCAACATAAAACCTGAGAAGCAAAGGAGTTAACACAACCAGATCTGCATTTTTGAAAGAATATAAACTCCATGTTAGAGGAAGAATTGCAAGGATTAAAAACAGCTAGAGATCAGCTCACAAGCTGTGATAATAACCAAAGTTATCAATGCCAAGAAACCACTGGCTATATACAATTTTAAGTGCTTTAATACACATTACATATCTTCAGAAATCTTCTTTTTGTGGTCTAAAAACATATTTCACATTCAATTCTTAACACAGTAATAAAAACACCCTGATAATCATACCAGTATTCCTCTTCAGGGACCTTATCCAAGGGTGGATTCAGGCAGTAAATATGATAGGCCATGTTACATTCATCACACAGAAGCTGCATGTTGGGCTCCTGTTTCCCACCACATATATGACAGGAGCAAGAACGGCATTTCTTACTTGGATCTCCACCACAAATGTCACACTCAGGATCATTTTTCCCTATTAATAACAAAATTATAACAAGCCCAGTCTTAAAATAATTTTTATTATCTATGAATCTTAAAAACACATGAAAATAGCATACAGCTTTTTTCAATGAATAGGAAAAAAATCACAAAGAATAATTAAGTGTGGGACTTTAAGAATAAGTGCCTAAGTTTCATTCTATACTTACCAAAATTACAGGGATAAAGCCCAGGCATAGCAGGCATCATTACCTGCAACCATGGGGATAATGTTTATTTTTGCCTTAAAATTTTGTATTGGCTAGCTGAAAGTTCCCCAAATGTCCAGGGGCAATACAGTGAACTCACCAGGGCATCATAAGATATCTTTAAGTTTCAAGGGAAGACCATGGGGGAAGGGAAGGGGAAAAACAGTTATAAACNAGGTAAGTGGGTGATGGGCACTGAGGGGGGCACTTATTGGGATGTGCACTGGGTGTTGCATATAAGCCAATTTGACAATATATTCATAATAAAAAATAGATTTCAAGGGAACACTATATTCTATTAAAGTCGTTTGGATCTAACTCTTTAATAAGTGGAACTATTAAATACCATGTACTCTGCAGATCAAAGCCTTTCCTTGAATAGACTAAACTAGGAGGGGAAGGGCTGTTAAGAGTTAGCAAGCCCATTCTGGTTCCCATTCAAGTTGTGGCCCCAAAATGCTTTTTAACAGTAACAGAACTAGCATTTCTTTGTCTTTAAAGTTTATTTGAGGGGCTCCTGGATGGCTCAGTCAGTTAAGCGCCTGACTTTGGCTCAGGTCATGAACTCACGGTTTGTGGGTTCAAACCCCGCGTCGGGCTCTGTGCTGACAGCTCAGAGCCTGGAGCCTGCTTCCGATTCTGTGTCTCCCTCTCTCTCTGACCCTCCCCTGCTCACTCTGCCTCTTTCTCTCTCAGAAATAAATAAAACATTAAAAAAAAAAAATAAAGTTTATTTGAGAGAGAAAGCACATGCATGCATGAGCCAGGGAGGGGCAGAGAGAGAGGGAGAGAGAATCCCAAGCAGGCTCCATGTTCAACACAGAGCTGATCTCACAAACGTGAGATCACGACCGGAGTCAAAATCAAGAGTTGGACATTTCACCAACTAAAACACCCAAGCGCCTCTAGAAGTAGCATTACTAACCCAGTTGATTTTTATCTTATTTGTCCATTGGTTCAGAACTCTGGCAAGTAAGAAGTGTATCATTTATTGCCCCCACAACCTACTTAAATCCAAACACCTTTTACTAAAGTGTTCCCTTGAAAATTACACAGTATATATACTAAAAAATCTTTATGTTCACAATACCAAAAATTAAAATGTCAAGAGGAATGGCTGTAAAGATTTTATGAAAAATAAGGTAGGTTTATATGAAATTCAAAAAGGGCTGCAGATTTTATTAAAATGTAATTTCTGAGAGAGAGAGAGAGAGAACACAAACAAGAGCAGAAGAGAGAGGACATAGGATCTGAAAGCAGGCTCCATGCTGACAGCAGCGAGCCCAATACGGGGCTTGAATTCACAAACCTGTGAGATCACGACCTGAGCCTGAAGTTGGACACTCAACCACCTGAGCCACCCAGGGGGCCCCTGCAGAATTTTGCAGATGAATTATGTAGATAGAGGAAGAGGTCTAGAATGATATACACATTAGAGTGATTACTTCTTGGGGGTTCTATTTTTAAATTAAAATTGTTTTATATTTTGAATTTCTGACAAATGTACACAATATATTTGTGAGGAAATTTATCAGAATTGATCTAGCAATATGAGGGAAATGGGAAGCCATATCTGAAAAATAAGAAAGAGGGAAGGGAAAAGACACTAATTTCAGTACTAACTTTCTAACTGGTCACTGCCTATTCTTTTTAATTCTTTCTTTTTTGAGAGAGAGAAAGTACGAGTGAGAAAGGTGAAGGAAGGGAGGCAGAGATGGGGCAGAGGGGAGAGGGAGATGGGGAGAGAGGGAGGGAGAGAGAGAGGAAGAAGGGGAGAGAGGGAGGGGAAGAGAGAGGAAGAAGGGGGGGGAGGGAGAGAGAATGAATGAATCTTAAGCAGGCTCCACTACATGGAGCTCAATCTCAAGACCCTGAGATCATGATTTGAGCTGAAATCAAGAGTCGATTTTGACTCTATTCTTGCTAATGAATGGCAGATTACTATTTTGTTTTACTTCCACTAAGAGAGCTATGACAACATATAAGTAATGGATGCATGACAGACCTAAAATCATGCCTTTGACATGTTTAGATTTTTGGTATAGAGAGTGATATGATCAATGGCAGTCTGGCTGTGCTCTGAAATGATTTCTTTACATACAAGCTATAGCGATAATGTGAGTAGCATTAGGCAGAGAAAATATATGGAGAATGAGAGAGAACAGAATACATGCAGAGGTACTGAGAACAGAAAGATGACAAAAACTCTCTACCTTGGTTTTACATTATTTTATGGAGAATGACTAAGTTACATTAAATAGGTTTACTCAAGTTACCTATATTCCTAGGATATAACCATATAAGTACTCCTACCAAATATGCCTAAAGGTTCTTTTTAAAAAAAAAAAATTTTTTTTTTTAATGTTTATTTATTTTTGAGAGAGAAGGAGATACAGAGCATGAGCAGGGGAGGGGCAGAGAGGGAGGAAGACACAGAATCTGAAGCAGGCTTCAGGCTCTGAGCTGTCAGCACAGAGCCGGATGCAGGGCTTGAACCCACGAACTGCGGTATCATGACATAAGTTGGACACAACCAACTGAGCCACCCCATCTTTTTTTTTTAACGTTTATTTTTGAGAGAGAGAGAGAGACAGAGACAGAGAGACAGAATGTGAGCAAGGGAGGGGCAGAGAAGAGGGAAAGACAGAATCTGAAACAGGCTCCAGGCTCTGAGCTGTCAGCATAGAGCCCGATAGAGTATGCCTAAAGGTTGTTAATTCAAATTTGGAATATATCAGCATCGCAGTCTCAAAAAATGAGTGGCTTAGACTGGTAACATGAAAGTCTATTTACTGATCTGTTAAAGGTCTTGTCTTGTGCAATCTTGCACAATTGTGGTAAGAAGAGGTTAGGCAGAACCCTTTTGTCTTTTTCTAAAATATACTAGATATTGGGGTACCTGGCTCAGTAGGTAGAGCATTCAACTCTTTTTTTTTCTTATTTTTTAAAATGTTTTATTTTATTTCTGAGAAACAGAGAGAGACAGCGTGAGCAGGGTAGGGTCAGAGAGAGAGGGAGACACAGAACCCGAAGCAGGCTCCAGGCTCTGAGCTAGCCGTCAGCACAGAGCCTGACGCAGGGCTCGAACCCACGAACCGTGAGATCATGACCTGAGCCGAAGTCGGACGCTTAACTGACTGACCACCCAGGCACCCCAAGCGTTCAACTCTTGATCTAGGGTTGTAAATTTGAGCCCCACGTTGGGTGTAGAGATTACTTAAATCTTTAAAAATAAAAAAATATGTATTAGACATTGACATGTGGTATAAATCCAATAAACTGTTAACCACAAAAAGCTCAGAATTAAGAAAGTGTGAGACAACAATTTATATGGAAAGATAGCAATCATGAATTAAATCTAGTCCTACTTCTGTTACCAAATAGCTGTATGATATTAAGCAAATACAATATGTACAGTGAAAAGGTAGGACTACGTTCTAATATTCTCATGATTATTTAAACCTCATGTATTACCTCCCAGAAATTCAAAGTATAACCAGCATTACTGTCAGGCTCTATTCATTTGAAAATAAGTTTCATTATTAAAAATCAATCTAGGCTTGCCACAAAATTACTGAAATGGGTTATCTGGTCAGAACTTATAATAAAGGAAACAAAACGGCAATAAAATGCCAAGGTAAGAAAATAATTTTTTTGAAAACAAATTTTATCATTTGAGAAAAATCCATTAAACCAGAACAGATCTTGGAATAAAAATGTGGTCATGAAAATAAATTTGTATTATCTACATCTTTATACTTTCTCAAAAGTTATTCCCTGGGTGGTTAAAATACCAATCAAGTACCATATATGTAGTCTAAACCCATAAGAAAAATCCATACTTAAAAACTTTCCATCTGCCAGTGACAGGGGATGTGCTCCAGGTTTCTCGATCTTAAAGATTTCATTTACGAATCTTATCTGGCAGTCATTTAATTTTCCTTCAGAACCCCTGTTTAAAAAAAGAAGAAAAGTTAACTTCTGCCAGCAAAATCTAAACCATATGCAAATAATTAAGAGTCATTTTGGAAACCCACTGGACTTTGTCTATTTACAAATTGGGATTATAGCTATTCCAATCACTTTGAGCCACTGTTTCCAATGGCGGGAAAAGTCCAATAGTGATTAGTTACTATTCAAAGGTAAGTGTAACTTTAGTGTAATATTAGGGAAAAAATTTACAGACTTTGCCTAGATTATCTAGAAAGAGGACAGTTTTCTTGTAAATTAAACACTAGATAATATGATACTCTATCAATCAAAATAAAAGAGTTAAATATATTTCCAATAAATACAGTAAGTGGGTAAAAAGATGACCTCTCATTAAAAAGAAAAGTCCTTCAGATACTAGGCCGTACTTCTCATAGACACAATTTATACCTGTTTGTATATGCTTCTTCAACGTTTCCTGCTATGACTATGGATTTATATATGGATTTCTCCTTTTAATCTGTCAACTTTGGTTTATAATTTTGAAGCTATATTATTTGGTACATAGAGATTTAGGATTCTTAAATTTGTCTTATAAAATGTCTCTATCTCTGTAATGCATTCTATATCAAATACACTTTTTGCCTAGAATTTGCCTGGTGACTTTTTCTATTCTTTCACCTTTTAAAACTTTTAATGTCAAATATTCACAAATGCAGAAAACTGCATAAATGTACAGTATAATCAATTATAAGAATTATAATCTATAATTCTTGTAGTCATCAACTTTGACATGAAAGCAACGACATGCTCACTCCCAATTTCATTATTCCCTTCTAAGAGTTAACTATTTACCTTAATTTTCTTAGTCTTATCACCTGTCTGCCTCTCTAAGCATATGAAAGATCTGCTGTGATTTGCCTGTTTTAAAGACTCTTATCTATCAATCCTCATGCAATCTTTTTTTCTTACAATCTGTTGAAGAATTGCTATCAAGAGTTTCCCCACAGTTGTGATTTTGATATGTGCATTCCCAAAGTTTAGCTTAAATAGGTTTTTCCCATCATTTGTATTCCTAGTAAGTTGGTAGCTTGATCTAGAGTACAGGTCAAAAAATCCTAGTCTGCTGCCTGTTTTTGTAAACAAAGTTTTACTGGAAAAACTAATCATTTATGCATTCTCTATGGTTCATTTCCGTGCTACAGTGGCAGAGTTGAGTAGCTTGCGATGGTGGAGACAATTTGGCTGCCAAAGATTAAAGCTATCATTTGGCCCTTTACACAAGAAAATTGTCAACCCTTGCATTTAGAAATGCTTAATCAAATCCAGGTTCATTTTTTGGTAAAAATATTAATAGGTCTGGTCTATCAGGAAGCATCCAGTTTACTTAGTTGTCTTTTCCTCTAATGACAGGAGTTATAGATATTAAGTGCTAAAATTTATGAATTCACTGGGATTGTGAAGGGTTGATAATCCAGTTCTAACATGCCTTTCTCATTTGCTAGAATTCCATAAAGAGAAACTTGGCCTCATCAATTATTTGGTGACTCAGTGACAGAGCATATAGAAAAATGCAGATTAGGTGCTTTCTTTGAGAACTTTATTTTTTTTTAATTTTTAAAAAAATTTTTAATTTTTATTTATTTTTTAATAGTTTATTGTCAAGTTGGTTTCCATATAAAACCCAGTGCTCCTCCCCACAAGTGCTCTCCTCCATGCCCATCACCCCATAACTAGTGAAGAAATTGAATCAGTTATCAAAAATCTTCCAACAAATAAGAGCCCTGGGCCAGATGGCTTCCCTGGGGAATTGTACCAGACATTTAAACAAAATTAATACCCATTCTTCTCAAGCTATTCCAAAAAACAGAAATCAAAGGAAAACTTCCGGACTCATTTTACAAAGCCAGCATCACTTTGATTCCCATGTCAGACAGAGAACTTTAAAAAGAAATAGTTCCCTGCATAGATGACCAATGAGTATCTATACTACTAGGAATGCACATACATATTTGAGGAGTTTCAATCTACTACAGTTATTTCCCTGGTCAATGTTCAAACTGTCTCATCTTTGGCCAAGAGGAACTTCCAGTTTACTCCCAAATCTTTCTGCCAAGAAATTAGAGGTCTTTGTTTTCCATAAGATAAGATATTCCAAGTTCATCTTGTACATTTTCTGCCTCTAGCCTGGAGCTCTATCTATAAGGAAGCCTCATTTCTTTTAGGTGGAAGTAATATTTCAAGACCATACTTCAGGCACTAAAAAAGCTTTTTGCAACTGTATTGATCACTGTTTCTAAGCTTCTTCATTGGACAGGGCTATAAACTTTAAACATACACATGAATACATGTACAAAATACTTCATGAGTTCATATAAATACTTTGCTCAAATTCAGAACTAAAGGTAAATTTACTTTTTAAAAAACAGTTATGAATGTTTCTCCTTTCTCCCCCAATCAGAAAATACTAGTTATCAAAGACACCAGGATACCTAACTTAGAATGCTACAAATACTTCTTTAATTTACCAGACATTACACACAAGACACTCTTACTAATTATATTACTGAAAATACATAATTTAAAATTCTTTATTTCCTCCCGTATCTTACAGTTATAGCTCTGATGTCAGATCATATAATCATTCATGATTCATATGATTCATCTTCAGCCTTTATTCCGAAAGCCAGACTTAAAATCTTTGGTTCTTCTTTTTTTTTTTTTTTTTTTTTNAACCGACTAAGCCACCCAGGCGCCCCTGGTTCATCTTTTCTTGACGCATGCACGTCTTTCTGGGATTCTTTCCTTGAAAGGCTGTTATCTTCATTCCTTTTTTTTTCCTTTTTACATATTTGACATCAAGGCTTTTCTTTCCTCCCTCCCTTCCTTCCTTCCTTCCACCTCCCCCTCGCTTTCTTTTAATAAATCTCTTGAACCTTTAGAGGGTATAATTTCACTTAGCTTTACTAGTTCAATGCGATAGAGTTCTGTAGAACTTACTTTTTTTAATTGATATTTTTGAAGAAGAATTCAAAATTATAGCAGCTAAAATCTAATCTAATAGAAAGCAAATGAGTAGTTGTCTGGGGCCAGGGCTAAGGGTAGTGGTGAAGATTCTAAGGGAACCCAAAGGAACTTTTTGGGGTGATAAAAACGTTCTATATCTTGATCACAGTGGTGGCACAGGTACATACACTTGCCAATATTCACTTAAAATATATAATACACATTGCTCTATGTAAATTATGCCTCAAATTATTTTTTTAAAAAGGCACAATGGAAGCTTACTTACTGAAATTTCCTGGCTCTATTCTCCTTTCTGATTTTTAACTGAAACCTTTTTCTTTTGTCTTTATTGTCCCTACCCTATTCAGTTTGGATTGCATTTCCAGTCATTTCTTTTCTGTATGGGACTCTGCCTTGGAATAGTTTTAGCTAAATAATTGCGAGAGCTTGCTGGACTCTAATCCCTTTAAAATCTTACTGCAAACTGCTCATATTCATCTAAACTGGTGTGTATACCTCATTAGCTTCAGTTGCTATATTAGCTCTGTTGTCACATAACAAATCACCCCAAAACTAGCAGCTTAAGACAAAAATTATCTCACAGTTTCTGCAATTTAGGAATTTGGAAGCAGCTTAGCTGGGTAGTTTCAGCTCAAGATCTTGCACTAGGTTTCAGTCAAGCTGTTGACCACAGTTGCAGGCTGATCTAAAGGCTCAACTAGGGCAAGACCACGAGGATATGTGAATCCTCACAACACAGCTAGCTTCCCTCAAAGGAAGTGATCCGAGAGAACCCAAAATGGAAGCTTCAATGTTTTTATAACCGTATCTTACAAGTGGTATACCATCACTTCTGCCATATTCTATTGGCCAAATGAGTAACCCTAAGTAAAATGTGGAAAGGAACTATGCAAAGTGTGAACACCAGGAAGGAAGAATCACAGGAGGTTATTTTGAAAGATGGACACTATTGCTGTCATTCTCAAAAGAGCTTGCTGAACTAGTTTTATTATTTCAGAGTGCATGGGTTCATCACATAGCTGTAGTTACCCTCTCCTACCTCTTGCACAGCTACTGATACCATACAGGTCTTATAGCCATCAGCTGTTTATCCCACCAGCTATTTTGGTGTTTTCAGGGGATACCACAACTCCCTGAATGGTTATAAATGTTGCCCATGAGTTTTCGATTAGATATTTTAGTTGCTCTACATGTTTGTATAAGAATATCTAGGGAGATTAAAAATCTATGCTGTTGTCATCTTTCTAGAATTCCATTTTTCCTTGTAATTTCAACTTGTGTGACTTCACATTTAAGGAGTCTTTCCTATAAGCAGCATATGGGTTTTGTTTTTGTTTTGATCTCATCTGTTGATCTTTGCAACTGTAATGTTTAGCTCACATATGGTTAATATGATGGCTGACATAGCTGGGTTTGTTTCTACCATTTTACTATATGTTTTCTATTTTATCTACTTTTTTGTTTCTTTTACTCTTCTTGATTGCTTTATTTTGAATTATTCTAATAATTACTCCATTTTACCCTATTAATTTGGTTAATATTTTAATAATTATATTTAATTATGTATTAAGATATTACTTTAATGTGGTGGTTGTCAGAGAATATACCAGGTAAACAAACCCAAGAAACCAATCTACTTTTAAGTTTTACTTCACTACTTCTCTGATCATATCAGAATTTCATAGCTTCATTTATCAACTTCCATCTTTTGCATGGCTGTCATGCATTTTAATTCTACATATTTTAAACTTCACTACTACTGTGTGTTGTGAACAGTTTATTTGGACTTACTCATATAGTTACCCTTCCTGTGTTTTTTAATTCTTTCCTGTATTTCATGTTTCTATCTGAGATCACCTTCCTTCTGCTTACAGAATTCTCTTCAGTATTTCTTTTAGTACAGATGTGTTGGTATTGGATTCGTAGGTTTGGTGTGTTTCTTTATGCCTTTTTAAAAATTTTTTAAAATTTTATTTTTAAATTTACATCCAAGTTAGTTAGCATATAGTGCAATAATGATTTCAGGAGCAGAATCCACTGATTCATCTGCTATATATAACACCCAATGCTCATCCCAATAAGTGTTCTCCTTAACTCCCTTTGCCCATTTAGCCCATTCCCCCACCCATAACCCTTCCAGCAACCCTCAGTTTGTTCTCTGTATTTAAGAATCTCTTGTGTTTTGTCCCCCTCCCTGTTTTTATATTATTTTTGCTTCCCTTCCCTCATGTTCATTTGTTTTGTATCTTAAATTCCACATATGAGTGAAGTCGTATGATATTTATCTTTCTCAGACTGACATATTTCACTTAGCACAATATACTCTAGTTCCATCCACATTATTTCAAATGGTAAGATTTCATTCTTTTTAAATGCTGAGTAATATATGCCACATTTTTATGCATTCATCTGTCAATGGACATTTGGGCTCTTTTCATACTTTGGCTATTGTCATTGTCACTGCTATAAACACTGGGGTGCACATGCCCCTCTGAAACAGACACCTGACTCCTTTGGATAAATACCTAGTAGTACACCTGCTGGGTTGTAGGGTGGTTCTACTTTTAATTTTTTGAGGAACCTCCATCTACTTTCCAGAATGGCTGTACCAGTTTGCATTCTTACCAGCAGTCGCAAAAGAGTTTGGATTCTTCAGTTTGGTTTGATAACATCTTTGTCTTGCTTCATTTCTTGTAATCTATTTTCATTAGAAATGTATTTCTAATTTTTTTTAATCAGTGTTTTCAAATGTTGCTCCATTGTGTTCTAGCTTACATGGTTTCTGATGAAAACTCAGCTCATGTTCATTTTTATCTTCAGTTTTCAGCAGCATTATTGCAATATGCCACTATGTTTTCTTTATATTTATCCTGGTTAGGGTTCACAGGGCCTCAATCTGGGCTATCTTCTCTCATTTTTGAAAATTCTAGTTATTAGGTTTTCAAATATTGCTTTCACCTTTCTCTTCTTTGGGAACTACAAATAGATGTAATGCAAAGTTTTTGCCAGGTCGCATGTGTCCAGCAGTCTTTACTGTGTGGTTTCTCATAATTTTTTTCCATGTTTTAGTTTTGATATTTTTCAATGACTTGTCTATTACTCCTATCTTCCGCTATTAAGCCAATCTAATAAAGTCTTAGTTTCAGATACTGTTTTATTCAGCTCTAGAGTAATTATTTTATACACTCCAGGTGATTCTTTTAAATTTTTTTTTATTGTTTTATTTATTTCTGAGACAGAAAGAGAGAGAGAGAGAGACACAGAATCCGAAGACAGGCTCCAGGCTCTGAGCTAGCTGTCAGCACAGAGCCCGACGCGGGGCTCGAACCACAAACCATGAGATTGTGACCTGAGCCAAAGTCAGTCGCCCAACTGACTGAGCCCCCCAGGTGCCCCCCAGGTGATTTTTTAATAGATTCCAATTCTCAGTTGAAATTCTCCATCTTCTCATCTATCTTCTTGAGCATATTGAATTATCAACACCACCTATGGGTCCATTTTTATTGTTGGCTTTTCTTCTGGTTTTTGATTATGTGGCCCTGTCTTTTGGTAGCATACTTTTGGTTCCATGGCTATATAAATATAAAGAAAATACAATGGCATATTGCAATAATGCTGCTGAAAATTAAAGATAAAAACAAAAGGAATATAAGCCACATTTCTATCAGAAACAATGTATGCTAGAACACAGTGGAACAGCACCTGAAAACACAGATAAAAAATTCTCAACTTAGAAATACAGTTCTAATGAAAACAGATTATAAAAAATGAAGCCAAGAAAAAGATGTTATCAAACCAAACCAACGAATTCAACAATGTAAGTTATAAAACATTAGAGGAGGTGTCAGACCAATTTTTCTTGTGCTGGGAAGATACTGTGGTGATTTAACATTTTATTCAGCGACTATGCTGAGGCAAGTCTTGTTTACAAGATTTAGTCTACATATTTGTCTTAGCCATCCAGTTTTCAACTAAGAGCTTTTGTATATTCTGTGGGACCATTTCAACCAGTGATCCTAAAATCTGTTTGCTTTATAAGACTACTGAGAATTTCACTGTGCTTTTTACTTATATTTTTAGCCTCCTGCCCCACAAACCTCCAGTATTTAGCAAAAGTAATGTGAGGAAAACAGGCCATATGCTTGAAACATCCAAACATCTGCCAAAAGCTCTGTCTCCACCCTGCCCTCAGCTGCTTTCCACCAGATCTGCTCTACATCCATAATTAGCAAGAGTTCCCAGGGCAAAAAGCAACTACAAAAACCAACTGCCTTCTAAGGTTCTTCCCATTCCAGAGCCATACACTCTGTTAGTTCTTGCCTTTCTGCTGTCATTAACATAACAGGTGATAATGTTATTTAAGCTGGCTCTTCTAGTTGTTTTAAGTGAAAATGCTAATCTACTGCCAGCTATTCCATCCTACCTGCAAACAGAAACTTTCCATGTACTTCATTAGATGCCTCAATAAATATCACAAAAACAGGTTCAAAACTAGAATCACTTTTTCATTTATCTATCATTTCAGTTGAAGGCTTACCATACCCATTTCCTCTGCACAAAACTGATGAAGCTGTAAATCACAAAAAAACATGAATATTCCTTCAAGAAATAACATATTTCACTGAATCTAATAAACCAATAATTATAAAATGCATTATTTTATCTACTACCAAGAAAGAACTTGGCCTGCAATGGAGTAGTCTAAGAAGAACCCCCAAAGTTAGGACTCCATATGGAAGACAACAACTATATGACACACTATTTTATGAAATAATAAAAAAGAAAAAAATCTGAGATGAGATGTCTGAGAAGGACCCTCAAATAAAGCTAGGACACCAAAAAGCTCTTCTCACAGTTTAAGATAAATGGTAAATAAACCACCTTGAAGGTAGAGACAGAAAATAAACATGACTATTTTAATGTTATCAGTGGGTATAAGGAGAAAAAGTATCCCAGTAACTACAAGGTATAATTCATGCAGATTTGCAAATATGAATTCATACTACTTGTGTGGTCTAAAGAAGCTCAAGCAAAGAATTTAATTTTTAACTAGATGGCACTCCAAGATGCCTAGCAGAAGCAAACTCAATCTCTTAAAGAACCCAACTTCCAAGCAATAGCAATTTTAAAATATCTTAATTTGAGGTGTTAAAATAAAAAAACTGTTAATCTCTGATTCTGTGAAATAATCTATTTACTGAATACTCACTATAACTAGTGCCTAGAACAGGGCCTGGCACACAGCAGCCAAAAAAAGTCAAGGCATTAACATTTCAGTGGTATAACAGACAGAATAATGGGTGCCAAAGATATCTATGTCTTAAGTATGGGAACACATGAATATTATGCTACATGGTAAAAGGGACTTTGTAGACATCATTAAGTTAATGACCTTGAAATAGGATTAACCAGGTAGGCCCAAGGTAATTACAGGGGAACTTAAAAGTAGACACGTAACGTTAGAAAGAGAGGAAGTAGGCCATGGGATTGGGAGGCCTCTAAAATCTGGAAAAAGCAAGGAAACAGATTCTCCTTTAAAGTCTCCAAAAAGGGACACATCTCTGCTAACACTTTGATTTTAGTCCAGTGAAATTCATATAAGACTTGTGACTTACAGAACTGTGAAATGATAAGTTTTACTATTTAAGCCACTACATTTATGAATTTGTTGCAGTAACAACAGGAAACTACTACAAGTAGGTCAAGAGAGATAAATCTCAGGTGATAATACTACAAAGAAAGAGTAAGGAAACAATTCAAGTAATCTATGCCCTGCATGTACATATATAATTGTATACAACATGAAAGGCTTCTTTTGAAGTGATGTCTGAACAAAGAACCAAGACAAGACACAGAGCAAGCCAAATAAGTATCTGTGGAGCAGACGAGGCAGAGGAACAGCAAACAGCAAAGGCTCTGAAGCAGAAGCATGTTTATAGGATTAAGCACCACAAGGAGGCTTAAATGGTTGTGGTTAAAATACAGTAAACTTTGATTTATAATTTGAGACGGACACCAAAATTGTAGTGTGTAAGAATGGTACAATAATAAATAAGAATATCACTAAAGAGATGTGATGATAAACAAGTTGGATAAAATTTACTAAGTAAAAAGCCCTATGAAAAGGACACTGAAAATAAATTACATCCATAGTTTAGTTTTAGCTTTAGATAAAGGATTTTCTTTATTTAAGGAAAATTTATTCTACTTTTTCTTTATTCAACTTTTTTCTTTAAAGGCTAAGCTTTTTTTGTTAAAAAAAATTTGAGAAAGAGCCCACGATGAGTGGGGGAGGGGGAAGGGAGGGTGACAGGGGTGCGGGGAGAGAGAGAATCCCAAGCAGGCTCGCTGCTGTCAGCGCACAAGCCTGAACCTTGGGCTCAATCTCACAAACCCTGAGATCATGACCTGAGCCAAAACCAAGAGTCAGACACTTAATTGTCTTAGCCACCCAGGTGCCCTTAAATTCCACTTATAAACATCTAAACTAATATAACTTCATGTGGTATAAAATGCAATATGCATCACAATAGTAACTGAATCCATTTTGAAAAATGGATTTAAACTCCTAAACTTTTGTTCTGAATATTCTTCAAAGCTAAAATAGAAACAGAAAATGAATGATAAGCTAAAAATACAATTTGATTAGTAGACAGTTTAAGCATATTCACTTTTTGGTAGTCACAGTTTAAAAATAGAAACAAGCATGAACTTTAACTCCAAGTTCCCTTAACAAATATCCAAGGCAGATTAAAAATCATGTCCTATATTTATTTCTTCCTTTGCACCTTCAATACAATAGAGAGTATCAAAGCTGAAGTTTAAATAAAATTTAGATAAAATCAAGTTCTAAAAAATAAAATTCTACTTCAAGAAGTAGAAAATCTGGATTGCCCTATAATCCTTATAGAAATTAACCAATTATAAAAATCCTTCTCAAAAAGAAAAAAGGCTTTACTGAGAAGTGCTACCAAAAATTCAAGAAAAGGAAACAAAACTCCACCATAAGATAGAAAAATAGGGGCGCCTGGGTGGCTTAGTTGGTTAAGCGACCGACTTTCGCTTAGGTCATGATCTCACGGATCGTGGGTTCAAGCCCCGCATGCGGCTCTGTGCTGACTGCCAGTTCAGAGCCTGGAGCCTGTTTCAGAGTCTGTGTCTTCCTCTCTCTCTGACCCTCCCCTGCTCACGCTGTCTCTCTCTCTCTCTCCTACAAATAAATAAAACATTAAAAAAAAAAAAAAGATAGAAAAAGAATATTCTCATTATTTTATAAAATCTGAATAATTTGTTAAGGACAGTTAGATAGGAAAATTAACATGCAAATTTTACTCATTAACACAATGCAAAAATCCCACACAAAGTATTGTCAAAGCAAATCCAGGACAGCATGTCCACAAAATACTTATGTCAAATACTATAGTTACTAGTGAAATTTTAGAAGTTTTTTTCATAGAGATAAAGGAGAAAAAAGATGTCTGCTATCATCACTTCCTTTCAACAACATACTAAAAGGCAGCTGGTGAATAAAAGAAATCAAAAGACAAAAATGTCATAATTCATAGATGATAATTTTTATTCATTTCATGATTTATAATCATAAAAATTGCCCCAAAAATCTACATGTAAATTAAAACTAGTAAATCCAGTAGGGCTACTGGATCCATGATCAAAGGTTACTTTATGCCAGCAATAAAGGAAAATGAAGTAAAAATAGCATTTACAGAAATAACAAGTAGTACCTGAAGTTAAATAAAGATAACAGACCCATATAAGATCAGATCTCTGAAGGGCGTTAAATCAGGATCTACCATATAATTGCCAACGTTCAATTATTTTGAACCTACAAAAACATTGTATATGGTTCAACCTAATAAAAACATGAGAAAAACACATTAAAGACCTAAATAAGTAGAGAACAAGCACATTGCTGGATTAGAGTCAACACAGTAAGTATTAAATTCACAATGGTTTTTATGTTTAAATTACCAAGATGACTTGGAAAATTCAAATGAAAGCACACAGACCTAAGAAGATAGAGAACTATTGAAAAGCAAGGTAGGAAGCGATATTATGACATACAAAATAGACGCGTGGTACAGAAGAGACATCAGATGGATGCATCAATTATAGTCACTTGATATGAGGGGATATTGAAAATCAATGAGGGAAAAATAAGCTTTTGTTTTTAGCCTCTCCCCCTCAAAAATGGGCTTTTTATTTTTTTCAATTAAAATTTTTTAGTGTTTATTTACTTTGAGAGAGAGACAGAGAGAAAGAGAACGCAGAGGAGGGGCAGAGAGAGAAGGAGTCAGAATTTAAGGCAGGTTTCAGGCTCTGAAGTGTCAGCCCGGAACCCAAAGCGCGGCCCAAACTCACAAACTGTGAGATCATGACCTGAGCCAAAGTCAGACGCCCAATTGATAGAGCCATTCAGGCACTCCTTAATTTTTTTTTAATGTTTATTCATTTTTTGAGAGACAGAGTGCAAGTGGGGGAGAGGCAGAGAAAGGGAGACAGAATCCGAAGCAGGCTCCAGGCTCTGAGCTGTCAGCACAGAACCCGACACGTAGCTCAAACGTAGCTACGTAGCTCCACAAACTGCAAGATCATGACCTGACCTGACCTGAAGTTGGACACCCAACAGACTGAGCCATCCAGGTACCCCCAAAAATGGACTTTTTAGTAAACGATGCTAGCAAAAATGATTATCCATATATATTTATCCATATATATTAAGATAAGTTAAACCCTCACACTGTACACAAAAACCTACACTGAATGAATTAAAGACCTACTAAAGAAAGATAAAACCACAAAGCTTTTTAAATAATGGATTCTGGGTAGAAAATGTTTCTCCCCTGTTGACTGCATGTTTTATTGAGATATAACTGACACATACCGTGTAAGTATACAACATAATGATTTGATAGATATACAAACGATTACCACAGGAAGGAACTTCCACCACCTCAGATAGTTATAATTTTTTCTTTTTGTGATGAGAACTTTTAAGATCTACTCTCAGTAACTTTCAAATAAACAATACAGTATTGTTAACTACAGTTACCATGCAGTCCCTGGAACTGTAAGTCTGTACCTTTTGACCACCTTCACGCATTCCCCTAACCCTCTCCCAAACCCCAAAAAGGTTTATTAAGCAAGACACAGAATGCATAATCATCAGGGGAAAATTTTTGATAAACTCAACTTAAGGTTAAGAATATTATTGAAAACATGAAAAAAGCTATAAAAGCAGAGATATTTTCTCTATGCATAACTGAAATGGTCAAGCCCTGCTAATTAGAACTCCTAAAAAACTAGTAATACAAAAAATCAGTAACACAGACTACCTACTAACAACAAAACATTAATGTTTGGAACAGGGTCCTCACAAAAGATATCTAAATTGCCAACAAACATAAGGTTATCAATCTCCTTAGTAGTCAAGGAAATGCAAATCAAAACCATAATATACTATTTTATTATACACCCACCTGATTAGCAAAAATTCAAGTCTGACAAAATTAAGTGTGGATGAGAACGCAGAGCAATGGGACCTCTAATACTGCTATAGAAATGTAATGAGATATAGCCACTCAAATATTTGGTCCTATCTATTAAAGACATACAAGTTCTACAATCCAGCAATTCTACTTCTAGACAAGATGTGCCCTACAGAAACTAATGTACATAAGCATCGGAACACAGAGATAATGTCACAACAGCAGAGTTTGTCAAAGTCCCAAACTATCAACATGAGAATACATTTACACCTTCATTCTGATTATTTATCCACTCTTTCCCGTAAAGAGAAAAGACTTTTAAACATGGAGGGGGAAAATCCTATTCACAAGTCACATACCACACTGGCTGCTTTTTGGCTCTTATGTTCCTAACACATCCAGTAAAAACTTAAATGACAGAACATAATGCATTACAGGACAGTGGGTTTTACTGTTGGGAGAGGTATCACATAATTGTTCTAATTGTTTGCCTATCTATAATTTCCATTCAGTCATAGTTCTAGACCCTAAAGCCAGGGTGCTCCACTCTAACTGTACTTCAGAATCACTCAGGGAAAATTTTTTAAATAGTGAGCTACTCTATGCTAGGAGTACTGTTACCTCCTATTATGTATACATGCTGTTTTGGACTTCTTGCACTCAAGTACCTTATAAGGCTCCCTATAAAACCAATTTATGTAGATGCCTTTTCCTTTTCTTTATGATTTGTACCCTTATCAGAATTTCAAGCTGCTTGGAAGTCTGTGAGTTGCATCTTTACCTGGCAACAGAATCACACTTGTGTTTGTAGAAAGTTCAGAAACAGTTTTCTAAAGTATAAGCTATTATCAGCACCTCACAACATTACTTTTCTTTATCGTAGGAGTCAGTAAACTTTTTTCATGAAGGGTCAGAAAGTAAGTACTTTAGATTTCACAAGCCAGGGAGTCTTAGATATTTTCTCTACACATTACTGTAATGGTATGCATTGCAAATACTGAACAATGTTTTTGAATACAAAAATAGCCATAGATAATGTGTAAATGGACAGGCATTCCAAAAACTATTTCCTAAAATCAGGTAGCTAGTAGGCTGTAGTTTACGGACTCCTACTTTGTATTACTAATCAAATAAGCAGATGTTTAACCTCAGATTTGTTATAAGATATAACATATCCATTATATTTAACACGTAAATCATTATCTACTCAATATATCTTATATATAATAATCCTGTTAATCAGAACTTAACAAGAATGTTAGTGTGGCTGCTATGAAGCAGGATCACGTATATAAACATACACACACACTGCCAGGGTAATTCTAGAATCCCCAATGCTCAACAGAAATGTACTTCTAAGAATTCATTCTATGGAAAAAGCAAAGCACAAAATACATAATACAAGATTGTTTACTTAAACATTATAAGAACTAGAAACAGTTTAAGAGGCTTTTTAAAAAGTAAATTAGTGAATTAATGACAGAAATAGCAGTTAAGTAATTTGGCATTTTGGGTGACATTTTACATTTTGAATTCTCTTCATTAAGCTTGCTAAAATCTGTAAACTTAAGAAAATTACTATGAAAGAAAATTTCAGCTAGTCTTGCAAGTACTACAGATAGCTGATTAGGCTGATATTCACTGCTACTAATTCAACAGAGATCCTCTGTGAAGTGAGCAAGGATTTCTCTAATACTCAGTTATTTCCAAGATGCTTTCAAGTAATATCTCCAGCCCTAAAGCAGTGATAGACATTTAAGGGCCATTCTTTTTATCATTCATAGATTCCATCTTTTTTACTAAGGAACATGTACATTATACCTACGAATTATATTCCTTGATTACTTCAGTAATTAAAAGGTATCAGTGTAGAGAATCTTACCCTAAGATAATATTCACACGAAGTTCTTTTTTGGTTCTTGAGATGGTCTTCAGTGCAGTAATTTCTGCATCAAACCAAAATCCTCTGTTACTAGGATTTTCTACAGAGTAATTAACCATTACCACATCACCAACATTTAGTTCATTCCATTTCAAATTAGTTCTAGCTCGTGGTCGAAGATCCTTGACATTTATTTCTACAGTACCACTTTCTGGATATCTGAGGAGAGAAAAAGAGAAGAATCATACGCTGCTTATGATTACTACCAAAGACTAAAACTATATGCAACATATATAAAAATCAAATCATTCTTAACTTAAATGACATTTTTTCATGATTTTAATTGCCAGAATAAAGTTCTTCCTAAAATTTTAGTAAGGCATTCTTTGCTAGCTTGAGGGGTGCGGTAGGAGAAGATAAAAAACACAAGTTCTTCTTGCTGTGTTTTCTTAATCTAAGCTTAAGAATTACTTTAACAGTGGGCACCTGGGTGGCTCAGTCAGTTGAGCATCCAACTTTGGCTCAGGTTATAATCTCACAGTTCATGAGTTCAAGCCCTGCATCAGGCTCTGTGCTGAGAACTCAGGACCTGGAGCCTGTTTCAGATTCTCCCTCCCTCTCGCTCTCTCTCTCTCTCCCCCACTCTCTCCCTCTCTCTCTGCCTTCCCAACCCCCTCCCCCAACTCATGCTCTGTGTGTGTGTGTGTCTCTCTCTCAAAAATAAGTAAATATTTTTAAAAAACTTTAACAGGACTAGATGTTGACCTCTTCCTGAACTTCAAATCAGTTCAAGACCTGCCATTTGCTTCAGACATGTAAGAATATGAACTTAGTAAGTTCCAATAGCTTCCATTTTTCCAGGAAGAGAGGTAAAATTCTAGTTCTTACATGTAGTCATGTAGTCTAGTAATGGCAAAAAAAAAAAACAAAAAAAAAACTTGTACATATCAGAAAGTGGAACTGTGTGAAGATTCTAGCAGAATCTTGATTTTGTGCTTCTAATGGTAAGCTTAACATAAAAAAACAAAACTGATCTCAACCTAAAGCTTTAGAAGTTTTCTAAATTTTCAGTCCTTATTTCTGGTATCAACAGGCCAAAGACAGCAATGTAACAGTCTGTAATGGTTTCTAAAATTTAAGACCTGTGGCCTTTATGTATTGATTGGGAGTAGGGGGACAAAGAAATGAATAATGTCTGGTTCTTACTCTTGGAAAGCTCAATCTTTTGGGTAGGCCAAACTACTATAATATAATGGTGTTTCTCGAAGCATGATCAACAGAGTCAACATCATCTGGGAACATGTGATAAATACAAATTCTTAGGCTCCACTTTGGATCTAATGAGTCAGATAATCTGGGAATGAGGCCTGGCAATTGATTTTCATAAATCCTCTTAGTAACTGAAAAGCATGCTCAAGTCTGATAGCCTAGTGTGCTATAGGAATACAAGAGAATAAGTAGCATACCCTACTGAAACAATATTAAGAAGGTAGAAACTAAGAGTGAAGACCATTAACCCTTAGCCAACTGAGTGGTCTGCTCAAAATGTAAGTGGGCCTGAAGTTGAAAGCATCTCTAGCAGAAAGCCTTGGTTCTTCTGAAGAAACCAAGTACTATAAAGACTATGACTCTCACAGTATATCTAACTCATTTAGAGTAAATGGGTATTAGTCCTAGGTGGGATCTTTAGTTAATCTTCCAATTTAACAAAGTCTCTTCAAATTTTAGTTAACCAAAAAACAAAATCTCAGGATTAGCAAAAGGCCTCAGAGTAGATCTGGTCCATTTACCTTCTTAATGCCTTAATTCCCTTCTACCACAAGCCTTCCAAATAACCACGTAACCTCTGCTTGGACAGTAATGAGGAGACAGGGTTTTTTTGTTGTTTTTTGTTTGTTTGTTTAAATTTATTTGAGAGAGACAGTGCGAGCAGGGGAGGCGCAGAGAGAGAGAATTCCAAGCAGGCCCTACATCTTCAGCATGGAGCCTAATGCGGGGCTGGAACCTGCAAATCATGAGGTCATGACCAGAGCTGAAACTAGAGTGGCTGCTTCACTGAATGAGCCACCCAGGTGCCTGAAGGGGGCAGTTTTAACCCTAAGAAAACCCATTCTATCATCACGTAGCTCTGACATAGGAAGGAGAGGCTACTTGATACTGGATCAAACATAAGCTTTGGAAAGCATTCTATGCCCAGATTCCATGAAGGAATCCATACACTCTGTCCACAGAAGACTTAATATTTGACGGTCTAAATGTCCGCACCACCCTCAATCCTCTCTTCTAAGTAAAAATACCTTAAATGGATTTCCTTCAACTTATAGAAAAAGGTTTTGAGTCCTTTATCATCCTGGTGTTTCACTGGCTGGGTTTAAATTCCCATTTTAGCTTCCTGCTATTGGGACTCCTTGGGAAATTTC
Source organism: Crocuta crocuta (assembly GCF_008692635.1). Lineage (NCBI taxonomy): Eukaryota > Metazoa > Chordata > Mammalia > Carnivora > Hyaenidae > Crocuta > Crocuta crocuta. The sequence goes on from NW_027527809.1 coordinate 937,965, forward strand.
TGTACCCTTACTAAAACTGTCATGTGTAAAATGTAACTTAATGATAAGTAACTATACGTCACGTGGTTGTTTTGAGAACTAAAATGAGAAGACTTATAAAGTGCTTAAAACAGTACATAATAGGTTAAGTAAATGTCAGTTAAGATATTGTCATCCCGGGGCGCCTGGGTGGCTTAGTCGGTTAAGCGTCCGACTTTCACTTAGGTCATGATCTCACGGTTCGTGGGTTCGAGCCCCGCGTCGGGCTCTATGCTGACTGCCAGCTCAGAGCCTGGAGCCTGTTTCAGTCTGTGACTGCCTCTCTCTCTGACCCTCCCCTGCTCACGCTGTCTCTCTCTCTCTCTCTCCTAGAAATAAATAAAACATTAAAAAAAAAAAAAGATATTGTCATCCCACAGAAATAATACTAAAGAAACTGATGATTACAAAATCAGGTCTATAGCTCTCCTCTTCTCCCATATCAACCTCATTTTTTAATGGTCAAATCTTGGGGCGCCTGCGTGGCTCGGTCAGTTAAGTGTGGGGCTTTAGTTCAGGTCATGATCTCACTATTTGTTGGAGCCTGCATTGGGCTCTGTGCAGACAGCTCAGAACCTGGAGCCTGCTTTGGATTCTGTGTCTCTCTCTCTCTCTTTCTCTCTCTCTCCCCTCCCCTGCTCATGCTCTGTCTCTCTCTCTCTAAAATAAACATTTAAAAAAATTTTAATGGTCAAATCTAAATTTAGAAGTCTCTTACACTTGGGGTTTACACACCCATGTTGTTTCACAATGTTTCTGTCACAAAAATAACCAACATGTCTCCCAATCTGTAAAATGAAGAAGTTAAACTAGATTTTTTAGGACTTCTCTAATTTTGAAGTTTCTGAACTTGTTTCCTGCTTCAATATTCTTCAGATCATACAGAAAACTATTCTTTTAGAAGAGATTCCTTTCTCAGCTGTGCTGTGAAAATTATATTTTGTCATCACGACATTATTATGTATTTCTGTATGTTTAATATGAAGAGAGCATATTTCAATGGCAAAAAATTCCCCATTTGCCTAAGTTTGTCAAAAATAGATACTAAGAAAGGAAATCTTGTAAAGTAGAAAACTTGACCAAAGTTTCAAATTTGTATATAAAATCATGTTTATCAGAGATAAGGCAAAATAAATCATCCCATACATCAGAGCAAGGGGAATATAAGCTATATTTGCCATGGAAATAAATTTTTACAATTTCATAACAGAATTATATATACATATACCCTATATGTATATACTAGTCTACAGAAGGTAAGTCACGAAAAGTAAGTATACGTCTTCTAATTCCAGCCACAAAAAGATGCTAAGTCAATGCTATGTATAAACACAAACATGAAAGGAGCATATGAAGCTACTCTTACCAAAATCAAGAGCATGCCAAACACTCAAATATTATTACTCTTTACCTGGGTATCTTAATCTACAGACATCTTAACACACACAGAATGGGAACACATAAACTCTACTATAATCTCAATTTTCTTCAGATTCATATATCCAACTACATTTCTAACAGATGTCTCGGAAGCACTTCAAATTCAAGGCACCCAAGATGGAATTCCTCTATCCCATAATCTGATGTTCGGTATTCTCCGGAGCAAACTACTGATATTCCCAGAAACTTAGGAATTATCCCCAATTTCTCTTATAATGCCTCCATCCAGTTAATAAGTCCTCTTTATGCTACACCTTTGACACTACTTTAATGTAATTACCTCTTTAGTGAAGACATGCATTTCTCTAAGACTACTGTCAAGGCCCAACATAGCACCCTATCTTTATGATCATACCTCAAAATATTTTGTGAAGTTTGGTAATGGTCTGTTCATAGGCTGAGGGAAAACAAGTATTCTCAAACATTGTTGATGGGAATACAAAGTAGTATTGTCCACTTGTAGAGAGAAATTTAGCAACAACCAGCAAAATTGCCTATGTTTACCTTTTGATCCAGGAATTCTACTTCTAGGAATCCATCCCAAACATAAATAACAAAAATCCCTATGAAAGGACACAGTTGTGGGACGCCTGGGTGGCTCAGTCAGTTGAGTGTCTGACTTTGGGTCAGGTCATGATCTCATGGTTTGAGTTTGAGCTCTGCATTAGGCTCACTGCTGTCAGTCCAGAGCCTGCTCCGGATCCTCTGTCACCTCTATCTCTGCCCCTCCCCCATTCACACTCTCTCAAAAACAAGCTAAAAAGAAAAAAGGACATATACAAAAGACTATTTATATATGTACTATCTATAATAGCAGGGCTAGAAACAATCAAATGTCCATAGTAAAAAACCATTTGAAATATGGGGCGCCTGGGTGGCTTAGTTGGTTAAGCGTCCGACTTTCGCTTAGGTCATGATCTCGCGGTTCATGGGTTCAAGCCCCACGTCGGGCTCTGTGCTGACTGCCAGCTCAGAGCCTGGAGCCTGTTTCAGTCTGTGACTGCCTCTCTCTCTGACCCTCCCCTGCTCATGCTGTCTCTCTCTCTCTCCAAGAAATAAATAAAACATTTAAAAAAAAAAAGTTAAAAAAAAAAAGAAAACCATTTGAAATAACATATGGTACAATTACATAATGGAATATTATGTTCCTACAAAAAGGAATAGAATTGGCTACAGTGAAGTAATATATATGGAGAGCTATTTAGTAACTTAAAAAAAAAGATGCAAACAGATTTATAGTGTGCTACTTTATACCTAATAAGTGTGCAGAGATACAAAATAAAAATACACTTGTATACATATACAAATAGATGTGAGTGTATGTATGTATATATGTTTATATTTTGAAACAGAAAGATAAACCAAAACTAATAAACATAGTTACTATAAAAAGAGGTAAGAAATAGAAGAAACCAGGATGGATACTTCTTCTATTCATGTATCTTGTTCGGGAGATTTACCTATAGACCATGTAATGTTTGTCACAATTATAAAAGCAAAATATTAAAAATGCAAGAAATTCCTTAAAATTAAAAGCATGGTGGCTTCATTACATAGGTAGGAACCATTACAACTGACTTTAAAAACACTAAATTAATAGTACACATCCCATACAGGGTTGTTTCCTAAGGACATAAAGTAAAAAACAAAAGCACCAACTTTCCAGTAATCATATTGTTTGCAGTATTACTGCTGCCTATTCTGAAACTATAATGAATAGGATAAAGGAAATCAATGGTGTTATTAGGAACCATGCTTTTCAAGACAAGAGAAAATATAATAAGTGGAAGATTAAGGAGATTAAATTATAACCCTTTAAATTTAACTGGAAATAGTATCAATAATATAAACCTATGGTATATTTAGTATACCTAAACGTGTCCAATCAGAAGACCTAAAAACATGATTAAACAAGTACGGAGCAGCCCAGACTGTGCACTCTAAATACCATCTCTAAAAAGAACTAGGACTCCTTGAAGAAATGGCTGAATCCAAGCGTATACAGGAAATAGAAGAGCTTGGGATTCCTGCTGTACCTAATTGAAAAAGCCCTCAAGAACTGTTGTGAAATTCAACCTGAAGGAGCCTCCCCAGGCCAGAGATGGGACAATTTGGGCACCAAGAGCTTTAAAACATATGTTGAAATCTATTCATAATGATACTTAAAAGTCTTGCTGACCAACCTCTGGAGGATGATAAAGAACTTACTCTTAACACTAAAAAAGTTCAGGAATCAATAGTTTATCCTTTTATATATGAACCAACTGCTTGTTAAAGGAAGTTCTTTATGGAAAAATTATAGCTAGTAAATGAGGGAAAGATAGAAAGCGGTATCATCCTTTTTGTAAGACAACAAAATAGTGGATTAAGGTAAAGATGAATGGCTCCAGACCATTCAAAGCTAATGGCAAATTTAACAATAAATGGATCAGGATGACAACACCGAAATCTTAAGACAAAAACAAAAAAAAGAGAGTAAGACTCAGGTATTATGTGCCTCCCCATATCTTACAAAAGATAAGTAAACATTCTCTCTCAACTAGTCTTATCAAATAAGGAATTTGAATCCAATCAAACCTCTAGATAGAAGTATATAAGCTTTCAGGAAACTAACATTAACAGAAGAAAAGTTAAATACCACTGCAGGAATGTAATCAGAAAAGCCCAGACTTTGAAAACTGAATAAACTGTCACTTGCCTTGAACAAATAAATTAGCAAGAGAGAAAAATGGGTGAAATCTGTAGGTTGAGACTTAACCTATTAATTAAATGCAATCGGTAGATCTTGCTTTTGATCCTTATTTGGACAACATAAATCTATTTTTTTGAAAAGACCAGACTATTGACTGGTCATTTTATATTCATGAATCATTACAAATTTCATGTGGGATTTGTTGGCTTGTTAGGGTCCCTAAGACTATCTCCACGTTCAGCGGAGAAACTCACAGGACTCTTTTTTCACAGGACAGTATAAGGTTGTTTCTATGGCTATGATTTACTGCAGTGAAAGAATACGAAGCAAAATCAGCAAAGGAAAAAAGGCACATGCAGTGAAATCAGAGGAAATCAAGTACAAGCTCAGAATCCTCTCCCAGTGGAGTCACACAAAATGTGCCTAATTCCTCCAGCAACAAATTATGACAACACATGTGAAATGTTATCTACCAGGGATATACAGTAAAGAATACTCAAGATTTTTTTCAGGGGCTGGTCACATAAGCACTCAATTCCTAGCACGTACCAAAATTCCAGACTCCCAGAAGCAGGTGTTTCGCATAAACCATACTGTTTGCAGTTTAGACACATTAAGTTTGGTTTTTTTAGTTCAGGAAATGGTGAGAATCCTCCTGAAAGCTAAATTCTCAAACATCAGCCAAAGGTCCACTGCACAAACAGACCTTTTAAAGGATATCAGCCTGATATCTGATATGTTAGCTCTTTACTTATATACTTTAAAAATAATCCTGTAGCTATTTTGCCAGTTGAATGCCCTGAGATATTAAGATGAAGGTGAACCTTTAAAAGATATGAAGAGTTGGACTAGATAGGAAAAGCCCTTACTTAGACCATATTGACCCATCACTTTGAAAGAAGAAAGGAGGAGAGTTGGGCAAGAAAAGAATCAGCATGTAGTACAATTCTGACAAAGTCTTGACTGGCTAGTCCAACAGTGAGCCCTGTGCAGAAAACGACTACGTGGTCTCATAGAGAGCAGAAACTGTCAGGCCACACTTACTAACAGGTTGGAGAATGTCAGGAGAGTGTGGTCTTGGCTCTAACACTGTAGCAGATATCTAAAGTGCTGTTGCTAAAAGTTATCAGCTAAGTGCACTCATTCTTTGCAGCTGGTTGTTTTTGTCTTTTGTTTTCTGAAGGGGGCAGTGCACTCACCATAGCTACTAAGGCCATCTATAAGACCATTTACTGGCTGAGATGAGGTAAGGTTTGGGGTTTGTTTTAAAATAACCCAGTGGCGCTTGAGGATGCTGGTTTAGATTAAATAAGATTGGCTAGGAGTTCATAATGGTTGAAGGTAGGGCATGGGTTTATTATAATGTTCTCTCAATCTCTGAATAAATTTAAAGATTTCTATAATAAATAATACAATGCTTTGTGGTTCAAGTTAAAATCCAAACAAAAGGCTCATCCTGCTTTTTCAGTTTTCCTATATATGTACAAAATCCAAAAAATTAACACTCAAGGCTTATTATGAGGACAAATCCACCATAGCCCTAGCCCACCATATTCCTGTTTCATATTCCCCAGATGCAACTATTTTCAATTCTTAGCCATTTCTTTTATCAACATCTGTATTTTTTTAGTAACATGCGTAAACTCTGCTTTCTTACTTTAAACTATTATTCTACCCAGCCCCCAATGTACAGTTCACTTGTCTCCATTCTCCTCTTCCTTATAATTGCTAACACATAGCACTGCTTTAAGTGTGCACATATATTTACAACTCTTAGGACAGAAGTATGCTATTCTATCCCCATTTTACAGATGAGGCACAGAGGTTTTCTGGACAGGAGCAGGAAGCAGAGACATGATTCCAACTCTGATTATCTGGCTCTAAACTCATTCTCCTTCAAGGACCCACAAACTTTTTCTTGCCTTTTTTTTTCTTTAATGTTTTGTTTATTTTTGAGAGAGAGAGAGAGTAAGAGAGCCCGGGAGAGGCAGAAAGAAAGATGGAGAATCCAAAGCAGGCTTGGAGATGTCAGGGCAGAGCCTCACATGGGGGCTTCAACTCACCAGCTGTGAGATCATGACCAGACCCGAAATCAAGAGTCAGATGCTTAACCAAATGAGCTACCCAGGTGCCCCAAACTTTTTGTTGCTCTTAAGAATATTATACAAATTTGTAAAACAATTTTTTTCGATTTTTAAAACATGTTAAGTAGTTAATCACAAGGAAATAAAGTATGCTTTAATACTTTCTTCCACAATTTTGTTTTGTTTCTTAACTCTTCTGTGTTTATCATTACTTTATCTCCATCCTGCCTCTGTTGTTAAAACTCCAACCACAAGCAACATTACATTCAGACATTTCAGGCACTCAACCAATCTTTCAGGCTTTAAAACATCTTTTTTAGAGACCTCATCCTAGTTTAACTTGGACAGCTTGCTCTGTAAGCCTACACCTGTTCCAGAGGATCTTCTTTCATTACTTCCTATTTTCTTGACACTGTCTCCTTTTTCCTTGGTTTAAACCTTGAGTAGGGTGGGAGTAGTTAAAATGCTCTTTCATATAAATTAACCAATTCTCTTGTTCTCAGTTTATTCCATATGCCTACCTCCAAAGTCCCTGGTAAATCCAAGGCCTGAGCCTTCCAAAGGTTCTTCAATGCCAAGTTAGTTGCTTGTGGTTGGCTTCTCATCCTTTAGGCTCCAGTTTTCTCTGGCCTGCTAAGTTAGGTATCAGTTACCCATTAGCTTCTTACCTTCCAAAAGTTAGCTGCTTTCTTTTCTGTGTCTTTTACTCCTATCCCATTTGTTATGCTTGGAGCTTTTTGCATTTATTCTTTTACTGTCTTCTAGGAGGGTTTAAGAAGTCAAAACAAACAGGCATCTTAATCTGCCATGTTTAAACGAAAGTCTTTATTCACCTTTAGTTTTAGGGCTTACTACTCACCATAAACCTCCTACACTCCAGCCACAGTTATCTACTCTCAAGTAACCCTGTTATGTTTCCTACTTATCCTTGTTACCCTGCTATTCTCCTTCAGGAATATAAAAGGTATCTCCTCTACCTTGTACTCTCAGAGCGCTAGGTACTCTAAAAGCTAGGGGTGCATATTTCTATCACAGTAGTTAGATTGTAAAACAGCAGGTTTTCATTGAAGAACAGGTACCATGCTCAAACTTAAGTGTGTCTGGGATACACCAGGTCTAAATGGTAAAGTCTGCTTTTATATAACTAACGCTCTTAATCAACTGTAATAAAATATGATTACTATATTTCAAACAGATCCTCTTGGGTCTTCTTCCTTGAGCTAGATAGTTAAGCAGGACCACAAAATTCTATGAAGAGCTAATACAGGTTTTTTAAAGATTATTGTTTTTGCTGTTCTTAAAAACAAAAAACCTGGGGGCACCTGGGTAGCTCAGTTGGTTAAGCGTCCAACTTCGGCTCAGGGCATTATCTCACAGTGAGTTCGAGACCTGCATTGAGCTCTGTGCCAAGAGCTCAGAGCCTGGAGCCTGCTTCAGATTCTGTGTCTCCTTCTCTCTCTGCCTTTTCCCCACTCATGCTCCGTCTGTCTCTCAAAAAATGAATGTAAAAAGAAAAATAACAAATAACCTGTAGTACTTCAACTGTTAATTATGCCAGAATTCAAGATAGCTATAGGCAGTCCCCAACACACCATTCTTCCCATCCCCTGAGGTCTAATGTATGGCTGAAGACAACCTCTGCACATTGGTCCAAGCTGCTGACTTCCTTCAGCATTTGCACAGAGGAAAACTGTGTAGGAGACTGAAATATTATGGAAAGTGCTGGAAGCCTGAAAAAATTCTAAAACAGGACTGAAGATATGCTCGAAGACTGAAACACAGAGAGGTAAGAATCTATCAAGGCCAACTTTACCTACACAGTGCTGAGGGCCAACTCTATAACCTTTCAGAAGTATGATACTAGGGTTCTTTTTTCTCCTGTATTACATGACTTCCTGTTCTCAGAACCTAAAGTCAAGGTTTTATTCTAATAAAAGATAAATCATTCTAGTTAGCTACTTGCTTTCTTTAGAGTTTAGACTACTAAAATAAGCTTAAAAATCCTTAAGCTTAGGAGTGCCTGGGTGGCTCAGTGGTTAAAGGCTCAATTTCAGCTCAGGTCCTGATATCATGGTTTGTGAGTACAAGCCCTGCATTAGGCTCTGGGCTGTCAGCACATATCCTTCAGATCCTGTCTCCTCTCTCTGTCCCTCCGTCTCTCTTTCTCTCTCAAAAATAAACACTGAGAAAAAAAAATTATTTTTTTTAAATGTTTTATTTTTATTTTTGAGAGAGAGAGAGAGCAAGCGAGCGAGCAGGGGAGGGTCAGAGAGAGAGGGAGACACAGAATCTGAAGCAGGCTCCAGGCTCTGAGCTGCCAGCACAGAGCCCGACGTGGGGCTTCAACCCATGAATGGTGAGATCATGACCTGAGCCGAAGCCACGTGCTCAACCGACTGAGCCACCCAGGCGCCCGAGAAAAAAAAAATTATTAAAAAATCCTTGGGGCGCCTGGGTGGCTTAGTCGGTTGAGCGTCCGACTTGCGCTTAGGTCATGATCTCGCAGTTCGTGGGTTCGAGCCCCGCGTCGGGCTCTGTGCTGACTGCCAGCTCAGAGCCTGGAGCCTATTTCAGAGTCTGTGTCTCCCTCTCTCTCTGACCCTCCCCTGCTCACGCTGTCTCTCTCTCTCTCTCCTAGAAATAAAAATTAAAAAAAAAAAAAAATCCTTAAGCCTATTGTTGAATCGCTATGTTATACACCTGAAACTATTAAAACATTGTATGTTAACTATATTTAAATTAAAATTTTTAAAAATCCCTAAGCTTAAGTTTGTTAGTAACATTTTCATTGCTCCAAATATTTGGATATCTTTTAGAGCTATCCTTCAGAGTGCATGCTTTTGATTACTCTAAAATATGTGAAATCTTAGCAAAAGCCAAGTCTGTTTTTAATTGACAAAACAATCACTAAGTAAAGTCAGGAGTTAAATTTCAGGGGAAATGAGCATTATTCTTCAAAAATAGACTTATTACTACATTTCTTTACACGGCTTGTAGGCTAACACTAATTTTAGACTCAAACTGTATTAACAAAGTGGTATCACTGAAACTTTCCTTCAAAACATGGCTTCCTAGAGCCAACACGCTTAAATAAGAACACCATTCACCTGGAGGCATGTTCTAGTTTAGCAAATCTTTAATGTTATACTGCATGCAAAAAGCATTTCTTATTCTAATTGATAACATTACTAAGTTTCATACCTTAAATGCAAAGCATACTCAGACAATTAAGAATAACTTATAATTGCTTATAGTAGGGCTTTACATATTACATGGAAATAAATCTAATTTGTATAATACATTAACAATTGTAGATAACTATTTTAATAATATAAACAACATAATTATGTTAAATACCTATGTTAAAGATTAAACTCTATTATTTAAGAGTACCTACTTAACCTGGCTTTATCAATAAATGAAATGCAGAAAGTTTGATTCTATGATTACTGAGTACTTTTCAAGGTTATTAGGGGAAAAAAAGCATAGGCCAAGTAGATATTTAGATGAAGAAATTAAAACTGCAAGAATTCAAACAAAACACTTAGCAATAAACCAAAGACCTAGAATAAAAACCAAATTCTGATTCTCATGCCTGAACTATAAAAGAACTACCACTCTGAATAGTTAATATGTCTCTGAGTCACCTATTTGAAAACCAGATTCCTGCGTCCTACCCCAGGCCTACCCTATACAGGAGTGGGGGTGGGTTTGGTGTCCCTCTGGAATCAGGTGTTAACATTTTAAACACCTTTCCTCCATGAATCTGAAGTGCTGCTGACCAGCCTTTTGAGAAACACTAATGTAAAGAGTTGATGTATAAATTTAAAAAGGTGAGGGTGCCTTGGTGGCTCAGTTGGCTGAGCTTCTTGATTCTGGCTCAGATCATGATCCCAGGGTTTGGGATCAAGCCCTACACTGGGCTCTGTGCTGAGCACAGAGCCTGCTTGAGGTTCTCTGTCTCCCTCTGCGTCTCCCCTATTCCCATGCACACTCTAAAATTAAAAAAGAAAAGGTGAAATCAATATGTAAAGTCATTCTTCTAAGCACTAAGTGATCTTATAACACAACAGAAGCGCAATGATAAAGTCAGAGCCCTAACTTCTTCTGCCCTTCTTTTGATTATAATCCATTCAGAACATGGCATGTCAGAGAAAGTTGGGAGGAAATATTCTAAGTCTTTAGTAAATATATTACTAAAAAACTAACAGCCATGTAACAATGGGGCAGACTGGACCTCTCATTCTTGCACCCTATACTCAATACCAACAGGACACTGACTTGATTAAAAAAATCTTCTACTCTCTCTCATCAAAACCCAGAAACCATTACATTTTGAAACTGCTTAAAATATTTTTGGGGCTCCTTCAGAAACAGATCACTACATCAATATAGTCAAGAAAATCAATGTTGTTCCTTTATAGAAAAACTACTTTTATCTAAAAATATCACTTGATTTTATTCAGAACTGGCTCATTGACTTCTATTTGCAATAATGAAGGCTACTCAAAGGCATGCACCACAGGGTAGGAATAGCTTGAAAAATCTTAAAGAATGCTGAAAGCAATGATAACATTATCCTAGGACACTTGCCAGATGAGCTTTTAATTACAGCCTAGCATGAGCTACCCTCCAAGTCCTAAGTGATGCTATGGCATTTCCATTTGCTTTCAATCCCACAGTAGAGCCTGGGTACTGTAAAAAACAGCAGTTTAACCTATTTAAAAAATCATGTAACACTAATGAGCTATGGATTCTCCCCACAGAAAAAAGGCACAAGGCATTTATGGGCAGGTAAAGAACTTTGGTTCAAGGTATCTATTCTGCAAAAAGCATTATAATTGGAGAGACTGACAGAAAACATTTTAATTTTGTAAACAGCTCTATATACAATATAGGGTACTTCATGAGCATGTGTCTCTCAAAATTATAGTATGGTAGAGTGGTAGCCAAGTATGTGCTTTCTTAAATTGGGATCTACCACTTACTAGTTGTCCAACATTAAGCAAGTTACTCTCCTAAATCTCAGTTATTTCCACTTAACATATAAAAAAATATCTACTTCACTGAGTTTTTATAAGGATTACATAGGACTTTATAAGGATTACACAAAACAATTGTTAGAATAATACTGTACAAGATAAGACTGTCAGGCACTGTACAAGATAATTATTAAATTAAGCTACGATACTTTAAAAAGAATACTTCGTAATAATTTACTAAAAAGTCAAAACAAAAAGAACCTGTTTCTGAGATAAACTGACATTGCTATTTTAAGTGGGAGCATTATAAGAGAATGGATGAAAACTCTTAGCAATGTTTAAGGATTTCAACTTTGCTGAATAATTACTCATTCTTTTTTTTATATATAGTTTATTTTTGAGATAGAAAGAGACAGAACATGAGTGGGGGAGGGTCAGAAAGAGAGGGAGACACAGAAACTGAAACAGGCTACAGGCTCTGAGTTAGCTGTCAGCACAGAAGCACAACGTGGGGCTCAAACCACGAACTGCAAGATCTTGACCTGAGCCGAAGTCGGATGCTTAACCAACTGAGCCACCCAGGCACCCCAATAATTACTCATTCTTAACACATGGTATAGAAGGGGCACCTGGCTGGCTCACTGGAGCATGCAACTCTTGATCTCCAGGTTGTGAGTTCAAGCCCTATGTTGGTGTAGAAATTACTTAAAAATAAAATCTTAAAAAAAAATAACTTCCATAAACATTTTCCTTGTTTACATATATACTTTCTTATTCAAACTATTAGGTGTTTTCTAGGTTACTCTTCATAGAAATCAGCTAAAATTTAGAAATCATGATCTCTAAAAGGGGAACACTTTTGCACTACTGGTGGGAATGCAAACTGATACAGCCACTCTGGAAAACACTATGGAATTTCCTCAAAAACTAAAAACAGAGCTACCCTATGGCCCAGCAATTGCACTATTAGGTATTTACCCAAAAGATTAAAAAAATGCTGATTCAAAGGGGCATATGCACCCCAATGTTTATACCAGCACTATCAACAACAGTTAATAACTTCCAAATTATGGAAAGAGTCCAAATGTCCATCAACTGACAATGGATAAAGATGTGGTGTGTACATATATACATATGTGCACACACACGTGCACACACACACACACACACAATGGACTATTACTCTGTGATCAGAAAGAATGAAATCTTGCTATTTGCAACAATGTGGATGGAAAGAGAATGTATTATACAAAGTCAGTCAGAGAAAGACAAATATATGATTTCACTCATGTGGAATTTAAGAAACAACAGATGAACACAGGGGAAGAGAAGGAAAAATGAGATAAAAACAGAGAGAGAGGCAAACCATAAAGAGTTTTTGTGAGCTGTATAAATTTATTTTTTTTAATTTTTGTTAATGTTTATTTTTGAGAGGACAGAGTGTGAGTGGGGGAGGGGGAGAGAGAGACAGAAAGACAGAGAGAGGGACACAGACTCAGCACAGAGCCCGATGCAGGCTTGAACCCACAAACCGTGAGATCAGGACCTGAGCCAAAGTCAGACACTTAACCAACTGAGCCACCCAGGCATCCCAACAGACTCTTAAATACAGAGAATAAACTGATAGATGATGGAGGGGATTTGGGTGGGGTGATGGGCTAAACAGGTGATGGGCATTAAAGGAGGGCATTTGTTGGGATGAGCACTGGGTGTTAAATGTAAGTGATAAATCACTAAATTCTCCTGAAACCATTATTCCACTATATGTTAACTAACTAGGGTTTAAATTAAAAAAAAAAAAATTAAGATCTGTAAATTAGACTACGAAGTATAATAAAGCAGTAAAGGAAGCAAACTGCCAACAGGAATAAGTATTCTCAAATTCACCTGTTTAACTAACCAAAGGTGCATAGTGAACCTTAGAAGCAAGAAGGTATCAGAAAAGATTCTGAGATCTAGTTTAACCCTAGGTCAAATTCAGAAAGCTCCCAGAAGAACTGGATGTATAATTAGGAGCCTAATTTAACAGAAAAACCAGTACCAGTTTCAGAACAAATATTCAACCAGGACAGAGTATTTCCTCCCACTCAAGGAGTTTAACAACACATCATAATAGATCAATTTCCTATAAATACATTATGGACACTGCTTCTCATGCACAGTTAGACCTGACAATGAATGCACAGTGGAACATAGTTCCTCAAAGTTACATATAGATAATTTAGCACGATGAAATAGCATCTCTTTTAGAAAAAGACAATTCTAATAATTTTGTCTATATGAAAAAAAAAGGAAAAATCAACAAGCCACAAACCACCTAGACATGTATAAAATAAGGACAAACAGACTCCTCAAGTATTACATATCACCTTTGGTCTTTAATAAACTATATTTAACTCAAATTGTCACATCAACCCTTTTCCCATATTGCTCTTTAGTCACAAGTGTCTAATAGCTGCATTTCTAACAAGTGGTTCTGATGCTCCAAGCCAAGGAATATATTTTACAGAGACACACTAACCTAAAGGCAGTGGCTCTCAACCATGGCTCCACACTAGAATCACAAGAAAACTTCCGAAAACACCAATGTCTGGAAGTCCCTCAGAACAATCATACCATAAGTTCTGGAGGCTTGAGAACCGCTAGACTAATTATTTAAAATAACTCTAAACCAAATCCACTGAGAACAGATATTGCTTAATACAAAAGAATTTTAGCCCTTATCTGCTGATAAAGCAGCCAAATAAGGAGTAAAGATTAAATTCAGGTATGGTGGCCTCAACTGCTTACATACCTATGGTTAAACTCAACAAAAAAGTTATATGTATGCTGTCTGCTTTAAATCCCAGGTAAAGTCTAAGGTAAGACTTTAGGTCATACAAAATGGTTGACTTAGACGGCAACAGAAATGTAGGTTACTACCAAGCCCATGTATCATGTTTAGGCCGAGTGGCAATATTGTGTATTGGTTAACTCTTAGGCTCTGGAGTAAGACCATTTAATAGATATTAACTTTGGCAAGTTACATAATTAAGCCTTGGTATTTTTATATGGGAGTTAATGTAACTAAGATTGTAGTTATGCTAATGATTACATGAGCATCCATGTAAGAAGTTACTTCAGAGCCTAGCAGCTAAGATTTAACATAATCTAAATCACTGCAAGCTATGCCATACACTTACTACCCAGACATTAACCTACCAGAAACAGTAAAGAAATTCTTGTCCTTTCCATGTTTACTTCTCCCCCTTCAATCAACATCAGGGTGTTTATTATTACAAGACTGTAGTCAGACCTTGTGAATTTAGATATTCAGGAAACATAGTTAAGTGTTAAACTTTAAATATTTTACCTAAAGAGAATAGTTGATGGAAATAAATACAACTTTTAGAAAACTTATACAGTATAAGCTTATATACAGTAAGAGAAAATTTCATGTTCTCTCCCTTTTCTTTAACTATTTAACCATTTCATAATTTTTAAATGCCTGTATTACCTTGACATTTGCTCATTTTTGAATCCCCTCCCCTTTTGTTTTCTGTCCAAAATACCACTAAAAATAGATTTTCAACAAGCATAGCCTCTCCCCAATAATCATGGCTTGGGGAGAAAAAGTGGTAGCTCTCTTCACAGCCATGTTGTACATTCTCATTAACAGGATACATTAAAAAAAATTTTTTTTAATGTTTTATTTATTTCTGAGAGAGACAGAGAGAGAGAGAGAGAGAAGGAACAGGGGAGGGCCAGAGGGAGGGAGACACAGAATGCGAAACAGCCTCCAGGCTCTGAGCAAGCTGTCAGCATAGAGCCCCATGCGGGGCTCAAACCCACGAACCACGAGATCATGACCTGAGACGAGGCCAGACACTCAACCGACTGAGCCACCCACAAGGCGCCCCAATAGGATGCTTTTAAAAAACCTTAAAGAGGATTTCAGAATCCCTTGAAATCTAAATCTCTCAAGTATAAATTCAGTATTTTCTACTGTCAACTCTTTTTCCCCCAAGCTAGTAAATCTAGCTGGGTTGAGCTCTAAAAACACAAGGCCCTTGCTAAGACCCCCTCAAACCAACAAATATCTACTATGGACCAGGCACTTTGATGTTAACTCCACATGTCTGCTTGATGTTATTTGAAGGAAGATGTGAATCATAAAGCAACAGGCCTAATCTAGGCCTTACAACTGACAAACTATAAAATCTTCACTAGAAGCCCTCAATAATTCAGTCTATGCTCATCAAGGAATCTATAAAAACTTGTAAAACTTAAAATATTTCATATAAATCTCTTAACCTGGTTTTTATGAGCTTACAATGTTTTAATCTGTAATTTTTTAAGGAAAAGTGAAGATTATGAAAACAAATTATTTTACTTATGTTTTTAGAAGCATGTCCACCACTAGATTTTATTTGGCTTTTTGAGGTTCCTTGGTCTTATGCACCTCCCAGTCCTGGCTAAATGACAGCTTGCTCAAATTACACTACTAAACTCAGTTTTGGAGATATGATTATTAATTAAGCAGATTACTTTCAATTTACTATTACAGCAGGGAAATGAGGTTAGTTCACCAAGGAAGATGACAACTAGTAATCAGTATCATACATGGAATGAAATGGTAGCCGGTAAGTACTTAACACCTATTTAAGTAAACTGAAGCATTAAAAAACTGAGAACTTCTGTCACAGAAGTAAAAACCATACCTGAAGTTAGGGGTCACCTAATCCAGTTTCTCAAACTTTATAAGTTCTTTTTGCAATGTAACATCTCTACTAATTCTCCCAGTCTATGAAGTTGAAGATAGCCAATGCTTGTTTATTGCTTACTGCTTAGGGCAAACCATTCTCTATCTTAAGAGATGTGACTGTTTTTTGTTTGTTTTTGAGGTTTAGGTTATCCTAAACTAACCTTCTATGCTGAAAGGAACTTTCTCCTACACGTGTAAAAGCTATCATGATCCAAGTCTTTTCAAGCTAAATACTTAGTTCCTTCAGTCACTTTCCATGATAATTTTACATTTTGGTTCTACTCTGAAGATGCACCAGGTCCTGCTGGTATTCCTTTTTTAAAATTTATTTATTTTTGAGAGACAGAGTGAGACAGCACAAGCAGGGAAGGGCCAAGGGAGTGTCACAGAATCTGAAGCAGGCTCCAGGTTCCGGGCTGTCAGCACAGAGTCCGACAAGGGGCTCAAACTCAGGGACCACAAGATCATGACTTGGGCTGAAGTCGTATGTTTAACCAACTGAGCCACCCAGGTGCCCCAGTCCTATTGGTATTCTTAAAGCATTAGAAATGGAAAACAATATTCCAAGGAAGGAATAATCAGCCCAGGACAACAGTAACAATACTGGGCTTATTCTAGATATCTTCTAGATATATAAAAATGGTAAAACATCCTTACAGTGCATTTTATAATTAAGTTTATTTATTTATTTTGAAAGAGACAGAGATAGTGTGAGTGAGGGAAGGGCAGAAAGAAGGAGAATCCCAAACAGGCTCTGTGCTGACAGTCAATGCAGGGCTCGAACTCATGAAACTGTAGATTACAAACTGAGCCAAAACCAAGAGTTGAACACTTAACTGAGCCACCCAGGCACCCGCAGTGTAAGTATCTAACCCATATTCTACTGATTCACTTGAAGCTTACTACTCAATAAAACTATTACTATTGCTAAGCCATACACTCCAAAAGCACTATACAGTGCATCCTCCATCCAAGGAATCAAGAACTTTTTAATCAACTTATTGACATCAGTATGTACTTTACTGGAGTTTTTAACTTTTCCAGTAATCATGGAAAACAAGACTTTAACAGGTTTTGGTATCCATTCATACTGGGTCATGTCTACACCAATATTCTGTTATTTGAGACTGTTATCCAGAAGTTCATTTTATTTTATACTTTTATATAGTCTTTTTCTCTTTTTAAAGATGTAAATGACATTTACCTACCACTAAGCTTCTGTCATCTTTTATTTCTTAAAAATAGTTCAGCTATCATATCTTTTACGTTGCAAGCAGTGAAACATTTAATTCTAACACATGAAAGTATTTAGGACAAATAATTTTAGTAAAAGAGAGTCTAAATCCAACAGGCATGAGAAGACTAATATTTATTCTAATGAAGACAAATTTCTCCTTCTTTAAAAAAAAAAACAAAAAACAGCAGCCAAATCAATGCTAAGGTTCAGTGATTTGTGCCCTAATTACACCAAACTCAGGCCTATCCTTGGTAAAGTCTTACTCCAAATCCAAGAGCCCCTAAAACTGTTGAAAATTTAATAAGCCTTGGTTTGCTTAGTGTTTAAAGTTTATTATCCTATTTCTATGCCATGCCATTCTGTACACTATATTTTGCCAAAGAATAGCTGCTTTATTGGATTATTCTATTCTCTAAGAAGTAAAACTCAAAGCAAATCAAGAACTCTCATTATTGACAGCAAATATACAGATAGCTTAAGTCCCTATACAGTATCTTGACTCTTTGTTACACTATTCATAAACTCATAAACTGATTACAACTAACACACCAATTCCAATCCCTTTCTATCCCAGCCTTGATTCACTAATACTGCCAGTTCTGGCCAATTCTAGATCTTAATATTCATTCTAGCTGTTGGTTATAGGATGTCCTATTTGTTGTAAAGAGTCTCATTTCAAATAAGCAATGTGGGCAAGTTAGCCAAAACATAAGAAATATCAGAAAAGTAAAGATTAAGTAGAGAACTACTTTTGACCCCTTTCCAGGTATTCTGGAAGTCTGGGTTAGCACCAAAGTATTTTATACCATTTTATGGCATGAAAAAGCACAACCATTTTAGATCTTGAACTCTTAAACTTGATAAAGATTTGGTAGCCTAATATTTCCATACACATTAAGGTTATCACGATGACTCAAGTTCATTTAATGTGTTGAATAAATACTAAATCTGACCGAATAGTAACTTTTATACTAGGAATAGGTAATCCAAAAAAATCAGTTTTAGAATCTTGGCCCAAGGCAAGTTCTTAACACTGTTTTCAAATGAACATTTAAAAACATTTCATTGGGAGAGGGGGAAAAGGGAGTGATTGCTGGGTATGGGGTTTTTTGGTGGGGAAGGGATAAAAATCTACAAAAATTACTTCATGGACATGAACAATCCTGTGAATACACTAAAAACAGTAAACTGTACCCTTTAAATGGGTAAACTGTGTATGTGAATTTTCTCAATAAGCTACTTAAAAAACATTCTTAACCTCATCCTAATAGTTACTACTCTACATGTTATTATACGCTTTCTAAAATATTATTAAATACATGTTTTAAAAAACACTAATACCATAGAGGAAGAGACAAAGAGAAACTATTACTACTAAATTAAGCCAGGTATTAAGATACTGAAAACAACAAACCACTTAGGAGCCAGAGATGACTGAGCGTTAAGAAGCCCTTATTTACAACCATTAAACAAAGGGTAACAGACAGACTGATATGACCCCTAAAAGACTTCTTCAGAGAGACTATTATTTGAAAACAATCTTTGATGGAAGGCTCTGCTTCTATAAACAAAAATATGAAGTCCTCAATAGCATGAGCACTTACTCATCATACTCGATATGATAAATAACGTCTTCATCAGCAGCAACAGAGTCTGAATTAGACGTAGAGGGTACACTGTCCAATTTATTTGTGTTCTCTTTGGAATTATGATTTACATTTCCATTAGTCCTTTTACAAGAACTGCCATTCTTCAGTGGAGTTTTGCCACGTGAATGTCCATCAGAAGCTCTAGTAACACTACGTATACGGGCTTCAAACCAAGCACCAAGGCCGACATCTCTGGCATCCACCAATTCATTTACCTAAAAAAAGTTTAAAATTAGTTAATGAAGCTTAATTTCATCTATTGCTTCAAAAACCACACTGTAACTCAAGTTACTGTGAGAATTATCATGGTTAACAACATTTGCAGCTACTCATGCTTATTTTCAGAGATTAGATCAAAACTATTCTTTTTGGATTATGCTGTGAAATCTGTTTTTTACTAATTTGAAAATAAATTTTCCTTCCAATTTCATTCAATGAAATAGATGTTTTCTTTACTCCTTGACTGGGTCTACATTAGATTTTTAAAATATCATTCTTGTGTTCCCAAGAGTTGTTCTAGCAAGTCATTAAGAATGTCACTTAGTAAAAAGCAGGGACTTCATAGTATTGTGACTATTATTGATTTGCTCCATTAATTTCTTCAGAATCCTAGAGATAACTTATATAGTCAGTCCAACAGAAAACAGTTAAGTATTAAACAGAAGAAACTTGAAAATGGAGGAAATTATACACATGAATAAAGAGAAGAATATAGTAAACCTATCTATATAAAATGGGGTAAGTTCCACTACCTGGTAATAATTCACTAACAAATGCATTATTTAGTATTTCAAAGAACAAAGAAAATAAAAAGAGAATACAGGTGTAAGATGCAAAATAGATGTAACTCAAGTCTAGTGGATGATCCAGAAGTAAATCATGCTTCTGACAAAAGGAAAACTGTAATTAGAAAATACAAATATCAGGGGCACCTAGATGGCTCAGTCAGTTAAGCATCTGACTTTGGCTCAGGTCACAATCTCACAGGGTGTGGGTTCGAGACTGCTTGAGATTCTCTCTTACCCTCTCTCTCTCTGCACCTCCCTACTCATGTTCTCTCTCAAAATAGATAAACTTATAGGGTGCCTGGGTGGCTTAGTCGGTTAAGCGTCCGACTTTCACTTAGGTCGTGATCTCGCGGTTTGTGGGTTCGAGCNTGCCATTAGAAGTATAATATCTGACCAAAAGTACTATAAATAATGAATACGACAGTAAATGAAAAGCTTGAAAGACAGAACATCTGATGTAATATGAGAACAAAGAGTTTAGGAGGAAAGAAAAAGATGTAAGGGTCAACCAGTCTAGACACAAGAATCAGAGATGAAACACAGTATACTTTCCATAAATTAATTCATTTGGACACAACTGCTTTTCTTCCTCAATAGTCACTGACAAATTTAAAGACATTTACTTTCTTACAGGCAACATTAGGTACAACAAAAACTAACTAAAGTTAAGGTCTATCATACATGGGAGAATAAACTGAGACTATTCTTTCACAGCAAATCAAAATGTAAGGTTGTATGTCACACTACATAATTATTATAGCAGAGAATGGGGCAAACAAGGGATACTGAAATAGTAACAGGAAACATAAGGAAATCTAAAAATACCCCATTGTTTATACAACACACATAAGAGAGCTTACTATCTCAAAAAGGTAGGACATTCTTTGAGTAGGGCAACCCGAGACTTATAATTGTAAACAAGATCTACAAATTCTTCATTGAGTACATGACAATGCATATAACCCAGGTGGGAAAAATATGCTTTTAATTTAAAAAGTAAGGATTTTGCACATTACGTGGACATACTAAATTAGGTCCAATTTTCATGTGTCAAAATGCATGCAAGAGGTTAAATGTAAAGCCTGAGTTTGAATATGGTACAGAAGAGGGTACTTGTATGATTAACATGAAAACAGGACATTGCCATGGTAATTTCTTGGATTTCATGGTAATCCAGTTCAAATTAAGAACTGAGTTGATAAAAAGTTAGGATATGTTATGATAAAAAAAACCCTCTGTAAAGTAGGTCTAGAGGAAACATACCTTAGTAATAAAAGCCTTATGTAAAAAAACCCACAGCTAACATTATACTCAATGGTGAAAAACAGAGTTTTCCTCCTGACGTCAGGAACAAGATAAGGATGTCCACTCTCACCACTTTTATTCAAATTAGCACTGGAAGCCCTAGCTAGCTACAGCAATTAGACAAAAATAAATAAATAAAAGGCATCCAAATTGGCAAGAAAGAAGTCAAACTATCATTATTTGCAGATGACATACTATACACAGAAAACCTGAAAGACTCCACCAAATAACTGTTAGAGATGAATGAATTCAGTAAAGTCATGGGATACAAAATCAATGTACAGAAATCTGCTGTGTTTCTATACACTAATAATGAAGCAGCTGAAAAAGAAATTAAAATAATCCCATTTACAGTTGCACCAAAAATAATAAAATTATCCAGGAATAAACTTAACCAAAGAGGTGAAAGACCTGTACTCTGAAAACTGTAAAACACTTATGGAAAAAATTCAAGATGCAAAGACGGACATTCCATGCTCATGAATTGAAAGAACAAATATTGTTAAAATGTCTAGACTACCCAAAGCAATATACAGATTCAACGCAATCGCATCAAAATACCAACAAAATTTTTCATAGAACTAGAAAAAAAGAATCTTAAAAAATTATATGGGGAAAAAAAAAAGACCTCGAGTAGCCAAAGCAATCTTGAAAAAAGAAAAACAAAGCTGGAAGTATCACAATTCCAGATTTCAAGTTATACTACAAAGCAGTAATAATTAAAACAGTATGGTACTGGGGCACCCCAGCGGCTCAGCGAGTTACACATTTGACCCTTAATTTTCAGTTTAGGTCATGATCCCAGGGTCATGGGATCAAGCCCTGCATCAGGCTCTGTGCTGTGTGTGAAGCCTGCTTAAGATTTGCTGTCTCTCCCTCTGCTCCTCTCTCCTGCTTGCACTCTCTCTCCTTCAAATCAAAAAATCAAAACAAAACAAAACAGTACGGTGCTGACAAAAAAATAGACATATGGGTCAATGGAACAGAACAGAAAACCCAGAAATAAACCCACAATTATATGGTCATTTAATCTTTGACAAAGGAGGAATAAATATCCAATGGGAAAAAGACAGTCTCTTCAACAAATGGTGTTGGAAGAACTGGAGAGCCACATAGAAAAGAATGAAACTGGACAACCTTCTTACACCAAACATAAAATAAAGTCTAAATAGGAGACCTGAAACCATCAAAATCCTAGAAGGGAGCACAGGCAATAATGTCTCTGACATTGGCCACAGCAGCATCTTTTTAGATACATCTCCTGAGGCAAGGGAAACAAAAGGAATTATAAACTACTGGGTCTACATTAAAATAAAAAACTTCTGCACAGTGAAGGGAACAATCAACAAAACTCAAGAGCAACCTATTGAATGGGAGAAGATCTTGGCAAATGACATATTCAATAAAAGGTTAGTGTCCAAAATATATACAGAACTGATACAACTCAATACCCAAAAAACAAATAATCCATGGGTTCATGAGATCAAGGACAGTGTGTTCTCTCCTCCCCTCCCCTGCACGCACTTCAAAATAAATAAATAAACTTTTAAAAACGGTAAAAAGGTGACAGGGATTAAAGAGTACACTCATCATGATGAGCACTAAGTAATATACAGAATGTTGAATCACTATACTGTACACCTGAAGCTGATATAACAGTGTGTGTTAGCTATACTGCAATTAAAATAAAAACTTAAGGAATACAAAATCTAAACAGCTCTATACTGAATAAACAAACTGAATTCTTATATAAAAATCTTCCTGGGGATGAGCACTGGGTGTTATATGGAAACCAACTTGACAATAAACTATTAAAAAAAAAAAAAAAACTTCCTTCCACCATGGTGGGGGTGGGAGGGGAAGGTGGGCTCACTGACAAGTTGTGTGAGGTCTATCTGGAAAGAGGTTGTCTATCCTCAGCCAGCAAGTACCTCCCCCAAAGAGGTCAAAACATCAAAACATGTAAAGATATAGAAAATCAAATTAATGGGAGAGAGGTGTTTGAGCTAAAGTCATGAGATACAGGTAAAAACAAAACAAACAACCCCAATTACATAAATTACATAAATGTAAAAAATACAACCACATTTTGAGAAGAATCTTCTACATACAAATAGGTGATATTAAAAAAAGGAAGTACGGGTGGTAAGGAGAAATCATAAAAAAATGAAGTATCAATAAATAACTAGAAAATTTACTATATGCCAGGTATACTTCTAAGCACTTTTTATGTTCTGTTTAAAACACACCAGCTCTGCCGATAAACCCAGGTTTAAGCTTGTGTCTAACATCTACTAGATATAACCTGGAACAAATTACTTAACCTGTCTCAGCCTCAGGTCTTTATATAATACACTTTGCTGTATATTAAGAGATTGGGTAACAAAATCCACATGTGCCAACCTAGCAAGCACAGTATGTTCAGTTATAAGACTCATTAAATATCAGTAGAGTCTTAATACCATAGTCTTCTTAGTAAAGATATTACCGGTTTATAGTTATGTTCATTACCTCCTTTAATAACTATAATACAAAGTCATTCTTATTTTCCAATGAGGTACAGAAGTAAATACACTAGTCCTCAGGAGATACACAGCTAGAAGTGGGAACTGTGATAAAGCTGATAAAGACTTCTCTGACTCTGAGACTCTCTCTATCGTTTTTTCTAAAATTTACAAATCAGAGTACAATGTGGTTCTATTTAAATAAAGTTCAGAAAGAAAATAAGGGATGCAAATACAGGTTAAAGGTTATTAAGAGGTTATTAAAGGGTAACGATAGGATTAAGTTAATAAAAAGTGAAGAAATAATTACCATAATAGTTTGGGTATTAGCGGGGCCCCTGGGAGGCTCAGTCGGTTAAGCATCCGACTTCAGCTCAGGTCATGGTCTCACAGTTTTTGAGTTCAAGCCCCCAGTCAGGCTCTGTGCTGACAGATCAGACCCTGAAGGCTGCTTCAGATTGTGTCTCCCCCTCTCTCTGCCCCTCCCCTGCTCATGCTCTGTCTCTCTCTCTCAATAATAAATGTTAAAAAAATTTTTTAGAAGTTTGGGTATTAGTTACAGCTAGGGAGGAGGGAGTAATAATCAAGAGGGGACCATGGGAAGTTCCTGGGGGACTGCTTTATTTCCTGATTTGGCGGTACTTACAGACATTGACTTCCTAATATTTCACTAAGCTCTACTTTTTTGTATTGTCTATTATGCTTCATAATCAAAAAGGTTCATAATCAAGGAGGGTTGTGCTGTATGCAAAAGACAGGATACTAAAATATCCAGCATTTTTACTTAGTAATTATTGAGAAGTTTCCTCTTTCCTTTATTTTCTATAATAAGTGTTAGAATATATGTAAAAAGTTTAACAGTGCCACACATTTAATTCTAAAGGGCTTATTATTATCATCATTCCAGAGTTATTTAGGCCAAGATGACAGTCATTCCAACAGTAGAATCTATTGAGAGTCCTTTAAAGCTTCCACATCTAAAAACCAGAATTAAACTCTAGTTAAGTATCAAAAGTCCACTTTCTTTGATAAAATTACCTCTCAGAGACAATGGGAACAGATGGACCCAACCTCTGCACAATTTCCCACAGGCTCTCTGAGTATAATAATATCTAGTTTCATTATGAAAAGATGTCAAACTGGCCAAATGTTGCTCAGTTATCAAATAGGGCAAAACAAGAATGACAGTGGATAAGAACTTCAGATTAAAATTCTATCTTCATATATTAAGTTTAAATGTTTACCTATGCCACTTCTGAGACACTAACTTGAAAATGCACTTTTTGTATCCACTTGAGGTCCAAGGAAAATTGTAGGCAAAAGGGAAACCTCCAAATCTGTCTGCACATCTACAAAGCAATTTTAATTATAGACAGTCTTAAGTCTATGAAAGGAAAATCTTTGCAAAGAAAAAGTGACGTAAGCAGTAATTCAAGATAAAAGCAAAAAAAAAAAAAAAACCCTCCAATTTTACCGATCTAGGAACAATTTAATTAAATTTTGATGTACTATTCAGAAACGAGCTCAAAGGAAAATATTCAAAACAAATCAATTTAAAAGTAGCAGCTTCTGAGCGTTTTCAGGTTAGCCAAAGACAAGTTTCAATAGCTAATAATATCCCGTGAAAGCAGGGGGTAATATCATTTGTTTACTCTTGCATCTCTAATATCTAGTACAAATATATACTAGATAACCAAACATTTATTCGAGGAATGAATTATCCCAAAATAAGCACTTCTATGTTTAAAAAAAAGTCGGTGAAAATTTCAAATACCTACAACTACCAAGCTTAATCAAAAAAGCAAATAAATCTGTTACTCTCTTCAACTAATAAGTTAAATGCAGCTTTGACTAAATATTACTAATAGCCTATTGAGAGCTTAAGTTCCAGCTTTCATATTTGTTTCATGTGTTTCCTAAATGAGGAAAAGGAGACCATGTAAAACTTGCCACATCTGGACCACTGGGAAGCAGCTCAACTGGAATTTGAAAGCAAGTCTGATGACAAAACTGAATACCTTAACCTCTATGCTATATACTAACATGAAACATAAGAGTTATTTAAAAAGTTAGGTAATAGAGGGGTGACTGGCTGGCTCAAGTCAGTAAAGCATGTGACTCTTGATCTCAGGGCCATTAGTTCAAGCCCCACACTAAGTGTAAAGCTTTAAAAAAAAAACAAAACACTCCTGTGTCCTATAAATAGAATCCTCTTTAAAAAAAAAAAAAGAAAAATGTATTAAAGAAAAGTTAGGTGCTAGAAACAGTGAGCGAAGTAGGAACACTGAAAATGAAATGCATAGAACTGCTGAGAAAAGCAGTTTCTCATAATGGTCTTCTGACTTAGTACCCTGACATTTGAGGGTACTGAGAAGTATGCTAAACAAAGTATTTAAATTGACTAGACTGCTTAAGCTGGACAATATATAAACTGGCCCTCCTATGAAAACAAATTCATACCTTCACTGCCCAAAATCTATCAAGTCAAATGTAGCAGCTTCTGAACTGTTGCCCTTAGCCAAAAAGTTAAAATGTAAACTTAGATACAGATGGCTACATAATTATGGATATATAGATACACAGTAGTTATTATATATACATACATAAACCTCCTTAGTCTGTCATCTGAGGGTCCTAATAAAAACAATGATACTCCAGTAGCAAGGAATATACCTATACCTAGACTCCAAATCTTGGTTTGTAATACCATTCCCCAATTAAAGAATCAAGGCTCCTTAAGGAAATGGTTGATTCCAGGGCTGGGGCAGAAATAACTAAGATGGGCCTGAAGCAACTTCTAGGGCCAGAAAGAAGGTGCTTTAACAAAAACAAATAAAAAACCCCACAAAAATGGAGATACACTGAAGGGACACAGGAAAAAATATCCCTACTGATACGGATAAATGAGTAACAATCAATAAATGGGGGAAATGAGATCAGTCTCCCATGTAGAATTCCCAATACATTTTGTAGATAATCTACCCTTAAGGAAGTAAAGTTTATAACTCCTTAAGTTTGGGCTACATATAGGGACTTCATCTCAAAGAATACAGTATGGAAAAGGGGTTGGGGAAGAATAACTTTACAGTGAAGAAACGTGACAAATGTTACCTCAGCCAGGTAATTAAGGTTCATAAGCAACAACAAGTTAACTACTGATGTAAAAACCCAAGTTATAATTAGCAAATGCAATGTTGATAGTTTGTGCCCTACACAGCATGTGATGAAAATAGCAATTTACTTCTGTAGTCTTTCTCCAAAAAAAATATGTAAATCCAGTCTAATAATGAGGAAAACAAGATGAATACTAATACAAGGGTATTTTATAAAATACCTGACCAGTACTCCTCGAAACTATCAAGGTCATCAAAAACAAAGAAAAGTCTGAAAAACTGTCACAACCAAGTGGAACCTAAGGAGATTTCAACAACTATTTACTATCACACTAATGTAAATATGGTATCCTAGATGGGATTTTGGAATAGAAAAAGGACATGAGATAAAAGCTTAGGAGACATGGTTTATTAATTATAACTAATGTACCATAGTATCATATTAATGTAAAATGTTAGTTAACAGGGCAAACCAGGTATGTGATATATGGAAAACTCCAGTATCTTCCCAATTATGCTATAAATCTAAAATTGTTCTAAAATAACAAATTTATTTAGAAAAAAACAGAAAATACTGGTTACTCAGAGGGATGAAATCTCCAAAAGGGGACTTTCAATATTAATAATTCTGTCTAAATTTTGAGTACTATATGAAACACTGTTTTAATTGATATGTCTTGCTTATATCATGTTAATTTATCCCCAGACTTTACATTTTCTTATTGTCAATTTTTTTGTCTTTTACTAAATGATTTTAGCACTGAAAGCTACCGGTATTTAAAGAGCTACCTAACGGATTGTTCATATCACTTTAATAGGTTTATCTTCTTAGTCTTTTCAGATCTCCATAAATAAAAACTTTGCCTTCTCCAATATTTACACTTTGTTGTTCTCCTCCCTATCTGCACCACTTAGAAACATGCATTAACTGGTTTCTCTGGCTCCTGTCTTTAATGGGAAGGCTTCTGGCTTTTTATCTCACCATTAAATAAGATGCTGGGTATCGTTTAAAATACTCATCCATTCCACCTGCTTCACTTACCAAGGATTTTTAAAAATTAGAAATGGATGCCTTTTTTTTTTGTAGATTAGATCACTTGTTTTCTTTGGTTTATTAATATGAAGAATTGTATTAATATTACTACATTGGGGGTTGGGTGAAATGGGTGAAGGGGGTCGACTGTGTGGTAACAGATGGTATCTCGCTTGTGGTGATCACCTTGTATTGTTATCAAATTATAAAGCTGTACACCTGAATTTTAGGTGGCAAACTATAAAGCTATATACTTGAAACTTCTATATATTAAAAAAAAATCCAAATAATGAACTATCCCACTTTTTGACAAACCATACTTGGTCAAGGTATTATGTTCTTTTAACATATAATCATAATTTTATTTGCTAAATATAACTTAGGTTTTATATCCATATGTAGTGATATTGGTGTCCTTTTGTCATGTTTTAGAATCAGTATTATATTAAATTTACAAAGCAATGGGAATCTTTCCTTTTTTTAAAAAACGTGGGTCAATTTAGATAATGTAATAGAAGTTTAAGGTAATTCATCAGTGTAGCCATCTAGACCAGGTACTTTGGAGATATAGGTCTTGGCCAGTTTTCTTGATTCTATATATAGAGATTTTTTGCATTTTTCCCCAGATCAAAACGTATCTATATTTGAATTTTCTTAAATAATTTATTTCAGCTACTGATTTTTAAATTTTTAGCCTTAAAAACTCTCTAAAATATTGAGTCTAGGTCCTAATTTGTCCCAACCAGTATGAAGTAAGAAAAAATAGTTTTAAGGATATAAAAGGATGAAGCAAAACTGCCAATTATTTCTACAAAATTTATTAGAATTTGAAAAAGTTGTTAGATACAGGGTCAATAAATATATCAATTGCATTTCTGTATGTATGCAAACAAATCACAATTTTATTTTTATTTATTTTTTAACAAATCACAATTTTAAAAGAAAAGCATTTGTAATAGCATTTAAAAATGCAGTTACTAGAATAAGATATATAGAAAAAACTAATAAAGATGTCAAAGATCTAAGTTAATGGAGACATTCTGCTCAAAATGAAGGGCTCAATATTATAAAGTTGTCAATTCTCCAAGCTACTCTATAGATCCAGTTCCCATCAAAATCCCTTATTATTAATCTGCAGAGTTTTGACAGCTAATTTTAAAAATTTTATATGCAAGCGTTAAGCAAGACACCCTTGAATAGGAACAGATTTGGGAGATGTGGGATAGGGAAGTAGCAGTCTACTAGGCTACAGTACTTAGAATAGTACAAGCACAGAAATACACAAGCAGACCAATGGAACATAGTAGACAGCAGTTTCGCAGCATCTTGTGAGTGAACGAGCACTTCTATTTCTAGATAAAAATTCCTAATGAAATTCTAGAACATGTGTACCAGGATACATAAAGGTTCAAAACAGCTGAAACTGGGAAAAGCCCAAATGCATTTATTAATCATGGATTAGATATATTGTGGCATGTTAACAGAATAATGTAATCATGAAAAGTAAAATACAACTATATGCATGAGAATCAAAGCTGTGAAAAAGTAGAATTCTATTATAGAGATTTCAAATATAGGGAAAACAAAACATTTTCTAGAGGTAATGTAACACTAAAGAAAAACAAAACAAAACAAAATGATCAGGATAGTTTACCTCTTAAGGAGAGAGGGAGATATGTTCTGGGAGGGGCACACAGAAAGCTTTAAAAAGGAACTGGCATTATTCTACTTAACCTCACAGGAATTACACAGGTTTTTGCTTTATATTTTGTAAACTCTACTTATACATTTCATATATATTTATTTATATATTTCACAATTTTTAAAAACTACTTTTAAAAGTTAAAGTATCAACAGCTCAGTCTTTACTTTCAAACGGCAATCAATCTTCACTTATTTGCAACATTCTAAAGAGAACAGACATCTGTATTCTCACAACCATGAAGTCTAAAGGAGACAACATACCTTATATAGCCCAATGCCAGGATCAATAAGAAAATCACAAGTTGATGTAGACGGCTGACCAGAAGGTCCCACCCTTGGGGTTTTCTTTACTTTAGGTGGGCTATTAGAACAGGGTTTGGCCTGTACATCAGTCTGTTTAGATGTGCTAGGAAGATCAGGGTCTGGGCGAACTAGCAGCTGAATTATGTCATTCAGTCCAACATCATAGTCAAATAAAGTATATCCATTTTCCAACTAGAAAAAAAAGGATAAAAAAAAAGATTAAAATACTTCTCTCAAAATTTGATCTTTCTACATCTTTAGTTACCCAAATGTCCTAGCCAAATTATTAAAACAAAATTCAGAGCAATGCAATTTAGTGAACTTGAAACCATTCCTTCTACTTTATGGCCTCTCACGCCAGCATCTTCTCAGGACCTCAATAAATTCTTGAGAATCATTTCATATTAGTTTTCAGGAACGGATAGCCACTGAAACCAAACATGTACCCTTGCTTCTGTGACTTCAACACCTAGGCAGAAAAACTCTAGATTCCTCACCAAGTTTTATCTGTTTTAACTAATAGTACCTGAATCCACTGTAAGAAAGTAAGGCGATTTTCAAAGTAAGTGGTTTTATGGCCTTGTGATCATAAAGACATAAATTAAAATGTTTATGTTTCTGAAGCACTGTAATTTTTTTAAAAATCGAACAGAAAAAATTCAAGTAGGAATAATTACAATTATTGTTCATGGTATTCCACTTGCCTAAAGTTCTCTAATTCTATTTGTAAAGGTTATCAGGTTGCATCATGAAGTCTTCCAGAATGAATAGTGAATAAATTATCTTGCAACTTAACCCATATT
This sequence comes from Crocuta crocuta, assembly GCF_008692635.1. Classification (NCBI taxonomy): domain Eukaryota; kingdom Metazoa; phylum Chordata; class Mammalia; order Carnivora; family Hyaenidae; genus Crocuta; species Crocuta crocuta. The sequence goes on from NW_027527809.1 coordinate 968,364, forward strand.
TTGGTAGAGACTTTGCCTATACCCCCAATATGCCAAAGTCCTAATCCCAAATATCTCAGTATGTGACTTTATTTACAGAAGTAATCAATTAAAATTAGGTCATATGAGTGGGCCCTAAACCATTGTAATTAACATCCTTATAAAAAGTTTCAATTTGGACAACAAAAACAAACACAGAAGGAAGATGTGGAGACAGCCACATGGCTGGAGCAATGCACCTACAAACCAAGGAACTTACAAAGGATTGCTAGCAAACACTAGAAGCTGAAGGAAACAAGGAAGGATTCTCTATTAGAACCACCAGAGAACATGGCCTTGCTAATACTTTGATTTCATACTCACTGAAACTGGAAATAGTAGACAATACATTTCTATTATTTTAAGCCATGTAGGTTTTGGTACAGAAACCCTCAAAAACTAATAGTCTCCATTCTGTTTCTTTATAAAATCAGCTGGCTATTCACCATGAAACAGTAATAAAACCAAAATCCAGAAATATCAAAATATCATATCCCCAGAAACATTACCAATTTAATCACTCTTAATTTCCCTCTCTTTGTATATAACTGTCACCATCCTCAACTCCCTAACACAATAACCATCCTCAACTCCCTAACACAATAAGGCCATATTTCCAAAATCCACCAAAGAATAAAAGTTTGTCCTTAAATGATAAACTTACTAAAAGTACTAGATAAGCAATTTTAATTCAAGTGATCCCAAAACACATCTAGCACAATCCTGCACATTACAGATGTTCACAATTTTAACTACAATAAGGGATTTTTTAAAATTCACAAATTTCCCAGTGGGGGAATTAGATACTATCTTACAGGTTAGTTAACATGCTTATTCCAAATAAGCCTAAAGAGTCTCTCAAGTCAATAAGCAGGTAAGTCCTTACAGGGATTAGAGACTGTTTTGTTTTTTTTTTCAATTTTTTTTTTAATGTTTTATTTATTTCTAGGAGAGAGAGAGAGAGAGACAGCGTGAGCAGGGAGGGTCAGAGAGAGAGGGAGTCACAGACTCTGAAACAAGCTCCAACCTCTGGGCTGGCAGTCAGCACAGAGCCCGACGCGGGGCTCGAACCCAGGAACCGTGAGATCATGACCTAAGCGAAAGTCGGACGCTTAACCGACTAAGCCACCCAGGTGCCCCTTGTTTGTAAATAAGGTAAGCAATATTAGCAAACAACAATTTCCCCTAATCCTGAACTCCTGGAGAAAACAAACTCAAGAAGCAAAAGAACTATACATTCACACCTTCATTTGACATTCTCCAATATCGCTTTCCCCCCAAAATGTGAGAACATACTAGTTCTGGAACAGTTCAAAAAGTACAATTTGATTAAACATACAACTCTTGCACATTATGACAGTGTTCAAAATAGAAAATAAAAACTCTGTTAACATTTATAAAACATGCAACAGAACAAAACAAAACGAAACACTAAAGAACATGCAAATTAACTGGAAGGATATTTCCTAAAATGAAGAGAGCTGTGAAGGTGATAAAATAACTGGAAATCCAAAGTGCTTCCATAAACATTTTTCCATTGAAATCTGAGGCACAAGAGTCAGAGGGATAGTGGGGATATTCTCATGTTCAATACCTCTGACTAGATTCTACCAGGCGATTGGTCCAAATAACATAAGCTGCTTCAAACGGCATAGGATTTGAAAGGAAAAGCAAGATGTGTAGTAAAACATGAAGCATATCAAGGTATGAGGCCCTATAACAGAAGTTAGATCTACATTAACACGTAACTTTTTCTTCAATTATTCATATTTGCTAGGAGAGCCACTTTTACCCAGATTATCTACTCCTTCCCTAATTTATAGGTATCCAGTTTTCCAAAAAAAGTGATCATCAGCCATTGGGTAGTAATTTCCACATAGCTAGGCTATTGTGAATAATGCTGGAATGAATGTTACTTGGAAAGTAGTGGAAGTTCCCCCAAATTTTATGATAGTGCAGACTGGAATTATTGTCACTTATACTGTGAGAAAGAGATTGAGTCACTTAGAAATTACAAACAACTATGAGTTTCAGGCACGTAACTAGAGTCCATCAATGTCTCATAGCTGAAAATGTTAACTGTCATCCTAGAAGACAGGGGCAGTTTTAGAATACTAAAAAGGCATGAATAGCCCTAGAATTTTTTAAATTTTTATTATTTTTTATTTTTTGCACACTGCAGTCTTCAATTTGTATTGGGTTGAAGTCAGAAATTCCAGGTAACAGTAAGAACTGGAACAGTGATGCAAGGGAAAACTAGGAAGCAAACACCAACTGACAATTGCTGGAGGGAAGGTCATTCCAAAGGGGTTATTGATAAGGGATGCAGGTTGAGGGCATGAGGTTGACAACCTTCATGTATCTTTCACATCATATATATAATATAAATATGACATACACATTCTCTTTCCCCTTTAAATAGGCAAAAACTTTTACTCTGTAATACATGTAAAAACAGAATCCAGGGGCAAAAGCAACTACTCAGTTTTTCTTCAGTGTTGATTCATGTCCCATCTACAAGTGGTAAAAATGAAAAAAAGAGGAGGGAACAAATTCTTTTAAAAGTAGGAAAGCTCTGGATTTTCAAAGTATTTAGAGATCCATCAACATAACTATTCCCTAAAGACCCAATCCCCAGATGCACAAACTCCCAGAATAATATCCCAAGTGAGGTTACCCTACTCTCTAACCAGAACTTATAGCCCTGAATTGCTGCTATTTTGACCCCCAAAAGTGGAGTCAGTTACACTGCTTCTCAAACTCAATTTGCATAGAGATCACCTAGGGACCCTATTAAAAATATGGATTCTACTTCAACAGGTATGGCGTGAGGCTCCCAGGTGAAGCTAATGCTGCAGGTCCTGCTGATTCAGGGACCATACTTTGAACAATAAATTAGGAGACCAACTATTTTTCAACTCTGGTGGTCATGAGAATCTCCCATGGGGTCTTGTTAAATTCAACCACTTGCAATTCTGGGGTGAGCTGAGTATCTATAATAAATATCCACAAGTGATATATACCAAAGATTATAAGCAACAGTCCTAACAAAAAGGGGTGAGGGATAAGGGAGAAAGGGTACAACTTACATCACAGACACTATAAATTTATTTATGACATTTTTTTTTATTATGTGGCAATTAACGGGTGCCTTTGTCTAATAAGTACAAAGGCAGGTTACAAGCTAGGAAGGGAAACCCTGTGATGCCAATCCAGTAGTGTCTGTTATAGACATACTCCCCTGGCCATGGACTGTGAACTCCAAAGAGTAAAGGAGAATGGAGATAATAATCAAGGCCATGGCTACTTAGCTCACAGAGAAGTAAACACAGCAGAGCAGTGTCATCCTTGTCTTCAACTCAATGGGGCACCAAAGGTCCATTCCTCATCCCTACTGGTTTATCAATGAGGTAAAGAAATCAAAGAAGTGAGCTACCGATCCTGGGGAAATAAGTACAAAAGGGTAATTACCCTGAAGAGTTTTTCCCTAAACCTGGAACCGGCTTGCTGGTTTACTGGAAGTCTACTTTGTTGCCCTAAATGTAACCCCATTTCTCCTTCTTCCTCAAGACAGCCAGGTGCAGGTTCTCTTTTCACATATTTGGTAATTAGACTTGAGCATGTTGCCCAGGAACACATTGTGATGTTTCATTTCTATGTCTTGTGCTGAACTCACCTAAGTGTCCCAGAATTCATGTACTATTATCCCTAGTTAGAAAATAAAACTCAGAAGACCTGATAACATAATGTTCATCTTTGACCAAAAGATAAAAAAGGGATCACTGGAGGTACAGCAATACAAAGCTACATGGGGTTTAACACACACATGATTTCAAAAGCAAGGTTTACAACTAAATTGAACATCTGTTTTTACAAGTCAAACAGTAAATGATCAATATAAAAGTTGCAAACACTAGATGTTATCACTTATTTAAAAACAAAATAGGGGCACCTGGGTGGCTCAGGTCATGATCTCCCAGTTTGTGGGTCTGAGCCCTGTTGGGCTCTGTGCTGACAGCTCAGAGCCTGGAGACTGCTTCAGATTCTGTATCTCCCCCTCTCTTTGCCCCTCCCCTGCCAATGCTCTCTCAGTCTCTGGATAATAAATAAACATTAAAAAATTTTTAAAATAAAAACATTAAAATAAACCCTGGCTCTTTCTCGGAGTATAATCTTGTTACTCTGAAATTTCTGGGTAGTTTTTGAAGCTAAGCCTATGAGGGGAAGAAAAATATTCCTTTCAAATCCTTTGTGGCTCTAGGAAGACGCTACTTCCACCAAATCAAAGAGCTACATTTATTCCACACCACAGAACTGAAGCCAAACTGGTCTGTCCAACTAAGAATGCCACCATTTTTAGTGAATTAAAAAAAAAAAAAGCAATAAGACAAAGACAAAATAGAGACCTGTCTCTAGGTATAGACCATGAGACTTCAATAGGGCAGGGCAGGGCCATACCATACACAGAACTACCAGAGACACCCACAAACACCCTCATTGCCAAAACCACTTCCAGCCTTGTATGTACCACTGATTATGCTCCAGTTGCAGTGTTAAAAGCTTGGGTGAGTGGGACTACATTAGAAGGTGAGAAGCAAGAAGAATGAAACAGCCTTTCGTACTCCTTTCCACTCTGCGAGTAATCCCCCTTGCCTACACATACCCGGAGTTAAATCAATAGCTCGCTCCTTCAGCCAAAGTCTCTAATCTTCAAGACAGATTCCAATTCTAGAAGAGGTGAGGGAGGGGAGCCAAAAGTTTTGGGAAATCTTCGAATCTTCAGCGTGTTCAAATCCCTTCACAGCGAGAAGGCAAAACTAGGGATTTTGTGCCAAAGAGGAAGCGATTTTTAAGTTTCCCCCCTCCTATTTGGGAGCCGCTAGCCGGGTCAGCGCTGCCGGGAGCTGGAGCCGTCGGCCCTCCCCACCCGCACCGTGGCATGGCGGCCAGAGCCAGCTGCCCTCCCCGCCTGCAGGGGCGCCGGACCCCACTGAGCGCGGGAAGCGAAGGAACCCAGGCGCTCTAGCGGGCTGTGCCAGCTGCTGTTGCCCAGCTGAGAAAGAGCGGCGAAGTCTCCGCGCTCTGGGCGTCCCCGCCTCTGACCCCTCCGGGCGCACTTCCACAAGGAGATGGTAGGGACCCGCTGCGGCCCCTCGGCGAGCCCTGGGCCTGCACTCTGAGCCTCGCGGGCTGCCCACCCGAAAAGAAGCCAGGTGCTCTCTACACGCGCTGCGCACCAAGCCCTCCGGCCCGCCGAACCCAAGCTTCTTGGAGGCGCCCTGCAGCCCTCTTCCCGGACTTCCCGAGGGGGCGCGGTGGGGACGCCTCACCTGCTTGCCCCGATAGAACAGGCGCTGGCACTCAGGCCGCACGTCGAAGAGCGCCCACACCCGTTCGCGCAGCTCCTCAATTGTAGCTTTGCGAGACACGTCCTCAATGGTGCGCGTCTGGGAGCCGTCGATGGTGCGAACCTGGATCCACATCCTGGCGCGGGGAAAGGGGGCTGGCCCGGCTTTGTCTCCCCCTGCGCTTCGGACGCCGCGCCCCTCCCGGCCCGTGCAGCTTCCCCAGACGCTCCGGCTCGCGGCAGGCGGCGGGCGAGCGCGCGCACAAACGAAGGAAGCCGATCAGACGCTGGGCCTCACAGGCGGCGGCGACCGCTAGACCTCACGCCTGCCCAGCGGAGCTGAGAAGGAAAGGAAACCGGAACCAGTCGCAGGGGACGCCGCTGGCGCAGCCCCCACCTCACAAATAGGAAGAAACCTCGTCTGAGCCGCGCGGAGTGTTTACTTATAGAGCTCTCGCTCCCACATGGAGGTCACGGCGCCAACCCGGATCTCGCGAGATCGACGCCCGGCTCCGCCTTAAAGAGGAAGCAGCCGTGGAAGAAGCTACAGACCTGGAGAACTAAGATGGGCGGGTGCGGGGAGGGCGGGTTGAGGGGCGGGGCTGCCGAGAGCCGTTACTTGTCTCTGTGCCTGCACCTGGGCCCTGGACACGCCCTCTAGCCTTCGGGTTTCTGGCGGCTGGGTACAAAGCCTACCACAGGGGTTCCCGGCTTAGTCTCGGTTTTGGGCCTAGGCCTAGTGGATACGGTCTCTGTGGTCTCAAAAACACTTCCAAAATAAGAAACTCTGGCGTGCACTTGTATGATTATGAATATGGGGGTGCGGGCGGGCGCGGCCTAGATTTCTGAGAAAGCACACAAGGAAGTGACTCTGCCCCACCGCGCTCGGCGGTACACCGCCCGCCAACGCGGCCAGGCGGGACCCGCTGCCCAGGAAAGGACCCGGGATTCAGCTTCGCGAACTTCCCACCGGGCCCGAGTTTACCGCCGAGCCCGAATGCTGCCTTCGCGCTGAAACCTGCTTCCTGAGGTTTCTCACCGCTGGGCTTGAGGTAGCTAGTCCAGCTGGTACTGCCTTCTTCGGTCCAGTGCGCGCACACTTGGACCTCTGGCCACAAAGGTGTTGGTGTCGCCGCCCGGTGGGCCGCTTTCCAGGACATTGTTTTTTGGACCATCCTTATTTAGTGCGCTTTTGACCTAAGGGATTGAGGGGTCATGGAAAACGCTTCCAAAGGATGCAGAACTACACCCCTCAGAAGAAAAAACTCCGAAGTTCCTACCACGAATAAATTCTCAGAAATAGGCCTATCGCAGCATTACTTAACAGTGGGTTTATTTAAAACCAACATGTCTTCGAAAGAAGGAAGAGAGCATATGAAAGTATAAATACTTTAGAGATATAGATATAAAATAATGTATTAACAAAATTTGGACTTTATATTTGCCAAAATCCGTAGCTTGAATATTCAGTTTGGTGCTAATTATTAGCATAAAGGTAGAATACCAATTCAAATAATTACAAGTACAGAGAAGTCCAGAAGTAACATTAAAAAAGTATGGCCCAACAAGGAAGAGACAGAAAAAATGGAATACATACACATATTTTGGGTGTTTGCTCTTGCTGAAAATTTTACATTCATTTATATCGTCTAAATATAATTCATCTTGTCTGCTCCTGATTTAAGTTAAGCAAATATTGAATATTCATTTCCATGTGTAAATGAGATGATGGAGATATGTAAAGCACACTTCTAACCTGCCTCAATAAGAGATAGCTATTTACTATTAAAAGAATATGCTAGGGGCCTACTGGGCTCACGTCTGATCCCAACGTTTGTAAGATCAGGCAGGTGTCAGGCTCTGTTCTGACTGCTCAGAGCCTGGAGCCTGCTTTAGATTCTGTGCCCCCCTCCCTCTCTGTCCCTCCACCACTCACACTCTGACTCGCTTTCAGATTTTTTTAAATGTTTAATTTCTGAGAGAGAGACAGAGAAAGAGAGAGAGAGAGAGCGTAAGCAGGGGAGGGTCAGAGAGAGGGGGAGATACAGAATCTGAAACAGGCTCCAGTATCTGAGCTAGCTGTCAGCACAGAGCCCGATGCGGGGCTGGAACCCACGAACTGTTAGATCATGACCTGAACGGAAGTCAGACACTTCCTGAACTGAGCCACCCAGGTGCCCCTCTCTTTCAAAAATAAACATTAAAAAAAATTTTTTTTAAAGAATATGCTATACCCTTGTGGAGGCATGTTAAAAGTTTCTTTAATTCCCTGTGTACAAAGAATTTACAACCTAGTTCAGGTAAGTTTTAGAAAAATGAAAATACTAAAGAATCATTTAATATAAAATAGTTTGCTGTCAGTTTAAACAGTAACTAGCAATGAAAGAAGAGGGACTACCTTTACACTAGAGTGTAAGGATGGAGTACAGCTTGACCTGAGTTAGATGTTATATTGTAATGGGGACAACATTTAAATGTTCAACTCATGGATTGAGATAGATCTGAATTATAATTCCAGTTTTGACATTTACTCCAAATGTGATCTTGGACAAATTATTTGTCTTAATTTCCTCAGTGTAAAATGGTGCTTACAACACTTAATGAATATATAGTGCTTAGCATAGTACCCATTCCTTGGTAGTACACAATAAATTATCTTCATGCTATTATTATGGAGAGGATTTAGATAAGCAGAGAATGCCCAAAGAGGGAAGACTGCATAAGTACAGACAGAAGATATGAATTTTTACAGGTCAGAAGAGATTGCATAAAAAGGCTGACTAAATAGAGAAGGGCAGAGTGTGAAGATTAGCATTCAAAGCAGTAGATTTTGTGGGCCCTATGGAGAAACTAAAACTTTAAGAATTCCACCGATGTGATTAAATATGCATTTGGAAAGACAATAGAAGGATTGTTGTCAGATGTCTTAGGGAAAAACTAACGGACAGGGAGAGGAAAGGAAGATGAGGTCAGAAAGTTTAGTGAAGAGGCAATTGGGTTATTTTCAGTGAAATTTTATGGGAGTGGGTAAGAGAAGAAAGGGTAGATTCCAGAGTATTCTAGAAAATGAACCCTACCAAACTTGTAAAATATGTGAGTATGAGGGATGGGAAAATGTGAAATGCTGAGACTAATTTCTGAGTTTCTTGTTTGGGAGAAAAATGGGTTGGCTTGAGTAGATAGTGATGCTCTTAAACTGAACTAGATTGAGATATGCAACTGGCCATTGGAAACAGAAGTCAAAAGTTTTAAGGTAAGTAGAAAAGTTCTGAAAGAGGAACTAGTCAAGACCTTCTGTACTCACCCCCATGAGGGAATTTATCCTTGTTAATGTGGTGGAGAACTCTNACTTGGACTGTCTGTATAGGATTTGTGTTAATCTAGTCAATATAGATCCTAAAGAATTTGGTAGGACAGGACTTAGAGCTGTGAGACCCAGAAAAGATGTATTTGTCATGTGGAGAACAAATTAATTTCTTCTGGAAACATAAGCTTATGTGTGTAGTAAGTTACTTATTAAGTAATTGCAAACAGTGATTTTGTATGTAGCAAAATACATTTGTGTTTCTGTATTTCATCACTGCAGTACATATTGTAACTAAGGCTTTACCTCTTTCCCTACAGTGTTTTTGCCTGCTTAGGAAAATTCCTAAGTTGCAAATGCAAGATAGAAGTTCTCTGACAAAAAAACAAAATATCAGACACTTCTGACATAAGCATGCCGTATTATCACATGTATAGTTGACACAAATTGGATGTGAATAATCAAAGAGAAGAGGAATTATTTTCATGGATAAAGAGTAAACACTAAAGTGTATGCCATCAGTCATTACTCAATATATTTCTTCAAGTCAAAACAGGCAAAACAGAAAAAGATTGATTTTTGAACTATTTATTCTAGACTCCTCACACCACAGAATATCTCTAGTTTTCTCACCTACTGTTCAAAATCAAGAATTCACATATATATTAAAAAAGTGATTTCAACTTCCTCTCTAAAGCTAGGATTATCACATTTTTATCAGCACTCTATGTTGGCGGTGTTGGCGGTCTTCCTTTTGCTCCACCAGAGCTACCCGCTTGCTCTCCTGGAGTCCAAGGGCAAGGAATACATCAATGGAATCAGTGCTCTCAGGTTTCCAATTGACTCTAGCCAATAGGGAGGAAACACAGTAAACTAGAAGAATAAGGTCAGCATAATTATTCCTCTGGCTTCCCCTCTGAAAGTTCACCTCTAGCCATCTGTTGCCTTTCTGGGAAGTCACTATTCCTCTCACAGTGGCCTACTCTACTTGATTCACTCTCCATGTTCTGATAATCATTCCTTTCTCTTGTTGCTTTGGGTCTACAGACTGTAACAGCTCTATAGCCCTAGATTTATACCATGGCCCATACCCTTTTAATTNTAACTGAAGGGTTGGGGGTTTTTTTTGTATAATCTCTAGTGCTATTTCTAAAAGAACTACATGTTATGAGAAGTGAACTAGAATTTCCATTGACTAAAAAACACTTCATATTGTGGCTTTTTTTCTCTTTTTTTTTTTTTTTTTGATAGAATCACATATTTTTACTGTGGACATCTGCTTTAGAGATCATTCTGGTCTACTTCTCTTTAACAAATGAGAAAGTAATTTAGACGTGGACATGTGACCCACTGTGTTCTTTCTCTTTAGCCAGAGTTCTTTACCCTTCAGCCGTCCCTCTTTTGTTTCTGTCAAGGCTTCTCCATTCACTTTGTTCAGAGAATAATCCTTGTCCTTCCTGCAGTGAGTGTCTCTGGTTCTTTGATGGCTCAGATAAAAGTGGGGATCTGGGATTCTCACTAAAGACTTACAATTTATCCATGTTTTCATCACGTGTTTTCTTCTGATTTCTAAGAAAAAATTTTAAGATTCTATTTTTAAGTAATCTCTACACTCAACATGGGGCTCAAACTCACAACCCTGAGATCAAGAGTAGCATGCACTACAGACTAAGCCAGTCAGGCACCCTTCCTGCCCTAGGGTCCTCCTATTGCTGAACTTTCCTGATGGTCTTTGGATCAATTAAGCTCAGATTCCTCCACTGAAGGCAGTTAGGGCTCAAATTTCTGATTATGGGGTCAGTGCTAGTTACAACTTGCTCTGTGAAACAAATTTTAGAGGTTTAAAATAGCAACAATGACTTTACTGTCTCACAGTTTCTGTGGCATAGGAGTTCTGAATTGGCTCAGGTGGAGAGCCTGAGTTCTGGCTCAGAATTTATTAAGCTATTATAATCAGATGCAGCTAAAACTGGAATAATGGGGACTAGAGCAGTTGGGGTCTAGCTAGGCATCCTTCCCTAGAAGACTCTCCCTCAGACTTCTCTGTGTGACCTCTCTTTTTGGGCTAATTTGGGCTTTCTTACAGCATGGCTGCCTTAGAGTAGTTAGGCTCCTTACTTGGTGGTTGAAGACTTAAAGGGTGAGAATTGCAGTGAGCGAAGTATAAGCTGTATCACTTATTATGGCTTTGTTTGAAAGTCATATAGCATCACTTCTACCATACTCTTTTGACTAAAACATTCACAAAACCCAACTCAGTTTCAGGGAGAGAGGATAGATATCCTACCTCTTGATGGGAGGAGTGTCAAAAGCATATTATAAGAAGAACATATGGGATGGAAGATATTGTTGCAGCCATTTTGAGGAAATATGCCTTTTTTGAGGAAATCTGTAGCATAACTTCTCCATTTAATTTTTTGTATAACCAAAGAGTTTTTAAATTAGGAAATACAGGGGCACCTGGGTGACTCAGTTGGTTAAGCATCTGACTTCAGCTCATGTAATGATCTCACAGTTTGTGGGTTTGAGCCCCATGTTGGGCTCTGTGCTGATAGCTCAGAGCCTGGAGCCTGCTTCAGATTCTCTGTCTCCTTCTCTCTCTGCCCCTCCCCTGCTCACACTGTCTCTGTTTCTGTCTCTCAAAATAAACATTAGGAAAAAAAAGTTTAACAAAAATAAATTATGAAATACATCAATAATAACAAAAAAGATATAGAGAATAATATAATAAACACTTTTGTATTCACCACCTTGTTTTGGAAATAAAACATTTCAAGTAGCTAAAAGCTCTCTCTGCTTACATTCTCTCCCTTTTTCAAACAGATAAACATTGTCTTGAATTGGATATTTATTATTGTTATGCCTATCTTTATGCTTTTAATACATGTACATGTATCTCTAAAAATAGCAAGTTTGGTGTCTTTTTAAGGTTTATATAACATGATTACAATATTGAAATTTAGGTTTTAACTCAATATTTTTTTCTGAGATTTATTTATATATATAGCTCTAGTACAAACTCTCTTAAAGGTTCATATGGTAAATATGTTTTCTGGACAAGTAATGTCTTGCAACTTTTCATTGTACAGTTGTAATGCAAAAGCAGCTCTATTCAATATGTAAATGAATGGTGTTTGGGGGCTTTTTTGTTTTTTGTTTTTGTTTTGTTTTGGTGTTTTGGAGGGGGGGGTGAGAGAGAGAGCATATGAGTTGGGGAGAGGGACAGAGGGGGAGAGAGAGAATCTCAAGCAGGCTCCATGCGTAACATGAAGCCCAACATGGGGCTCAATTCCACCCTGGGATCATGACCCAAGCCGAAATCAAGAGTTATATGCTCAACAGACTGAGTCACCCAGTCATGGCTCAGTGTGTCTATGTTCTGGTTAAACTTTATTTATAAAAATAGGTGACAGGGTGCAGAATTGTTGACCTACCCTAATATAACAATTATAATACTACAGATATCTCATGTTCCCTAAAAGTTACTTTAGGTTACAACCCATCTCCAATCACATCCTTATCATACTCTTCTGCCTTAAGAAATTTTGAGCAACACTGACTTAGGAGTAAAATTGGCAGATTTGCTAAATTTTGATTTGTGGGAAGCCTCACTGGAATCTTGTTCTCATCTTTTATTCTTGAGGGTAAAGGTTAGCAAATTCCTGTCTTTAGACCTTACTAGCCACCCTCTTTTGAACTTGACCTAGCTCTTTCTTACCATGCCTTCTCTGCCTAGAAAGTTTATGTCAAGGTTTCCCTCAAATGCGACTTTTTTCCTGATACTCCCCAGCTGAAGGAAATACTACTTCTGTATTCACTTAAATCTCTACTCTTAACATTTAACTCAGCACTCTAATTATTTGTTTGCATGACTGTCTTGCCCCATGAAATTTTTGATTCCCTAGAACACAAGAAGTCAGTCTCATTATCTTTGTTTCCAATACAAAATTCAGTGCTTGTTATCTAGATATACATAGTAAGTGGTTGTTGAAGAATGGATGGGAGGGAGGGAGGAATTAGAGTCTATTCAGGTATCTAATTGGAACAAGAAACAAATTTGCATAATCTGCAGGCCTCTAAAAGATACCTCTTTCTTCATCATTCTATCCCAATTTACCATAGAGCATTTCTTCATGTCCTCCTACCTCTTCTCTGCACGGAGGCAGATAAATCATGTATTCTTTTATACAGATAATTATAATTTTTATTAGAAAAAACTTTGCTGTACATTTTCTTATCATCTAAAATTCCCAGGTTCTAAGAGGTTAAACAGCTTTAATACTATTGCTATTTATGAAGAAGGATAAGAAAATTGACATAATAAAAAGTAGATTTTTCTTTAGTACAGAGGGAAAAAATACAGTATTTCAATTTCATTAATATAATATTTAATTTGCTATTAGGATTACTGCCTGTGAAGGGGAGAGGTTATTAACATAAATACTTTCTATAGTAGGATGTTCCCCCCCCCCCATTTTCCAATTGAAAACACATGTTGACATTATTTTGCTGATTTGCATGAGCAGGAAACCCTTTGTAATTGATCTATATCCATTTAGCCATTAGTTTGTTTAATGCAGGTTGAATGAAAGTGTGCAGCATAGGGGCACCTGGGTGGCTCAGTTGGTTGAGCCTCTGACTTTGGCTCATGTCATGATCTCAAGATTTGTGAGTTTGAGCCCCATATCAGGCTCTGTGCTGACAGCTGAGAGCCTGGAGCCTGCTTCAGATTCTGTGTCTCCCTCTCTCTCTGCCCCTCCCCCCATGACACTCAGTCTCTGCCTCTCAAAAATAAATAAGAACATTAAAATAAATTTTTTTAAAGTGTGTAGCTGAATGGAAAGATCCTGGGCTCCAAAATCAGGGAGATTTTAATTTTAATCTGCAATCTGCTAATTACCAGTGTCATAGCATTGGACAACTTATTTAATTTCTCTGAGCCTTGATTTCTGTATCTGAAATACAGAGTGCTGCGAGAAACAAATGAGACAAAGTCTCATTGAGTAGGCACTCAATAATGGTCAGTTTCCTCCGTTTTTGTCACAATATCTGAATCCATTCTGTCAATAGAATTTTCGCTGGTTTTCAAATGATTCTGTTGGTGATTTGAGATAATAAAGAATTTGGAATGGGAAGCACTGTTGTCATTTTAAATCCAACTTATAGATTTATAGATTTGTTTATGAGCTTGAGGAAGCTCTTTTTGATAGGGTTCCAGTCAGCTCAAGATGCAGATGAATTATGAAGTGCTAACTTTTGCTTGGCAAATTTACATATATCGAAATTATTTTTGTGTTTCATTAGCTCAACAAGTAAATCATAATATTTACAAGGCACTTTAAGAAGCTTTCTAGCCTCATATGAAATCCCAGAGGATTTTCAAAACTCAGAAAGATCTACAGTTTGCCTTCTCTCTGCCCATTCCCAGAATCCAAGTTTAAAACATCACTTTGTAAAGCCAAAAAAAAAAAAGTCACAATACAATTGGAAAAATATTTACAGTGATAAAACAGTCTCATTTTCTTCCTGGTACCTAAAATGGTATTTAAAACTTGCAAATAAACCAAATAAATCTAATTTACTCACTACAAAACTGTACTATGAAATTTTATTTTATAAAGTTTCCATACAGTGAGGAAATTTTGTTATCTCTTTTAGGCTGTTGAAAGAGAATTCTTTGTCTTTTTTCTTTTTCCTTTTTTTTTTAATTTTTTTTTTTTTTGAGAGAAAGGATGCAAATAGGCAAGGGTCAGAAAGAAAGAGAATCCCACAAGAGGCACAGAGAGAAAAAGAGACAGAGAGGGGGAAGAGAGAAGTAGGGATCACCTGAAGCGGGGCTTGTGTTCACTAAGCAGGGCTCATGTTTTACCCAGCCGGACATGAACTTACTTGAAGTAGGGCTCTAGCTCACCAGATAGGGGACTCAAAGTCATGAAGTGAGATCATGACCTGAGCCGAAGTTAAACACTTAACCAACTGAGCCAGCCAGATGCCCGAAAGTTTTTTTGTTTTTAAAGGATATTTAACCTACATATTTTCTTTTATAAATTATCATGGAGATTTTTATTATGAACATTAATATAATTTATAGACTACAAATAATTTTAGTGAAAGACTAGAGTAGGAGATAACAGAGACTGCTATGAGCAAATTGTAGTTTTTCTTGGCTATCAATTCTCTATCTGTAAATTGTAATGAGCAAGAAAAATAGTATTGGGTTAGAATAAACCAACACTTCTTACCTATTGATGCAGTGGCTGATAGCTTATAGTGGAGTCAGCTCTGAAGTCAGCTCTCTGAGGCAAACCTCAGTTTTCTCAACTATAATCGATTAGGTACCTAATAGATTTATGGTAAGAATAAACAAGATATAATATGTAAGTACTTGCCATGCTATTCAGTGAGTATTGAGTACCATTAGGAGCAGCAACAATGGCAGGACTCAGACACAATTTATGTTTGAGTTTTTCATAATGACATCATAATGATAATTAAAAATTTCTCCTTCATCAAGGACTTGTGATATATGTCCTATATTTGTTAGATTTTGTTGTATAACACGCCACCCCAAGACTTATAGGCTTAAAACAACAGCCATTTATTTAACTCATTATTCTATATGTTAACAATTTGGACTAGACTCAGCTGAGCCATTCTTCAGGTTTCAGATGATGGCTGGCTGATCTAGAATGGCCTAACCTGAAATGATCTGTCACTGCACCATTAGGATCTAGCCTGGACTTGTTCACATGGTAGATGTGCAGGGCTATAACAAAGCCAGTGGAGCCCTGCAAGGCCTCTTGAGGCCTAGGCTTGGAATTGGCACAATGTAAATTCATCAGATTTTACTGACCAAAGCAAGTCAAAAAGCCAGCCCAAATTCAAGGAGAGAGAAAATTGACTCTTCTTGACAGGAGGAGATGCAAAGACTCATTGCAAAGGAGTAGACAGAGAAACAATTAAGGCCATTTTAGTAATTAATCTAAAACACCATCTCCTACCAATCCTAGAAGTAATATTTATCCATTGGTATCCTTTTCTAGCATTATTATTACTTATTATAAGCTTATAACTCTTTTTCATAATCCTCCAATCTCTCATTCTACCACAGATTGCTACTATAAGTGTACTTCATGTATTTGCTGGTTCAGGCTGAATTTTTTGTTACACAATCAGTTGGTGCTGGTAAGCTTTGATCTACCTCAAATTTGGCACCCAGTATAATTTTATGTAATCCAGCTAAGGCAAAATTATATACTTTCTTGAGTGAACCCCTCAGAATATATCATGATGCAATCTGAAAGACACTAAGAATTATTGTTTTGTTTGGTTTAAATTCATAACAAAAAAGTGTTTTTAAGTATATCACAACAGGGACACCTGGGTAGCTCAGTTGGCTAAGCATCCGACTTTGGCTCAGGTCATGATTTCACAGTTCATGGTTTTGAGCCCTGTATTGGGCTGTATGCTAACAGCTCAGAGCTTGGAGCCTGCTTTGGATTCTATGTCTCCCTGTCTCTATGCCCTTCCCCTGCTTATACCCTGTCTCTCTCTCTCACACACACACAAATGAATAAGCCTTAAAATTTTTTTAAAATAATATCACAACAGTGCTTAGTTTCTTAAAACTTACCACAAGTCCCAAGAGAATGCACTAAAAATAAAAAGACTGATAATGTTGAGTGTTAGCAAGAATAAAGAGCAGTTGGGACTTTCATACCGAGCAGGTAGCAATGTAAATTCATTCAACCAAATTTGAAACCTGGGCAGTTTCTACATACCCACCCTAGGAGCAATTCCATTCATAAGTATATATGCAATAGAAATTCATGCATATTTTCAATAAGATATGTACAAGAGTGTTTATAGTAACTTTAGTTATAATAGCTCCAGGTTGGAAATCACTTAAATATCTAACATAGGAGAATGAATGAACAAATTGTAATATACCATGGAATGCTACAGAGCAGTAAAAAAGAATGGACTATTAATATATGCCACAACATGAATGAATCTCAGAAAAATTATGTTGAGTAAATTATATGACTCCTTATAAAAAGGACATATATTTGATATATGTATGACATATATCGTATGACTCCTTATAAAATG
Organism: Crocuta crocuta; assembly: GCF_008692635.1. Taxonomy (NCBI): domain Eukaryota; kingdom Metazoa; phylum Chordata; class Mammalia; order Carnivora; family Hyaenidae; genus Crocuta; species Crocuta crocuta. The sequence goes on from NW_027527809.1 coordinate 985,145, forward strand.
TTCAAGAAAATGCAAATTTAATTCATAGTGTTAGAAGTCAAACCTTTGGAGAGTGAAGGAATTGGCAGTATTGACTGAGAGAGTACAAGAGAAACATCTGGGTGATAGTAATATTCTATATTGTGATCTGGGTAGTGGCCATAGGAGGGTTTATATATGGAAAATTTTACTCATGATGTGTTCATTTTATGTATATCAAATGTTTATATTATACCTACACTCGCATGGTTATATGGATATCCTTCTTAGAAAAAGTGGACTTTTTATTACTATGGGTGGTATAAATGGAAATGGAAATTCTATCCCTGGCTTCAGAGTTGATATGTATGGAGAAACTAAAAAGCCTTCTGCTTTTCTCCCTCCCTTTTTGGAGATTAATTAGGGACAAAGCCCAGTATAAGAGTTTGATCTGGTCAAAGGTAAAGAAAAGCAAAATTTAAAAGCTTCTGCAGGTTCTGTGATTACGGCTATTGATGAGAGGTTTGTCTATATTTGGGGTAAGGTATGGTAGTGTGTGCACAAGCATATGTGTGTGAATGTGTATGCATGTGTATGAATGTGCCTGCTTATGCTGTGTGCACATATATGATACGTGTATGTGTGCCCATGAATGTGTATCAGGGTCCATGTGTGTTTTCTACTAGATTCCCATAGGGGGAGCTAGGAGGCATAGCTTTCCTGTAAAATAGCAAAGGTGTATGCTGTAAGTTCCAACATTCTGCTTGACGATCCTAAGTACTATTATTCTAGATATAACAATGCAATTGGGGGGAAATGTTTAACTTCAAGTGAATTGCTCTAGGTGGAGGTGGGGCACAAGGCACAGAGCCTAGGACTAGGCTAAAGTAGGGCTCTAAAGTAGGGCTAGAATCTCAATATGAAGGTAATATGGGGCAAAGTGACCTTTGGAGAAGGGTGATGGAAAGAAGTCTAGGAACTATGCTGCTTTCCCAAGGGGACACTTTTTCTATATTTTGGACCATATAGCGCCTGGCTGTATGTTTTTTCCCCACATTTAATTCACTCTAGCTTTCTCCAAATTCTTCAGAAAAACATAGTACCCATTCTGCAGGCTTATGTTAGGGGTGTGGTGGGGACAGTGGGAAGGGAATTAAGAGACAAGGCAGTAAACGGAAGAGCAGACTTACCATCTCTGAGGCCAATGTAATTGGAACCACAGGATATAGAGAGAGGAAGATGATCCTAGAATTTATGAGGCACCAGGAGTGAAGTGAATCAAACTCCACTGTTTGACAACACAGAAGCTTCTGCAACATAGACAAATGTGGGAAGGGTTAGGACAAACCCCCTGAGGTCAGGCAAGGCTGGGAAAGATGAGGGAGAATGGCAGACACTTGGCTCACAGTGTGGTTTTGAATCTTTGATAAAGAGACTGAATGACATGTGAATGAATTGATCATAAAGAAAAAGACCTGTTGGATTTCTTACCATCAATTGAAACACCGCATGCGTACAATTTTTAAAAGGCAAAATAAAGAGCTAAAATGCATTTTCATTTAGCTTCCTGATATCATGAAAGTACGAGAACAAACTGAAACAAGGTACAACTTTTATTTATTTATTTTTTAAATATTTTATTTTCTTTTACAGTTTGTTGTCAAGTTGGTTCCCATATAACACCCAGTGCTCATCCCAACAAGTGCCCACTTTCATACCTATCACCCCTTCACCCCTCTCCCCCGCCCACATAAACCCTCAGTTTGTTCTCAGTATTTACGAGTCTCTTATGGTGTGCCACCATTCCTGTCTTAACTATTTTTCCCCTTCCCCTCCCCCATGGTCCTCTGTTAAGTTTCTCCTGTTCCACATATGAGTGAAAACATATGGTATCTGTCCTTCTCTGCCTGACTTATTTCGCTCAGCATAACTCCCTCAAGTTCCATCCACGTTGCTACAAAAGGCCAGATTTCATTCTTTCTCATTGCCATGTAGAATTCCACTGTATAGATAAACCACATCTTCTTGATCCATTTGTCAGTTGATGGACATTTAGGCTCTTTCCATGATTTGGCTATTGTTGGAAGTGCTGCTATGAACATTGGGATACATGTACCCCTAAGCTTCAGCACTCCTATATCCCTTGGTTACATACCTAGCAGTGCTATTGCTGGGTCATAGGGGAGTTCTCTTGTTAATTTTTGGAGGAACCTCCACACTTTTCCAGGAGGTTGCACCAGTTTACATTCCCACCAACAGTGTAGAAGGGTGCCCATTTCTCCACAGCCTCACCAGAATCTATAGTTTCCTGATTTGTTCATTTTAGCGACCCTGACTGGCGTAAGGTGGTATCTCAGTGTGGTTTTGATTTGTATTTCCCTGATGATGAGGGACGCTGAGCATCGTTTCATGTGTCTGTTGGTCATCTGGATGTCTTCTCTGGAGAAGTGTCTGTTCCTGTCTTCTGACCATTTCTTTCCTGGATTATTTGTTTTTCAGATGTGGAGTTTGGAGAGTTCCTCATAGATTTTGGATACTAGGCTTTTATCCAATATGTCATTTTCAACTATATTTTCCCGTTCCGTCGGTTGCCTATTAGTTTTGTTGATTGTTTCCTTTGCTGTGCAGAAGCTTTTTATCTTGATGAAGTCCCAATAGTTTATTTTTGCTCTTGATTCCCTTGCCTTTGGGGATGTGTCAAGCAAGAAATTGCTGTGGTGGAGGTCAAGGAGGTTGTTTCCTGCTTTCACTAGGGTTTTGATGGTTTCCTGTCTCACATTCAGGTCCTTCATCTATTTTGAGTTTATTTTTATGTAAGGTGTAAGAAAGTGTCTAGTTTCATTCTTCTGCATGTTGCTGTCCAGTTTTCCTAGCACCATATGTTACAGAGGCTGTCTTTTTTCCATTGGATACTCTTTCTCTCTTTGTCAAAGATTAATTGGCCATACATTTGTGGGTCCAATTCTGAGTTCTCTATTCTATTCCATTGGTCTATCTGTCTGTTTAGGTGCCAATACCATACTGTCTTGATGATTATAGCTTTGTAGTAGAGGCTAAAGTCTGGGATGGTGATACCTCCCGTTTTGGTTTTCTTCTTCAATATTACTTTGGCTATTCAGGGTCTTTTGTGGTTCCATACAAATTTGAGGATAGTTTGTTCTAGTTTTGAGAAGTATGCTGGTGCAATTTTGATTGGGATTCCCTTGGATGTGCAGATTGCTTTGGGTAGTATTGACATTTTAACAATATTTATTCTTCCAATCCATGAGCATAGAATGTTTTTCCATTTCTTTGTGTCTTCAATTTCCTTCCTAAGTTTTCTATAGTTTTCATCATACAAATCTCTTATATCCTTGGTTAGGTTTATTCCGAGGTATTTTATGGATTTTTGCGCAATTGTGAATGGGATCAGTTTCTTGATTTCTCTTTCTGTTGCTTCATTATGGGTGTATAAAAATGCAACTTATTTCTGTACGTTGATTTTGTAGCCTGCAACATGGCTGAATTCTTGGATCAGTTCTAGTAGGCTTTTGGTGGAATCTGTCGGGTCCTGTCATCTGTGAAACGTGAAAGTTTGACTTCATCTTTGCCAATTCAGATGCCTTTTATTTCCTCTTGTTGTCTGATTGTTGATGCTAGGAGTTCTAGCACTATGTTAAACAACAGTGGCTAAAGTGAACATTCCTGTCGTGTTCCTCATCTCAGGGGGAAAGTTCTCAGTTTTTCCTCATTGAGGATAATATTAGCTGTGGGCTCTTCATAAATCACTTTTATGATGCTTAAGTAAGTTCCTTCTATCCCGACTTTCTTGAGGCTCATTATTAAGAAAGGATGTTGTATTTTATCAAATCCTCTTTCTGCATCTATGGACAGGATCATATTATCTTTTCTTGTGTTAATATGATGTATTACATTGATTAATTTGCAAATATTGAACCAGCCTTGTAACCCAGGAATGAATCCCACTAGATCATGATGGATAATTCTTTTTATTGCTGTTGAATTCGATTTGCTAGTATCTTGTTGAGGAATTTTGTATCTGTATTCATCAAGGATATTGGCCTGTAGTTCTCTTTTTTTGCTGGGTCTCTGTCTGGTTAGGGAATTAAAGTCATATGGGCTTCATAGAATGAACTCAGAAGTTTTCCTTCCATTTCTGTTTTATGGATTAGCTTGAGAAGACTTGGTATTAACTCTGATTTAAATGTCTGATAGAATCCTCAGGGAAGCTGGGAGATTTTTCATAACTGATTCAATTTCTTCACTAGTTATGGGTCTGCTCAGATTTTCTATCTCTTCTCATTTGAATTTTGGTAGTGCGTCTGTGTATAGAAATTTGTCCATTTCTTCTAGGCTGTCCAGTTTGTTGGCATATAATTTTTCATAGTATTCCCTGATAATTGCTTGTATTTCTGAGGGATTGGTTGTAATAAATCCATTTTCATTCGTTATTTTGTCTATTTGGGTTCTCTCTCTTTTCTTTTTGAGTAACCTGGCTAGAGGTTTGTCAATTTTGTTTATTTTTTCAAAATACCAAGACTTGGTTTCGTTGATCTGTTCAACTTGTATTTTTGGATTCTATATTGCTTATTTCTGCCCTGATCTTTATTATTTCTCTTCTTCTGCTGAGTTTAAGGTGTTCCTGCTACTCTGCTTCTAGTTCCCTTAGGTATGCTGCTAGATTTTCTATTTGCACTTTTTCTAGTTTCCTGAAATAGGCCTGCATTGCCGCAAGCAATGTATTTTCTTCTTAGGACTGCCTTTGACGCATCCCAAAGAGTTTGGATTGTTGTATTCTCATTTACATTTGTTTCCATATATTTTTAAATTTCTTCTTGAATTGCCTGATTAACCCATTTGTTCTTTAGTAGAGTGTTCTTTAACCTCCATGTTTTTGGAGGTTTTCCAGACTTCTTCGTGTGGTTGATTTCAAGTTTCATAGCATTGTGATCTGAAAGAGTACATGGTATAATATCAATTATTTTATATTTATTAAGGGCTGCTTTATGACCCAGTATGTGATCTATCTTGGATAATGTGCCATGTGCACTTGAGAAGAGTGTGAATTCCATAGCCTCAGGATGTAGGGTTCTAAAAATATCTGTCAGGTTCATCTGATCCAATGTGTCATTGAAGTCAATTGTTTCTTTAGTGATTTTCTGTCTAGTTGATCTATACATTGCTGTAAGTGGAGTATTAAACTCCCCTGCTATTAGCACATTCTATTTTTTTCTTTAAATATATTATTTTACTTTTATTTTTCCCCCATTTATCTCTTTTTATTTATTTACTTATTTATTTATTTTTCTTACAAATAGTTTATTGTCAACTTGGTTTCCATATAACACCCAGTGCTCATCCCGACAAGTGCTCTACTCCATGCCCATCTACCCCTCCCCCCGACATCCATCACTCCTCAGGTTGTTTCTCAGCATTCAAGAGTCTCTATGGTTTGCCTCTCTCCCTTTCCCCCACCATTTCCGCCCTTCTTCTCCCCCTTGTTCCTCCGTCAAGTTCCTCCTAATCCTCCTATACGTGCAAACATATGATATTTGTCCTTCTCTGCCTGACTTATTTCGCTCAGCATAACACCCTCAAGGTCCATCCATGTTGCTACACATGGCCAGATTTCATTGTTTCTCATTGCCATGTAGTATTCCATGGTATAGATAAACCACATCTTCTTGATCCATTCATCTGTTGATGGACACTTAGGCTCTTTCCATGTTTTAGCTATTGTGGAGAGTGCTGCTATGAACATTGGGGTACATGTGCTCCTATGCATCAGCATTTCTGTATCCCTTGGGTAAATTCCTAGCAGTGCTATTGCTGGGTCATAGGGGAGTTCTATAGTTAATTTACTGAGGAACCTCCACACTGTTTTCCAGAAGAGCTGCACCAGTTTGCATTCCCACCAACAGTGTAAGAGGGTGCCCGTTTCTCCACATCCTCGCCAGCATCTAGAGTTCTCTGATTTGCTCATTTTAGCCACTCTGACTGGCGTGAGGTGGTATCTCAGTGTGGTTTTGATTTGTATTTCCCTGATGAGGAGGGATGCTGAGCATCGTTTCATGTGTCTGTTGGCCATCTGGATGTCCTCTTTGGAGAAGTGTCTGTTCATATCTTCTGCCCATTTCTTCACTGGGTTGTTTGTTTTTCGGGCGTGTAGTTTGGTGAGTTCCTTATAGATTTTGGATATTAACCCTTTATCTGATATGTCATTTGCAACTATCTTTTCCCATTCCGTTGGTTGCCTATTAATTTTCTGGGTTGTTTCCTTGGCTGTGCAGAAGCTTTTAATCTTGATGAGGTCCCAATCGTTTATTTTTGCTCTTGATTCCCTTGCTTTTGGGGATGTGTCAAGTAAGAAGTTGCTGCGGTGGAGGTCAAGGAGGTTGTTTCCTGCTTTCTCCTCTAGGGTTTTGATGGTTTCCTGTCTCACGTTCAGGTCCTTTATCCATTTTGAGTTTATTTTTGTGCATGGTGTGAGAAAATGATCTAGTTTCATTCTTCTGCATGTTGCTGTCCAGTTCTCCCAGCACCATCTGTTAAAAAGGCTGTCTCTTTTCCATTGGATATTCTTTCCTGCTTTGTCAAAGATTAGTTGGCTGTACACCTCTGGGTCCAGCTCTGAGTTTTCAATTCGATTCCATTGGTCTATGTGTCTATTTTTGTGCCA
>NW_027527809.1:997251-1052422 GCF_008692635.1 Crocuta crocuta
TGTTCATATCTTCTGCCCATTTCTTCACTGGGTTGTTTGTTGTTCAGGTGTGGAGTTTGGTGAGATCCTTATAGATTTTGGATATTAACCCTTTATCTGATATGTCATTTGCAACTATCTTTTCCCATTCCATCGGTTGTCTATTAGTTTTGTGGGTTGTTTCCTTTGCTGTGCAGAAGCTTTTTATTTTGATGAAGTCCCAATCGTTTATTTTTGCTCTTGATTCCCTTGCTTTTGAGGATGTGTCAAGTAAGAAGTTGCTGCGGTGGAGGTCAAGGAGGTTGTTTCCTGCTTTCTCCTCTAGGGTGTTGATGGTTTCCTGTCTCACGTTCAGGTCCTTTATCCATTTTGAGTTTATTTTTGTGCATGGTGTGAGAAAATGATCTAGTTTCATTCTTCTGCATGTTGCTGTCCAGTTCTCCCAGCACCATCTGTTAAAAAGGCTGTCTCTTTTCCATTGGATATTCTTTCCTGCTTTGTCAAAGATTAGTTGGCTGTACACCTCTGGGTCCAGCTCTGAGTTTTCAATTCGATTCCATTGGTCTATGTGTCTATTTTTGTGCCACCATACTGTCTTGATGATGACAGCTTCCTAGTAGAGGCTAAAGTCTGGGATGGTGATACTCCCGTTTTGGTTTTATTTTTCAGTATTACTTTGGTTTCTGGGGTCTTTTGTGGTTCCATACAAATTTGAGGATAGTTTGTTCTAGTTTTGAGACGTATGCTGGTGCAATTTTGATTGGGATTGCAGTGAATGTGTAGATTGCTTTGGGTATTTATGACATCTTAACTATATTTATTCTTCGTATCCATGAGCATAGAATGTTTTTCCATTTCTTTGTGTCTTCTTCAATTTCCTTCCTAAGTTTTCTATAGTTTTCATCATACNACTCTATTTGTTGGGAGATTTTTGATAACTGATTCGATATCTTCACTTGTTCTGGGTCTGTTCAGGTTTTCTATTTCTTCCCGTGTGAATTTTGGTAGTGAGTGTGTGTATAGGAATTTGTCCATTTCTTCTAAGTTGTCCAATTTGTTGGCATATAATTTTTCATAGTATTCCCTGATAATTACTTGTATTTCTGAGGGGTTGGATGTATTAAGCCCATTTTCATTCATAATTTTGTCTATTTGGTGCTCTCTCTTTTCTTTTTGATAAGTCTGGCTAGAGGTTTGTTAATTTTTTCAAAAAACCAACTCTTGGTTTCATTGATCTGTTCAATTTATTTTGGTCTGTATGTTGTTTATTTCTGATCTAATTTTCACTATTTCTCGTCTTCTACTGGGTTTAGGGTGTTCTTGTTCCTCTGCCTCTAGTTCCTTTAGGTGAGCTATTAGATTTTGGNCGGTGCATAGACATTTATGGTAGTTCTTCCTGATGGATGGACCCTGTAATTATTATGTAGTGCCCTTCTTCATCTCTTGTTATTGTCTTTAATTTAAAGTCCAATTTGTCTGATATAAGCATAGCTCCTCCAGCTTCCTTTTGATATCCTGTAGCATGATATATATTTCTCCATCCCCTTACTTTTTTTTTTTAAAATGTTTTATTTATTTCTAGGAGAGAGAGAGAGAGAGACAGCATGAGCAGGGGAGGGTCAGAGAGAGAGGGAGTCATAGACTGAAACAGGCTCCAGGCTCTGAGCTGGCAGTCAGCACAGAGCCCGACGCGGGGCTCGAACCCACAAACCGCGAGATCATGACCTAAGCGAAAGTCGGACGCTTAACCGACTAAGCCACCCAGGCGCCCCTCCATCCCCTTACTTTTAATCTGAAGGTATCATGCAGTCCAAAATGAGTTTCTTGTAGACAGCATATAGATGGATTTTGTTTTTATATCCATTTTGCTACCCTTGTCTTTTGATTGGAGCATTCAGCCCAGTTACATTCAGTGTTATTATTGAAATAGATGGGTTTAGAGTCTTTGTATCTTTTGTAGGGTTCGTGTTTGTGGTGGTGTCTCTGGTATCTTTATTCCTTGCAATGTTTCCTTCTGAGCGTCCCCCTCAGGATTTCTTGTAGGGCTGGCTTCGTGGTGACAAATTCTTTCAATTTCTGTTTATTTGGAAAGGTTTTTATCTCTCCTTCTATTTTGAATGACAGGCTTGCTGGATAGAGGATTCTTGGCTGCGTATTTTTACTGTTCATCACATTGAAGATCTCCTGCCATTCCTTTCTGGCCTGCCAAGTTTCAGTAGATAGGTCTGTCACCACTCTGATAGGTTTCCCTTTGTATGTTAGGGCCCTTTTCTCCCTAGCTGCTTTCAAAATTCTCTCTTTGTCCTTGTATTTTGCCATGTTTACTATGATATGCCATGCAGAAGATCAATTCAAGTTACGTCTGAGGGGGGTCCTCTGAGCCTCTTGTATTTCCACATTTACTTCCTTCCCCAGGTCGGGGAAGTTCTCTGCTATAATTTGTTTCAGGACTCCTTCAGCACCTTTTCCTCTCTCTTTCTCTTCTGGGATTCCTATGATATGGACATTGTTGAGTTTGGCCGTATCACTGAGCTCTCAGACTCTTCTCTCATGTTCCTGGATCAGTTTGTCTCTCTTTTTTTTTTTTTTTTTTTTTNCTTTGGAGGAGAGCTCTTTCGTTTCGTCATTTTAGTTACCTTTCTGGCTCTTGTTAGTTTTAAAAACTTGTTATGCTCTCTGCACCTATGTGTGCAGCTGCATCCAAGAAGACTCTTTGACTGTCCAGGGCCTATGCTTTCAGAGAGTGTATTTTGAATGGTATCTCTTTGTCTCTCTTGTTGGGACCTTGGTTATTTTATTTTCCTACTCGTAGTGATAACGACTCTCCACCCTATGTAGTCTGGCTTGTTTCTTGAGGTAGACCTGGAGAAGAAAACAGACAGAAGAACACACAGAGAGCAGGAGCACACAAACGCACAGACTAATTCAACTAACATGCAAACCGAGAGGGAAAACGAATAAGTTAAGAGAAAAGACGGAGGAGGGAGAGCGAATAATAGAGAGTATAAAATACATAAAAGGGTCAAAAAGGAGAAAAGAAAAGGAAATAAGAAGAAAACCAATGGACAAAGAACGGTTTAAAGCATATAACTGGATTTCCCAGCTACAGTTATATAGCCGGGTGTATGCAGTGCTGGTTGAAGAGCATAGAGAAAGAGAGAGAAGACTGGGCGGGGATGAGGCACAATTGGAAATAGAATGAACAGGCAGAAGGGATAAGAAGCTTTTTTCAAAGAACTAAAGGGTGGAATATGGTTGGATAGGTGAGAGAAGGACGCTGGTGTTATCCAGAGAAACTATATAGTCTAATTACTCCTGGGGGAAAGAGATGAAAATGTAGGTAGGTGTAGAATTTATCTCTACAGAATGGACTAAATGTGATTGTTTAAGCAATCCGGTGATCAGGTCTGTGTTCTGGGGAAAAAAGAAAAGAAAAAGGGAGGAGGGCAGCTCTCAAGCAGGGATGGGCGTGGTGTGATCCAATGCATCAGGCAGGATTTCTGCCTTGACGGTTGTGGGGAGGAGAGTGGCGGTGCTCCAATCCCTTCTTGAACCAAGCACTGCACCTCGCTTTTTTGGCCGTGTAAATGCCCCATACTTGGGGCGCAGCCAAAGTTGGTTGCGCTCTTCAACCCAGGCCAGTCCCAGTCTCCAAATCCCAGTCCGCGTGCCCCGCTGAAATTGCCTCAGACACAACTTCCCTGGCAACCCCCTCAGGCAATTCCAGGCCTCCTGCCTGGCTTTGCGGATGGAGTCAGAATTGCTGCTTCCTTCTCTGGGTCGGGCTGGCGAGTATGGGCGGGAGCTTGTCTGCCGGGTGGGGACTTGCGTGCCGGGTGCACGGAGCCCTGCACGGAGCCCGCTGGAGTAAGGAAAACCAGGTCCCTCTATGTCTCGTACCTGAAACATGAACTCTCGTGGGCAAATCTCCCAGTTTTTAGCTCTTTGCCTTCCCTCTAGAGTTCCAGCCAGCCAAGAGCACGGACACCCGGTGTCCGCGCGCGGCTCTTCCAGGGGCCCAAGCCCGCCGGCAGGACAATGGCAGCAGGCAGCCAGAAGCCAGCACAAAGAAGCAGTCCGGGAGCTCAGCCCCTCCGGGACCAGTTGGCGCGACGGGATCTGGCATGCAGGTATTTGGTGCGCACGGTCTTTCTATGCCCTGAGCGGAGGTTTTTCCCCGAGCGGAGGTTTTTCTGTTTCGGACTCTCTCTTTTTCCCCTCTCACTCCCCGCAGAGGGGGAATCACCTCTGACCCTGGAGTCTCCGAGCCCGGCCCGATTTTATCTTCCCCAGTTCGTACTCACGTTAGAAGGCTTTCTCAGTGGATTCTGTGCCCTTTTTCTCCCAACCTTCGGATTTCGTAAGGTTTCTGATGGCTTCAGATCTTTTCCGTGTGAGGTATGGGCGCATGTGCAAGTACAGAGCTCCCTACTTCTCTGCCATCTTGCCGGAATCTCTCTATTAGCACATTCTTATCTATAAGATTGTTTCTGTTTGTGATCAATTGTTTTATGTATTTGGGTGCTATCAAATTCGGTGCGTAGACATTTATAATTGTTAGCTCTTCCTGATGGATAGACCCTGTAATTATTATAGAATGCCCTTCTTCATCCCTTGTTACTGCCTTAACTTTAAAGTCCAGTTTGTCTGATATAAGTATGACTACTACAGCTTTCTTTTGACTTCCAGCAGCATGATAGATATTTCTCCATCCCCTCACTTTCAATCTGAAGGTGTCCTCAGGTCTAAAAAGAGTCTCTTGGAGACGGCAAATAGATGTACCTTGCTTTTATCCGTTCTGATAATTTATGTCTTTTGATTGGATAATTTATGTCTTTTGATTTATTATTGAAAAATATGGGTTTAGAGTCGTTGTGTTCTCTGTAGGATTCATGCTTGTAGTGGGGTCACTGGTACCTTGTGTTCTTTGCAACATTTCCCTCATAGAGTCCCCCTTAGGATTTCTTGTAAGGCTCATTTAGTGGTGATGAAATCTTCAGTTTTTATTTTTTTGGGAAAACCTTTAACTCTCCTTCTATTCTGAATGAGAAGCTTGCTGGATAGAGGATTCTTGGCTGCATATTTTTTCTGTTCATCACATTGAAGATTTCCTGCCATTTCTTTCTGGCCTGCCAAGTTTCAGTAGATAGGTCTGTAACTGCTCTGATAGGTCTCCCTTTGTATGTTAGGGCCCTTTTATCCCTAGCTGTTTTCAGAATTCTCTCTTTATCCTTATATTTTGCCAGTTTCACTATGATATGTCATGCAGAAGATCGATTCAAGTTACTTCCGAGGGGAGTTCTCTGTGCCTCTTGGATTTCAATGTCTGTTTCCTTCCCCAGATTGGGGAAGTTCTCAGCTATAATTTGTTCAAGTACTCCTTCAGCGCCTTTCCCTCTCTCTCCCTCTTCTGAAATCCTATGATTCGGACACTGTTCCATTTGTTTGCATCACTCAGTTCTCGAATTCTCCTTTCGGGCTTTTGGATCAATTTATCTTTCTTTTTCTTGGCTTCCTCTTTTTCTATAATTGTATCTTCTAATTCACCTATTCTCCTTTCTACATCCTCAATCCATGCAGTGGCCACCTCCATTTTATTATGCAACAAGGTCCAAGTTTTAAAGAGTGGGGTTAAATTATATTCCTTGAGGATTTCAATTATTCTGAATTATTTATAGATCCATGGGGGTAAATCATAGATTAGAAATGAATGTGGTTGAAAATTGAGCATATCTTCAGCAACTTTATCCAAAGTCAGCAAATAGGCTAAATATATTTTAATTGTCAAAAATGGCAAAAGAAACTCAATGAAAATAAATTCAATTGAGAGAGGGGCAAACCCTTGTCAGATTTTGTATTTGGTAATTTCAAGAAAGCAACTCTTAAAATATTACTAGATTTTTATATGTCACGTAGTCTTGGAATGTTAGTAGAAATAGAACGTATGCCCCTGAATGTCTCCTTTGAAGCAGAAAGTCCAATCAGGCCAATACTAAATGTAGCATGACTTCCCTCTATCTTTTCTGGCCTAGTCCTAATCCATATGTAGTGATTGAGATGGTAACTCTGAATGTGGCCCCGTTTTGGAGCAGTCAGTTCAACCATGGTCATTAAAGCATCTAGACCTACATGGTCATTGTATTTGCTATTGTGTCCAGAACCAGTTTATTATTTTCTGTTAAATTATTTGCAGTGATCCTGAAGTGTTTGGTTTTTTTTTCATATTCTCATTAGTAGGCTTTTATTTGTAGCTCAAAAATACTTTGTGAATGCTGCAGGTATTGTGTTAGTTTGCTAGGGTTACCATAACAAAATACCACAAACTAGGTGGCTTAAACAACAGAAATTTATTTTCTCATAGTTTGTAGGCTTGAAGTCCATGTTCAAGGTGTCAGCAGGTTTGAATCTTCTGTGGCCTTTCTTCGTGGCTTGCAGATGGCCACCTTGTTGCTTTGTCTTCACATGGTCTTTTCTCTGTTTATGTGCATACCTAATCTCTTTTCCTCTTATAAGGATATAAGTTGTATCAACCAGGGTCCTACCCACATGACCTATTTAACCTTAATTACTTCTTGAAAGGCTGTATCTTCAAATATAGTTATATTGGGGGTTAGGACTTCAACATGAATTTTGAGGGGAAGAAGACACAATTCAGTTCATGGGATATTGCCACATTCATGAACTTGAAATTTCATTATTACTCACTTTGTTTTAAGATTACAACTTACTGCTAATTGTAAACAACAAAATACCTTATATAAAGGCTAAATTGCTATTGGAGAAACCCGTGGAGCTAATTGAGGGATTTTAAAATTTACTTCAACCAGATAGAACCTCAGATTGCCAAGAGCTGAAAGAATTATAACTGGATATTAAATATTAGCCTTAGAAAATTCAGTTATCTCAAATGTTAGTAAAATCATTGGCAAATAAGTAATAAAAACAACTTTGAGAAAGAATGCAATGATATGACCTGTTTTACTTTGCAAATCTAAGAAAATCTAGATGATATATTTTTTCAGAGGTTTTTCCTTTTAATGAATTATATTAAATCCTAAAATAGCTAAAATAAAAAATTTTGCTTTCTAAAGCTAAATAGTTAAGATGCACTTTCCTTAAAAGTGAAGAGCCCAAAAATGTAAATTAATAAGTTCTAAAAATATGTAATGAGAAAAGAAAGAATTTTGTATACATGACCTAAGAGACAGAAACGATATGTATGTTTTATCTTAAGAAAAGCTTTATTTATATACATAGGAAAAAAGGAAAGAATACTAAGATAAATCATTTTGAAAGATGATTGTTGTTCTGATTTGGCTTTCCTACTTTTGAAATAAACATGGCATGGATGCAACAGAAGAAGCCTGTGGTTTTTCTGCAAATCTGATGTGGCTCTTGTGTGTTGGCAAGTTTTGGTGTACTTGTTCTCAGAGAAATTCTTCCTATTTTGAAAGTCCAAACCCTTCATTAGAGTTTAAAATATGATATTATGATCCCATGAAGCTATAGATATAAAAGACACTTTAAGTTTGCTTTTAAAATTAAAGTTAGAAAAATTTGCAATCTGTTCCTTTTTGCAAGCACCTATAACCACAGGTTTTATCCACTGTAAATATCTTAATTTTCCTAGAAAATTTGGGTAAGATACTTTTGTTTTTGGTGATTTATGATGTTTTCCGAGAAAAAAAGAAATGTTTATATATCTGTATGCCTAACTTTAATAGTTTCTAGGATGGCTTATGAAAATTTAAAGAAAAAACTCTTTCCCTCCATCCCCCCTTCTGACATTGGTAAATAAATTCCTTTCAATAATATAAAGCAGTGATAAAAATCTATTGCAGTAACCACAGAAATCCAATTATGGTATATTGCCTTCTTAAGATTCCTTGCTTTTTAGGAGAAAATTTAGAGAACACTGTTGTAATTTCTACTGAGGTCTACAAAGATAAATATGATACTCAGAGAATCAGAATTGGTCAGTTTTAAAACAAGAAAAATTATTGCCTTTTGGAGCCCCAATCTTTTTCATTTGTCTCTTATTATCTTTAATACAAGGCAATATATATTCATTGTAGAAATTAAAGATGGTCAGAATGTAGGAAAATCACATGAATTTCTACCGTCTCCTAGAAAAAAATACTGTGAATTTGTTTTTTTGAGAAGGGGGGGCTCAAGCGAGCAAAGGCAAAGAGAGAGAATCCTATGAGGCAGAAAAGAGAAAGAGAGAGAGGTGGGGCTCACTCAACGTGGGGCTCATGTCCACCAGAAGCAGGACTCAAGCTCACCCAGTGTGGGACTTGAACTCACAAACCATGAGATCATGACCTGAGCTGAAGTCAAATGCTTAACTGGCTGAACCAATCAGGTGCCCCACCACTGTGAATTTTTGATATAAATACTCTAGACTTTTTTCTATGTGTATGTAACTTTTATTTCACACTTAACAGAATGTTTTCTTATTATTATATATGGGTCTATTTTGATATTTTTGATGGTTTTGCATAATATCCATTGAATGGATAACATTTAACAAACTCCCAACGGTGGATATTTGGGAAGCTTCTAAGTTTTGCTCATATAAAAAAACCTAAACCTACATGAAGACACACATGCACACATACACATATCTATAACTATATCTAAATATTCACATATCTATTCCTATCTATCTTTATAAGTGATAAATGATATTTCTTTAGAATACGTTTTTAGATGTATATTTACTGGATTAAAGAACATGCATATTTTGAAAGCTAGAAACCCTTTTAACCAAAGAGATAAAAGCTGGTAAATGGCCTATTCATCAAAATAGGTGGCTAAAGAGGGAAGTCATAAAAATATTATCTCTATTATATATATATTTATACATACAGACATATATGTACATATATCTTTAGCATTTTACTTTTCCTTAAACTATAAAATACAAATGTATTTATTCACTAATTTGATGAAATTTTAAAATTTGCATTTAGGATGAAGGAATTTATTGTTGTTGTTGACAATGGGACCCATGATTAAAGTTCTACATAATCTTTCTTAGATAAATGACATCTGCCATGAATTGCTTAGGCTTTTTAGTTTCTTTTTTTTTTTTTAAGGTGGAGCAAGAACTGCAAAAATGTATATTCCTCCTTCAATCTTTTGCTCCTAATTTGACATTTTTATGATCGTGGTATGCTTTAGAATCTATCCAAAGAATTCCATTTAGTTTTCCCTGAAACATTTCTTTTTATGTTCTTGTACATAATATAATTAAATAACATAATTATAAAACAAGTACAATTGGCATAAAAGCATTTAAAAAAAAAGCACTGACTCTTGATAAACAGAAAATTCAAAGTGTCAAGAGCATATCAAAGAGCTGTCTACTGGTATAAAGGACTCAGTGGGTCCAGATCATCAGTTTGTTTTATAGAAGGAATAGAGTGTCATTTTATCTAATAATTTAGTTAATTCAGGATTGATTGAGAGGGTTTTTACTAAACTGCCTTCCAATAAAGTATCATCGACTCGTAGCATCAGTATATGAGTGCCTTTCTCTTTCCATTCTAGTTCTCAAATTTCAGTGGACATAAGAATTACTAGCACAGCTTGTTAAAAATGCAGATTCTTGGGGCACTTTCATGGCTCAGTAGGTTGAGTGTCCGACTTTGGCTCAGGTCATGATCTCATGGCTTGAGTTCGAGCCCCGCATCGCGCTCTGTGCTGACAGCTCAGAGCCTGGAGCCTGCTTAGGAGTCTGTGTCTCCCTCTCTCTCTCTGCCCCTCCCCTGATCATGGTCGCTCTCTCTCTCTCTCTCTCTCTCGTTCTCTCTCTCTCCTTTCTCTCTCTCTCAACATTAAATAAATATTAAAAGAAAAAATGCAGATTCTTAACACACCATTTTAACATATTCTAATTTGGGGCAATTCCCAAGAATTTGCAAATTATCAACCAAGGTGACCAGATCAAAATATTTAACCCGAGGATGATTTTTTATGATTCTAATTAACCCAAAGTCTTCTAAAAAATTTGGTTAAGGCAACAAAATAAACTATCTAGGTCATTTCTCCTCCTTGATTAATCTCTTCCTTGATTAATTCTGAAGAGATAACTTTTAGAAAAGAATTCTCTTGGTCCAGTATTTTTATGATAAAGATTTTGACAATCTAAATATTCAGATTTATTTTAAAAATTGAAAACTAGATATTTGAAAAATATAAATGCATCTTAGCAGTAAGGGGTAGATCCTCTATAGCACATCGCATAGGGGTGTTTTTTTTTTTTTACAAATGGTTTATTGTCAAGTTAGTTTCCATATAACACCCAGTGATCATCCCCACAAGTGCCTTCCTCCATGCCCATCACTCCCCCTCCCCCCCACACCCATCAGTCCTCAGTTTGTTCTCAGCATTCAGGAGTCTCTCACGGTTTGCCTCTCTCCCTCTCTCCACATATTTCCCATCTTCTTCTCCCCCACGGCTTTCCATTAAGTTCCTCCTAATCCTCCTATACGTGCAAACATATGGTATCTGTCCTTCTCTGCCTGACTTATTTGGCTCAGCATAACACCCTCAAGTTCCATCCATGTTGCTACACATGGCCAGATTTCATTCTTTCTCAGTGCCGTGTAGTATTCCATTGTATAGATGAACCACATCATCTTGATCCATTCTTCCGTTGATGGACACTTAGGCTCTTTCCATGTTTTGGCTATTGTTAAGAGTGTTGCTGTGAACATTGGGGTACATGTGCTCCTATGCATAAGCACTCCTAGATCCCTTGGGAAAATTCCTAGCAGTGCTACTGCTGAGTCATAGGGGAGTTCTATTGTTAATTTTTTGAGGAACTATCACACTGTTTTCCACAGGGGCTGCACCAGTTTGCATTTCCACCAACAGTGTAGGAGGGTGCCCATTTCTCCACATCCTCGCCAGCATCTAGAGTCCTCTGATTTGCTCATTTTAACCACTCTGACTGGCATGAGGTGATATCTAGCGTGGTCCATTGTGTCTTTATTGATTTTCTGTCTAGTTGATCTGTCCATTGCTGTAAGTGGAGTATTAAAGTCCCCTGCTATTACCACGTTCTTATCGATAAGACTGTTTCTGTTTGTGATTAATTGTTTTATGTATTTAGGCGCTTCCATGTTTGGTGCATAGACATTTATAATTGTTAGCTCATTGATGGATAGACCTTTTAATTATTATAGAATGCCCTTCTTCATCCCTTGTTACTGTCTTTACTTAAAGTCCTGTTTGTCTGATATAAGTATAACTACTCCAGCTATTTTTTTTACTTCCTGTAGCATGATAGATATTTCTCCAATCTCTCACTTTCTTTTTTTTTTTAATATTTTTATTTATTTCTAGGAGAGAGAGAGAGAGAGAGACAGCGTGAGCAGGGGAGGGTCAGAGAGAGGGAGATACAGACTCCGAAATAGGCTCCAGGCTCTGAGTTGGCAGTCAGCACAGAGCCCGACGAGGGGCTCAAACCCATGAACCGCGAGATCATGACCTAAGCGAAAGTTGGACGCTTAACCGACTAAGCCACCCAGGCGCCCCTCCATCCCCTTACTTTCAGTTGAGGGTGTCCTCCTGTCTAAAATGAGTTTCCTTAGACAGCAAATAGATAGATTTTGTTTTTATCCATTCTGCTACCCTATGTCTTTTGATTGGGGCATTTTGTCCATTTGCATTCAGTGTTATTATTGAAATATATGTGTCATTTGTGGGATTCATGCTTGTGGTGTGTCTCTAGCATCTTGTGTTCCTTGCAACATATCCCTCAGAGAGTCCCCCTCAGGATCTTGTAGAGCTGGTTTAGTGGTGACAAATTCTTTCAATTTTTGTTTATTTGGAAATACTTTGATATCTCCTTCTGTTTTGAATGGGAGACTTGCTGGATAGAGGATTCTTGGCTGCGTATTTTTTCTGTTCATCACACTGAAGATCTCCTGCCATTCCTTTCTGGCCTGCCAAGTTTCAGTAGATAGGTCTGTCACCACTTTGATAGGTTTCCCTTTGTATGTTAGGGCCCTTTTCTCCTAGCTGCTTTCAAAATTCTCTCTTTGTCCTTATATTTTGCCATTTTCACTATGATATGTCGTGCAGAAGATCAATTCACATTAAAGGCGAAAAGAAATGATGATGGTGTTATCCAGAGAAACTATATAGTCTGATTACTCCAGAGAGAAAGAGATGAAAAGTTACATAGGTGTAGAATTTACATCTAGAGAATGGATTAAATGTGACTGTTTAAGCAAGCCAGTAACCAGAATTAATTAGGGCGGTGCATCCACGTTGGTCTCGCCCTGGCTCAGGTTAGGGGGAAAAAAAAAAAAAAGAAGAGGGCAGCTCTCTAGCTGGAATGGGCATAGTTTGATACAATGCGTCCCTTGGGAGTCCTGCCTTGGCGGTTGTGGGGAGGAGTGGCAGCGCTCCAGTCCCTTCTTGAACCAAGCGCTGCAACTCGCTTTTTTAGGTGTGTAAACTCCCTGTGTCGGAGTGCAACCAAGGTGGGTCGTGCTCTATATCCCAAGACAGGCCTTGTTTTCAGATCTCAATCCGCATGCCCCACTGAAATTGTTGGAAACACAAACTCTCAGGCGATCCCCTCAGGGCAGTCCCAAGCCTCTTGCCTTCCCCCTGGGTATTGAGCCAGAAGTCTCTGCTCCTGTCTCCTCTAGGTCGGGTTGGCGAGCGAGGAGCAGTTTCATCAGGGGGTCGCCTGGGAAGAGTGCGTCCCACCCAGTGTCAGCTGGAGAGCAGGAAACTGGGTCCCTCCGTGTCTTGTCGCCCAAAACAGGAACTCGCGGGCAAATCTCCCAGTTTTAAGCCCTTTCGCCTCCCCTCTAGGGATCCAGCTGAACCAGAAGCACAAAGGCATGGCCGCCGGGCATCCCCTCCAAGTCAAGCTGGCACTCAGGGAGCAATTTCCCCAGGGGTCACCTGGGACGAGTACGTCCAGACTAGGGTCAGCTGGAGAGCAGGAAGCCGGATCCCTCTGTGTCCCGAGCAGAGGTTTTTTTTGTTCCCCAGTGGCAGGGACAGGGTCTTGAGCAGTTTCGGCCACTCTCTTTCTACTCTAAACTCCCTGCAGAGGGGATTTGCCCCCGTCCCTCTGTGTCTCTGGTCCCGACCTGATTTTATCTTCTCCATTTCACACTCACGCTAGAAGGTTTTCTCAGCGGACTCTGTCTCCTTTTCCTCCCAAACTCCTGGATTCTGTAAAGGTTCCAATGTCTTCAGGCCTTCTCCATGCGAGATATGGGGGCGAGTGCAATGTACGGAGTTCCCTACTTCTCAGCCACCTTGCCCCCTTCCTCACGTAGGGTTTTTCAGAGTTGGATTAGGATTCAGAGGTTACTCAGATTCTTCTTTTTTAAAAAATTTTTAAATTTGAGTATATTTGACATACAATATTTATTTATGTTTATTAATTAATTTATTTATGTATTTATTCATTCATTTATTTATTTATTTTAACGTTTATTTTTTTAATAGTTTATTGTCAGGTTGGTTTCCATATAACACTCAGTGCTCATTACAACAAGTGCCGTCCTCCATGCCTGTCACCCCCCTTCCTTTCTCCCCCACCCCCATCAGCCCTCAGTTTGTTCTCAGCACTCAAGAGTCTCTCATGGTTTGCCTCCCTCCCTCTCTACAACTAGTTTTCCCCTTCTCCTACCTCATGGTCCTCTGTTACGTTCCGTATAATCCTCCTATATTGTAAACATATGGTATCTGTCCTTCTCTGCCTGACTTATTTGGCTCAGCATAACACCCTCAAGTTCCATCCATGTTGCTACACATGGCCAGATTTCATTCTTTCTCAGTGCCGTGTAGTATTCCATTGTATAGATGAACCACATCTTCTTGATCCATTCGTGAGTTGATGGACACTTAGGCTCTTTCCATGTTTTGGCTATTGTTGAGAGTGTTGCTGTGAACATTGGGGTACATGTGCTGCTATTCATCAGCACGCCTGTATTCCTTGGGTTAATTCCTAGCAGTGCTATTGCTGGGTCATAGGGGAGTTCTNTTCTGCAGTAGAGGTCAAGGAGGTTGTCTCCTGCTTTCTCCTCTAAGATTTTACTCTTTTTTGAGAGACAGAGCATGAGTGAGGAAGGGGCAGAGAGAGAGGGAGATACAGAATCTAAAGCAGGCTACAGGCTCTAAACTGACAAAACAGAGCCCCACGAGGGTATCCAAGTCACAAACCATGAGATCATGATCTGAGCCAAAGTTGGATGCTTAACCAACTGAGCCACCCAGGCACCCCGATGTACAATATTATATTGGTTTCATACGTACAATCTAGTGATTTAAGTTCTCTTTATGTTATGCTATGCTCACCACAAGTATAGCTGTCACCATACAATGCTATTACAGTATCGTTGACTATATTCCCTATGCTTTGATTTATTCATTCCATAACCAAAAACTTTCATCCCCACCCCTTCACTCAGTTTGCTCATCCTTCCCATCTGTCTTCTCTCAGATAACCATCTGTTTGTTCTCTATACTTATATATCTGATTCTTCTTTTTTTTGTTTATTCATTTGTTTCGTTTTTTTGTACATTCCACATATGAGTGAAATCATATGATATTTATCTTTCTCAGTCTGGCTTATTTCACCTAGCATAATACCCACTAAGTCTATCCATATTGCCGCACATAGCACAATCTTATCCTTTTTCATGACTGTGTAATATTTGTTATATATGTGATATATATCACATACTATGTATCCATTCATCTATTGATGGACACTTAAATTGTTTCCCTATCTTGTCTATTATAAATAATGCTGCAATAAACATACGGGGTGCCTGGGTGGCTTAGTTGGTTAAGCGTCCGACTTTCGCTTAGGTCATGATCTCACGGTTCGTGGGTTCGAGCCCCGCGTCGGGCTCTATGGTGACTGCCAGCTCAGAGCATGGAGCCTGTTTCAATCTGTGACTCCGTCTCTCTCTGACCCTCCCCTGCTCACGCTGTCTCTCTCTCTGTCTCCTAGAAATAAATAAACATTAAAAAATAAATAAATAAATAAATAATGCTGCAATAAACATAGCAGTGTATATATCTTTTCAAATTACACTTTTGTTTTCTTTGGGTAAATACCCAGTAGTGGACTTCTTGGATCATATAGTATTTCTATTTTTAACTTTTTGAGGAACCTCCATACTGCTTTTTACAGTGGCTGTACCAATTTATATTCCACCAATAGTGCATGAGGGTTCCTTTTTCTCCACATCCTCACCAACACTTATTATTTCTTGTCTTTTATATTTTAGGCATTCTGACAGATGTGGAATACATTCTTGCTTAAGTATTAAACAATTTCATAGGAACAAACTCACTTTAGTTTCTATCCAAGTTACTTTGCTATTAAACAGAATTTAAATAAACCTACAGTAAGGTAAATGAAAGAATTTGTTATCTAAAAAACATGTCTCTTGTAAGCCAATGATACTAAAACCTGAATTTATAATAAGTAGGTAATGCTCATTATCTCCTAAAACAAGAACAACTAAACACTTATTTATTTATTTATTTATTTATTTTGGCAGTAGAAAACCACAGTTAATTTACTAATACTTTTAGAGGTTTAGGGCCTTTAATTAATCTTGACTAAATTGCAGTGTAGCTACCTAGTCTCTAGCAGAGAAGAATGGGGGACAGAGCAAGGGGATTTTTATCAGGCTTTCTTGCTATTTTTTCAGGTTTGATAGGGGCATTCAGCTGCATAGGAAGATGATTTTCTTACTAGGATGAATGTTTCTGAACTTTTATTGCCAATCTAGGATTCTAGGACACAGATTTAGCCTGGAAGCCAAGGCTGGCCTGATGGTGTTAATGGATGTCAGGAAGAGAGAATGCCAAGAGGTCAGGGAGGAGTTGAAATGTGAAGAGACTCTAGTTGAAATGTGAAATGGCTCTAGGAGGCTGAAGCAGGAGTCTTATTTTAAGGTGCTTGAGGCTTCCATCTGTGAGTCAGGCAGGAACTGTGAAAGGCCTCAGCCTTCTCAGGGAAGTGTGGGAGTAAATATACATGGGCTTCAGGCTGAAAGTCCAGGGCTCCACTGAAGAGGACAGCTGGTGAAGGAATTACCCTTGGGAACAAAGATTTGGGTCTCTTAGTGAATTTTAATGTGTAAGGGAACTAATATTTATTGAATGCTCTCTTATATACATCTTTTCATGTAAAATTGTCAAGAAGTTAAAAAAATGGTTGAGATAAAATATAAAGGGGTTGCAGTAAAAGGCATCAGCTTTATAAGGCTTGCTTTTGTATTCATAATTTGGGATATTACAGATTAGAGAATTGGCTGATGTCAGGCAGTGCTATGTATCAGACACCTTAGTCTGTAGTACATAGATGTTCTGACAGAGACTCTTTCCTTGACCAAATTCAGCCTTTTCTTGAGACCTCTTTTCCACCAGGCTTCAATCTTGGCTTAGAAAGACTACAGACTCTCAGCATAAACAATTTTATTCACTGTCCCCCAGCACCCCAAGGCTGGAACAAATACTAGCCGGTTCTCCAAGCTCAAACCTATATACCTAGGATGATCAAGTTTCACTTAAGTTCCTGCCTGGGAGAGCAGAAGTCTGCCAAAATAATTACTGTTTATTTCAATAAATTTTTGTTTGTTTGTTTTTTATTTATTTTTGAGACAGAGCACAAGTGGGAGAGGGGCAGAGAGAGAGGGAGACACAGAATCTAAAACAAGCTTCAGACTCTTGAGCTGTCAGCACAGAACGCAATGCAGGGCTCAAACCCACGAACTGTGGGATCATGACCTGAGCCAATGTCAGATGCTTAACTGACTGAGCCACCCAGGTGCCCTGATTTCTGTTTATTTCAGTCAACACCTGATGATAGGTCCCCTGACCCCCAGTCTCTGTGAGAGGATAGGAGCCTAACTTTGATAAGTTCTAGTTAGCAAACTCAGATGGCCTATTCACATTGACCAACCTACCTACTGACTTTTTTGTAATTTCCCATTTTCCAGATTCCCATTTTCTAATCTCCTATTTATTCTCCTTCTTTATTCCCTCATTCTTCCTTTAAGATGCCTAGTCACTTCTACATCAATCAAAGTTAAACTTGATTTGTAGTGGACTCTCTTCCCAACTGCAGTAGTTATTGAGTAAATCTGTCTTTATTGTCTTTAACTACAGTCTGGCTTTGTTTCTCTTTGGCAGTTTTCATAAGTAGTTGGAATGGCTCTAGTTGTAAGATGATATTTCTCCCACCTTCCCATTTGTGTTATGGCTATAGACCTAGCTTATGGATTTTCTCAGATCCATTCAACCCCACAGGCTCCATGGTTCTTGACTGCTTATCACAGTAACTCTAGGGCCTTGTCTGATCCATCTGGAGCCAGTGGGCATCCAGAAGGAATGTGGATGTGCAGGGGCATTAATGCTGTATGGGCAAACTTGACTAAAGGGAGATAGGAAACAGGAAGGAATCAACAGATAAATCAGCAGATAACCTTCTTTCTAACAGAAGATTTCAAGACATGGTGGCTCCATATGGCCTTTTCTAGAGAGGTTCTGTGACACTGAGCAATCCATTGTGTGCTTTTTGAAGCTATGGTCAGCTTAGCAATGCGCTATTGTGTTTGACTTCTCTTCTTACCTGACTGAATTCTCTTTTCCTTCATTCTTGCTTCCCTGAGATTGCACTCCCCAATAAAACATTAGCACAAAAGTTTTGCCTCAGGCTCTGTTTTTTTTTTTGTTTGTTTGTTTGTTTTTTGTTTTTGTTTTTATTTTTTTTAAATATTTTTATTTATTTGTAGGAGAGAGAGAGACAGCGTGAGCAGGGGAGGGTCAGTGAGAGAGGGAGACACAGACTCCGAAATAGGCTCCAGGCTCTGAGCTGGCAGTCAGCACAGAGCCCGATGCGGGGCTCGAACCCACGAACCGCGAGATCATGACCTAAGTGAAAGTCGAACGCTTAACCGACTAAGCCACCCAGGCGCCCCTTTGTTTTTGTTTTTAAATTGAAGCTGAGAAAATGGATTCCAGGATTAGTCCTAAAAAGAAAACTCTCAGGATGAATTTTTGAGTTGGGTTACCTGCTTGACTAAAGACAATAAAGACCCTATTGTTGGTGGTAAGTGGGGGTGTTAATGACCCCTGGTAGTGAAATCACAATTAATGAAGCTTTGCCTGCGGTTAGTTGGGAGGAGATCCAAGGTGGAGAGCAGTATATTTTCCTTAGCTGCCGTTAAAATGGTCGGTCTTTCCAAGGAAGCAGTCTGCATTGGTTTAATGGTCATGAACTCTTTTAGTTTTTGTTTGTCTGGGAAAGCCTTTATTGAGAGAGCCTTCTATTCTGAATGACAGCCTTTCTGGATAAAGGATTCTTGGCTGCATATTTTTTCCAGTTCAGCACATTGAATATTTCCTGCCACTCCTTTCTGGCCTGCCAAGTTTCAGTGGACAGGTCTGCTACAACCCGTATGTTCCTACCCTTACAGGTTAAGGACCATTTGTCATTAGCTGCTTTCAGAATTCTCTCTTTATCTTTGTATTTTGCCAGTTTCACTATGATATGTCATGGTGTTGACCTGTTTTTTTAGGGGGAATTTTTTTTTTTTTTGAAGGGAGTTCTCTGTTCCTCTTGGACTTGGATGCCTGTTTCCTTCTCCAGATTAGGGAAGTTCTTAGCTAAAATTATTCAAATAAATCTTCTGCCCCTTTCCCTCACTCTTCTTCTGTAACTCCTCTGATACAGATTTGTTTTATTTTACAGTATCACTTAACTCTCTAATTCTCCCCTCATGATCTAGTAATTTCCTTTCCCTTTTTTTTCATCTTCATCACTTTCCATAATTTTATCTTCTATTTCACCTATTCTCTCTTCTGCTTCTTCCATCCTCACTGTCACTGTATCTAGTTTATTTTACATTTCATTTATAGCATTTCTTAACTCATCATCACTATTTCTTAGGTCTTTGATCTCTGCAGCAATAGATTCTCTGCTGTCCTCTATGCTTTTTTTTAAGCCCAGATATTAGTCTTATGACTGTTATTCTAAATTCTTGTTCAGATATACTGTTTATATCTGTTTTGAACAATTCTCTGCTGTCATTTCTTCCTGAATTTTCTTTTGAGGCAAATTCTTCCATTTCATCATTTTGGCTAGGTTTCTATCTTTTACCTGTTTTAATAGCTTGTTAAGTGTCCTGCACCTGTGAGTACTACTATATTAAAAAGGGGTCACACACTGTCGAGAGCCTGGCACCTTAGGAAGTGTTTTTTGAGTGTGTTGTGTGAACTCTGTTTTTGTATATTTGGCTGCTCTGTCCCACTGGTCAGTCCTCTCCAAAGCTCCTCCTTGCTAGTAGTGGTGGAATGTTTGGATCTTCAACCAGGTGTGCTTTGATTTGTTCATTGAAGTTACCCTGGAAAAACAGATAGGGGGAGGTGCCTGATCCCATACAAAGAAAAAAATGAAAGGAAAGAAAAGAAGACCAAGCAGAGAGTCAAGCAAACTATAATGCTTGACTCAAAGAGAAAGAAAGGAAAATAAACAATCAGAAGATATAGAAAAGGTGTAAAAAGAATAAAGTAAAAATACCTGCTTAAGTAAACAGAACAAAAAATTGTTTTATATATTGTTTATATATATAAAATAAGAATTGACCAAAACCAAATAAGAAACTATGCACCTGATTCCAAAAGAAAAAAAGAAGAGGGTAGAAGGAAAAAGAAAAGAGAAGACCAAACAGACAAACTGACAGATGGACGAGCAGACACACAGACAAAAACAAAAAATAGTTGTCTTTTGGTGCCTGGGACCAGTGGCTGTGATGGTCTAGAGCAGAGGCCGTCTTGTAGGCTCAGTATCAATCTTCCTCCAGTAGGTAAGCTGTTGTGATGCAAGGAGGGACTGAGTTTGGTGGAAGTGGTCCCGCCTCCACTAAGGGCTGCTGTTCTGCTCCCTGAGGTCCAAAGGTTGGTGTTGGGTAGAAAATGACAACACCAGGTGTCTCAAACCATGCTATTCAGGCAGCCCTCACAGAGTTAGCATGGGAGGTCAGCTTGCCTTGCTCCTCAGTTATCCCTGCCTTCTAAGAGTTTGGCTGGGATTCAAAACCCAATGTCTTAAAGGGCCCTGCACAATGCAAACCCTGTTCTGGTGTAGCGACAGTCTGTCCTGCCAATGAAAGGCCTTTGGCTGGTGCCTGCAGGGTCTTTTGTCCTTGGCAATATACTCTCTTCCCACAGTACTCGAGGAAGCACCTGTTCTCTCCCAGTGCACCCCTGAGATCGCTATAGCGCCCCATGACTGGCTCCTTCCCCACCAGGTGCAGAGACAGCCAGGCTATAGCCTAGAGAAAGCCAAACTTTTTGAAATCTCTGAAGTTTCAGCTCCTAAGGCTGTTTGCAAAACAGAAACTAGCCTCTCTGTATTTCTCATTCCCCAGTCCGTGGTCTGGGGAGGTTTTCCTCTTGTACTACTTCAATATCATAATTTCACAGCCCCTCTGTCTTTCTTTCCCTTTTGTCTCCATAGAAGCAATTCCCTTCCCTTCATGCCTAAGCCGTTTTATCTCTCCCAGTTCACATAGATGCACTTTGGTCCCACCAAGCTGTCTCCCTCCACATATAAAGATCTTTCTGCCACTCCGCAGATTGAATTCCTGGGTGTTCCAAGTGATCTGACCTCAATACAACTGTGTTTGAGGGATGAAGGGGAATCCCAGCTCCCCTACTTTCCTGCCATCTTTACTCTTCCCGGGGAAGTCTGCATTGGGGTGTGTCGCAGCAGTGCCCACTCAGCCTTCTCCCTGAAAGGAACTGAAAGGACTTTGGCCTCTGTCTAGGAGCTCGCCTGCATCTACTGGGCTCTTATCCTGCATATGATGAGGCTACAGTCTCACAGGATAAGATCAATGCCCTCATTAAAGCAGCAGGTATAAATGTTGAACCTTTCTGGATGGGCTTGTTTGCAAAGGCCCTGACCAATGTCCATTTCGGGAGCTTCATCTGCAATGTGGGGGTTTATGGGCCTGCCCCAGCAGCTGACGCTATATCAGCAGGAGGTCCTGCTCCTTCTACCATGCCTGCCCCAGCTGAGAAGAAAATAGAAGCAAAGAAAGAAGAATCAGAGGAGTCTGACGATGACATGGGCTTTACTCTTTTTGAATAAACCTCTTCTGTAACCTGTTCAATAAAAAACTGAATTCTTAGAAAAGAAAAGAAAGAAAAGATAATTATATACTCAGGGCAGCTAATGGTTAACTTAAGAGACCCTCTGAAAACCAGCAAGATCAATGGCAGTCTGGCCTCAGGGTAGAATGGGATGAAAATCAGATCCAGATTCTAAGTGTAAGGACAGTAGAGTTGTAAAGGAATTTAAATGTGTAGCTTAATATGTATATACTATATTAAAACCAGGAGCCAGGTAGGGAAAAGGGCACAAAAGATCTGTTATGAGGATATTTGAATGGATAAACTTAAGAACTCTCAACTTAAGAACCCAAAAATTTCCCTGGATTATTCCTAGGGCAGTGGAATCCACCTATTTCCTTTGCTAAAGGAAAATACCCTCCCCTTTCCTAAATCTGTACAATGCTCTCATTTGAAGCAGGTGCCTAATGAGATGATACTTGTTCTCTTTAAAAAGCTGCCTCTGCCACAACTCATCGCATACAGGCCAATAACCAGAATCATAATTCAGCATAGCCTGAGAGAAAGAGTGCAGTTCCTGCTTAGGGAAGAAACAGACTACCTATTAAATGACAGAATCTGGCTATTAAATATATTAGCAGAGAACAAGGGAATATGTATAGGAGTGGATTTTGAGGATCATGTATGGGGGTATCTTCCATGACTCAAGATTCAATGTTCCAGGACCTAGAGTTTTTCTAAACACACCATCAAGTTGGTTTCTTGAAACTTGGTCATGACAATGGCCCAGAGTATGTGAGGTGAAGTTACCAGTTGTCTTGGCATTATATTGAGCAGTGACGACATATGGATCAGGAAAGCAGGAATATTAGAATGGATTTACTATGTACAACCTGAGAACTTATCACTGAGTATATTCCTTGAAAGGACTCAGAGCTCACTCCTATCTCTAAGGAAATATACTAGTGCTTGGTATGCCAGTTTCTTTAGGAAGCTTAGTGGTACCCGTTCTCTGCAAATGATGCTTGTAAATGTGGAATGGATATTAGGCTGCCTAATATTAATGAGGATAATAGGACTCCAGAATGACAGAGACCCATGGCAGGACTTAATTCTCAGAGGCAAGATGCACATAATTAATGCAGTGGGCATCAAAATCAGAATACCAGTTAGAGTGTATTGACTGCCACAGACCTATGGTGATTTTAGGGGCAAGCTACATGGAGAACTGATCAGGCATTGCTTGATTAGAATAATTATTTTTTACGTCATCGTACTCCATGATATGCTGTGTAACAGACTCTATAGATGTACGTACCAGTGGGAGTGGCCGCTTCAGGAGGGTAGAGCTGGGAAGAGGTCCTTGCAGGCTCTAAGAGGAGGCTTGATGCCATTTGGACAAAACTTTCTGTGGTCCCAGGAATCTCATGTGTGATTTAGAAGGGTGAGAGATACTGGGTATTGGTAGACAAATCCCTTGTCCTGTGGACCTCATTCAATAGGGAATAGCATGGATGAAGGAAGGCTAGATGGGCCCCTATAAAGTGCAGGTTTTGGGCAGAGGCTTGGTTTATGGGAAGTTGGGATGATCAAGGAGCTGGTGACTGGTAAAGCTAGGAGGTAAACATGGGAGGCTGTGGTAATAGGATGAAACTGATGAGATAAACCTTGAAGACAAGGCGTTTAGATTTTTGTTTTATTGGTATGCTTGTCTGCCAGTTAGACTACATTTAGGTCTGCAGAGCCTTAAGTAAGAGCTGATTAGTACCTTGTCTGAGGCTTATTTGTGAAACTTCAGGACAGGAGAACTTCTGAAAGAAGAGGTTTAAAATTTCAGCTAGTTTGCAGTGAAGCAGAGGTCAAAGTAGCCCAAAGCATTTACATGGAGCCAAGATAATATCATAATTTAAGGAAGGGACATTTCCATAATATAATTCACCATGTATACCCCAGGACCTGAAACTAGAAACAAAGTCCGTTTTAACTCACCTAAGAGCTGGGTAAGAGATAGAAGACTACATACACTTTGCTCTGAAGCTGACAAATAATTATGTTTTATGTTGCCTTGGTTTCACTTACAAACACCTTAAGGTGTTTACACCTTACAGCAGTGTCCTTGGATACCTTTTTTTGCACTCCACTTTCCTGTAAAATGAACCCCAGTTTGCCTGAATCTCAAACCCTAGTTCTGCAATCCCAACCTCTGGCTTTGGGTTAAGCAAGTATTAGCTCTTGTCTTGCCAGCTTTCCAATGTAAGCTTTCCCTAATGGAGTCTGACTTAGCTGGTGTGTCTGATTTCCTGATGCCACATGGCAAACCCTGTTCCAGTTCTGAGCACTTGCAATCTAACTTCTGCCCTAGCTAGAACAACCTCTGCCTCCCAGCACAGAGAAATTAAGCATTTTGTTATGAACCATCAGATTCAGAGCACCTGCTTGGTTGCCCTGGCAACAAGACAATGGCTCTGTTTTCCTTTAGTCCCTGGGCTTGGAGAATATGACACTACAGAAGGAAAATTCAGAGCCCCACAGACAGGTTCCTATTGTTCGTTCCACCCAGTCAGTGTAGGTTGGGATGCAGATACAGATCATGCTTTCACAGATACTGGGGCTTGCAGCTGCTGTGGGCAACTAGGGTCATCCCTATTTACCAATCCAGAGAAATGTAGAGGTAATTCAGTAGAACTCTCTGACATTAAGCAGCCATAATGATTTGTGAATATCCACAGCTTTGGTTGGGAACTGGAAAAGGAGGTAGGTGCTGGCAGGTACAAACTGATTGCATTTCTAACATACTGCATTTTAAAAGATGTGGAGGGTGATAGCTCTGCTCCTGAAGCCCAAAAGCCATTGCCAGAGGGGAAGCAATAAAGGTCCACCCACAAGAACTGATAGGTATTCCTTATCTGCTAGGAGGAAGCATTGACACCTCTAGAGCTTTATTGGCTATCATGCAGGAAATGAGGCAAGGGTAGTCCAAACTTCCATCACAATTCAGCTAATCCTCAAGAGTGGATTATGTAATAACCCAGCTCAGGTCACCAGGCTTGAGCCTTTCAATATTAAAAAGCCTTTAAGGGAAATAAGTAAGTCAGAGAAAGACAGATATCATATGATTTCACTCATATGTGGAATTTGAGAAACTTAACAGATGAACATGGGATAGGCAAGGGAAAAATAAGCTAAAAACAGAGAGGGAGGCAAACCATAAAGAGACTCTTAAATATAGAGAACAAACTGAGGGTGCTAGAGGGGAAGTAGGTGGGGGGTTGGGTTAAATGGGTGATGGGCATTAAGGGGGGCACTTTTCAGGATTAGCACTGAGTGTCATATGTAAGAGATGAATCACTGGGTTCTATTCCTGAAGCCAAGACTACACTATATGTTAACTAACTTGAATTTAAATATAGATTAATTAATTAATTAAATTAACGCAGGTTAAAAATATATTAACAAGCCTTTGTACAAGGCTAGAAATGAAACTAGCACACAATATGCTTCCCTCTCTCTTAAGTGATAGCAGGGCTACTTTTCCAAGGTATATGCATGTGTGTATGCACATGTGTGTTCACATGCATACCTGTCCCCCTCTGTTTGCCAGCTCCCCAAAACAAGGCACTTATATCCTTATCACACATCATGCCTATTTTTATACAGTTTGCATTATTCATATTCTACTTATAAAAGATACTTGCTTAAAGATCATCTATTGCACAAAAATTACTGATTGATTTTAAAGATTTGTTGTTGGCAATTAATGTATAGGAACACTTCCTCTGGCAAGTGCCTTCTTTTGTACAGAGAAAACCTTTGGGAATGTTTTACACATGATGCTTGCACTATAAAGATGTACCCAAACAATCCTTGGTAACAGTAACTGATGTTTAGTAGTGGCAGCAGGACTTCTGCCATTTGGGAGACAGTAGATAGCTGAGAGCGTGGATCTGAGTCAGATGCACCTGGACTCAAATTTACAAGCTGCAGAGACTTGGGCAAGTTTCTTAATCTTCCTGCCTTAATTTTTTCGTTTGTGAAATTTCTTCCTTAAAGTGCTTTGGTGGGACAAAAGAAGATAATAGATATACAGTCCTTAGAATATAGCACTCAAATAAATGCATGACATGAAGGTTTATCGGACTTTATCACTGTGCTCATGCTTATGAAGGCTCTTTAAATATTTGCAGAACATTTCTTTCTTTTATTTTTTAAAAAAGATATGCCAATATTTTATTTCTTCATAAAGAGCAATAAAAAAATTTTTGTAAATCAAAATTATTATGTATAATACCAAATGACTGCCACCAAAAAACCTAGAGCATTGCCCCTTCAAGAGGAGAAAGTATTTAAGCCTATTTATTAAATTTCTAAATTCTTTACAATTCCTTATCTCAACCATTCTATTTGCTGATTTGCAAACTGGTTTTTCACAAAGAAACTGGGCTCTCAATATTAAACAACACCCTAAATTAGTTTTAAAAAGTCTCTGGAACTCTAGCCATCCAACATTCCCCCTCCCTCCGAATAGTAACAAATAACAACTGTAAAAGAACTGTTTGTCCAAATGAGTTGCTTTGCTGAAGGCTAAATGGATTGGTAATATTTTATCACAAAGCAAATAACCATTTTTCACTGTTATTGATTTTAATGGAAACAATGCTCTTAACATCTGTACCTACAAACCATGAACTTTAAAAATACATATTCTGCAAATTTTTTCCCCACAATATCATTTCAGAACTGCTATAAAAATGTTATGAATAATTGTGATAATTATTAATTGAACTATATACAGCAAAACAAATCAGACTTTGTCTTCCAAAATTGTAAATGGACTTTGGTTCTTTTAGGAAACACTTTAACCATAAGTAAGCATGATTCAACTGGCCTTACACATCACCACTGTTTCAGACATATGGTAGCTTTTGAAAATATATAGATAGTTAAATTTGATAGGCAGATTAGATAGGTCATAGATTTAAAATATATATATATATGTATATGGATGGTCTCTCAATAGACACAGACATGCATCCTGCTACAATGTTCATTTTTATATAATGTAATAAAAAACTAAGGGACATAAACCTCAACTTTAAACCTTATGTTTATGTATATATGGCGGGATGATTAAATCCAGGTCTCAGTCTTTGAAACACAGGATTGAGATGTCACGGCCACTAACTGAACTGATTAGTAATATTTGATTTGCATGCTGAAAATCCAGGACAAACACATTTAAACTCGCAGATAAACAACCATCTGAGCTAAAGAAAGGAGGATCTCCCCAGATGGAAACTGACACTGTAAGGGATCTGTACTGCAATGAGAAAATAATTTAACAATTACAAAAGGGATCTAAGTGAGTTATAAATACCAACAAGCAAGATTCCATGTGTATACATCTCCTCTTTGTAGAAGGAGGCTGTTTCAACAAAAACTGTAAATTGTGGTCTTCTTTCAAAACAATAAAATTTAATGCTAAAGCAGTTATAATCAAAAGTGGTACAGCAGTTGTTAGAAAACATTTTTCCATTAATATTGTTCAGTTTCTGGCACTTGTAGCAATAATTAAGTTACAAATGATAACTATGGCATCAATGGATATGTATTTACAAAAAATAAGTTGTTACAAAAAACAACTGTATATTTAAGTCACAATCTGTGGAAAGATAACATTACATCCTCAGCCTGAAAAAAATGCTGAGCAGCTTTGACCCCATTAGACAAAAATACATTAGAGGTGTAATGCTTTGAGGAGAAGTTCAAGACATAACAGGACTTTAGCATGGTTTAAGACCATGAGAGTTGAGGGGCGCCTATGTAGCTCAGTTAGGCATCTGACTCTTGATTTTGGCTCAGGTCATGATTTCACGGTTGATGAGATCAAACCCCATACTATCAGTACAGAGCCTGCTTGATATTCTCTCCCTCTCCCTCTCCCTTTCTCTCTCTTTCTCTCTCTCTCTCGATAAACAAACAAACAAACAAACAAACAAACAAAAAAGACAGAGAGTTTACACAATCACTAGTAAGGTGAAGAATTTCCATCAGTTTAACATCACCACCAACAGGCCTTCTATAACTTCCTCTCAATAAACAAGACAGGTGTTAAAATGAACTAAAGGAGTTTGGGAATGTGGTATGCAGAGAGCAAGAGAAAAGGGAGCAAAAGCAGTGAAAAAGATTTTAAAAATCCTTCAAATTCCAAAACATATTTTCTAATCTTGAGAAAAGGGCATTGCTACTTTGGGATCTTGCCCCCCAAACCTTCCCAGACAAATGCAATTACCAAGATGTAATCCCACCTCTTGCCTTAAAACTCTATTTCCATCTGCTTGGTCTCAGTTTTCTCTTTAAAGTGCATTTGGTTGTGGGGATGAGCACTGAGTGTTATGTGGAAACTAATTTGACAATAAACTATAAAAAAAAAAAAAAAAAAAAAAAAAAAAAAAAAAAAAAAANCTCAGATATACCATTTGTTAAAATTGGGAGAAAGTCTAGAGTTGTGGCTAGTGCTAGTTTGAATTGCAGATAGGGTTTTAGTGGTATCTTTGCTGTTTGCAGAAGCTATAGTGGATGGAGTGGAAGATTCATAGCCTGAACTGGCAGCAGAAGAAGAATCTGACCTTTGAGATTCATGAACCTTCATGCCCCTGTGCAGGGAGCTTGGGTGTGGGACTTGTCGCACACTTTGCAGATGCAGGGCTTGTCCAAGGTGTGCACATACAATACTCTGGTTTCTCTTCAGATCGAATAAATCTTTCGCCTTTTACCAAGGTGTGCACATACATGTGCTTCCTGCAGAGCCTGCTGTTGGCAAAGCATCTATCATAGCCTTCAAAATCAAATTTGAAAGGCTTCTTCCTTGTATGGGTCCTCTCATGAATCTTGGGATTTCTGGAATGGACAAAGATCTTCCCACAGCCCAGGAAAGGCCATGGAAAGGGCCTCTGGCCTGTGTGCACTTGAATGTGGTTGACAGTTTGTGCTTCATCTTGAAGGACTTGCCCTCATGAAGGCACTCTTCCCAATAGTAGATGTGGTTATTCTGCTCCAGGCACCCCCCATGCTCCATGGTGACATGTATCACCAGCTCGTGCATGGTGCTGAAGGTCTGGTCACAGCTCTTGAGCTGGCTGAGCTTAGCCTCCTTGATCCACTTGCACAATGTTGTAGGACATTTCGTACATGTAAAAATGTTAATTACTAAATCATAATATGAAAAAGCCCGTTTCATCTCTTGCTATTTTCAAATGATGTTTTTCCCCCAGAAAAAACAAACAAACAAACAAGCAAAAAAAACAACCTTGCAATGTAGGAATATTTCTATGTACTAGCAGTTGATTGCATTGTTTTGCAAAGGGACTCCGAAAAAGGATAAATAAGATTTGGTGGCTAGCTTGCATACAAATAATGAACTATAGCTCACATAGTAATGGCACCTTTTCAGAGTTAACTGAACTTTCAGTTTTACTAAGACTGCATGAATCATTTTCTTCCTGCTCTCCCTCCCTTACACACACACACACATGAACACACACCTACAATTATACTGAAGTTGCTATAATAAAATACAGTTTAATAACTGAAATTTAGATAAAAATTCTCTGAGCTTCAGTAAACAAGGTCACTTTAATCAGATATACTTTAGCAATTTTCATGATCAGAATGTCCAAAGAAGCTAAAATTAAAATTCCTTCTAACTTTTATTTGTTCTTTTATATTTTTAAGCAAGTGAGACACCACACCTTTGCTTTTGACTCTATAGGAATCAATGGATATGTTGGTCAGTGGCCTCAGAATCCTTCAAGACCTAGCCGGAAGGAAAGAAACATTTCATTTTTTTTTTGAAACACATTTCTTTTTTTTCTTTGAAACACATTTCTTGACCTCTAAATGACCAAAGTGCAATATCAGGAAGCTTTCAAGCAAAAAAGACACATGATCTTTCCTTGTCCTATGCACATAAAAGTCCTAGAAGACATCAATGTGTCTTCCATCCTCATTTAAATGTTGCACAGGTAGTCTTCATGTCAGAATGGAAGAAGTCCAGTGGGCCATTTGAAGTAAGCATGGAATTCAGGATGAATTCTCCATAGAAACCATATTATGCATAGTGGTTAGCTGTTTAATATATAATGCTCTGAAGTAGAGTTCCAATAGAAGTATAGGAGTTGGCCACATGATGAACAGTATTTTTATAGGGAAATGTGTTGAGGAGTCCAACTAAGGATGCCAGGAATGGGAGATTCTTCTCTCCCTCATCATCTACCACTTCTGAAGTCTCTATCACTTAGGACAGGGAATCTCCTTAGGAGATGACTGGGAGGAATGTAATAAGGTATGGAGCTAGAAGCTTTCAGAGATTGGGGGTTGGGAAATGATGTGTTGTAAGAAGCTGAGAATTCTTCCTTGCTCAACTTCTTTTTTCTTTTTATTTATTCCTTTCTGAAAGACACAGAGAGAGCATTAGTGGAGTAGGGGCAGAGAGATTGAGAGAGACAGAGAGACAGAGAGACAGAGGGAGAGAGGGAAACACAGAATCTGAAGCATGCTCCAGGCTCTGAGTTGTAAGCACAGAGCCCAATGTGGGACTTGAAGCTGTGAACCATGAGATTATGACCTGAACTGAAGCTGGATGCTTAACTGACTGCACCACCCAGGTGTCCCTTCCTTGCTGGATTTCTGAACAGTTCCTGGCACACGTTCTTTTTTTTTTCCTTTCTTTTCATCCACTGATCCTAATAAATTGATCCTCTTCCTTTCCCCTCCATTGCCACAAATAATCCTTGTTTCAGAGAAAGATTTCTCACTGCTCATTTTGGATCAGAAAAAGGGGTTCCCTCTACTTCCCTGGTCCCAAAGCAAATCCATTAACTTTTTCATATACTCTAGGAGTTAACAACAACAACAACAACAACAACAACAACAACATTCCTCCAACCCCTTCTCAGTATTGCAAGTAAGTTCTACAAGTTAAGGTCAAAACCCTAGTCAATGATAAATCTCTTTCTACTTAAGGAACTGGTGTAGGGGCACCTGGGTGGCTCAGTTAGTTAAGCGTCTGACTTCGGCTCAGGTCATAATCTCACGGCTTGTGGGTTTAAGCCCCACGTCAGTCTCCAGAGCCTGGAGCTTGCTTCAGATTCTGTGTCTCCCTCTCTCTCTGCCCCTCCCTGAGTCATGCTCTCTTTCTCGCTGTCTCAACAAGAAATAAACATTTAAAAAAACTTAAAAAAAAAAAAAAAGGAACTGGTGTAAGGTTTAGCTGTACTTCAAGGGGAATCATAGATTTAGGCTTTAATGATAAACATTTCATCAAGACATGTAGCTAATGGAGGTTTAGAGATGAAGAGCATGACTGGGATTTGTGTGGCACAAAATTGTAAAATGGCAGTGTGAGTAGTGCCCCCTAGTGTCTAAGAGAAGCTGTGAAGTAGAGAAGTGGCTGGAAGAAGAGGTGTGTTCAGGAGTTTCTATTTCTTTGGTCTAAATCCACTTCTGCAGAAGTCCTGGATGCTTGGTTCGGGTGCTCAGAGACTTCTTAAAGGTAATTCAAGAGACAACATCCAGGAATGAAATCACAGCTAAGATGCCATCAAAAGGAATGAGAGAGACATGAAACCCAAGTGGCAGACAATGAGATAGGACTGGGGGTTAACTAGGCCAAAGCAAGAGATTCCCAATGGAGCCTGGTGAGACTCCCAGGGGACAATGATATAAGCACTTGCTTTTCTAGGCCTCTCAAGCTCTATGAGGGAAGGAAAGTTCTGAAGGCACTGAATAGACTTGCATACCATTCCACCTATCTTGCTTGGGCTAAGGGCATGTGTGCCAAAATAGGAGTGAGAAGACTTCAAAGCATTCTGGAGGCAGACATCTGAGCAGGTGATGCAAGCAGAAGTAAAAGCTATAAGGCTTAACAACCAGGTATGGGGTAGAGTTAGTTGTTGGTTGCCTACTTGCCTTGAAGTCTTTAGTGGCTTCAGATGCCTCCTTGGTTTTAACCTAGTTTGTCTTTCTTACTCTGGCTAGTTTGATCTGTTGTTGAGGTTGATATTTGTCATCATTCTGACCCCATTCTATGTATAGATCAGGTTTTATTTACTGGTTCTATCTCCCTTCTGTCCTATGGATTTTGATGAGTTATGAGGAGAGCCCAGTCAGGTCCTAGACTTTCTTCACTCCTGTCATTTATTTACTGAGCACTTACTGTGTGCCAGACACTAGTTAGATGCTGGGGATTTAATAGTGAACAAAATGGACAAAAATCTCTTCCCTTATGGAGTTTTCATTCTAGTAGAAGAAGTAGACAAGAAACAACATGAGTAGCAAAAATATATGATATATATGCTAAAGCCAGAAATAGGGATATGGTGGTTAAAATTGTACATAGGGTGGCCAAAAAGAGTGACTTTTGAGCAATAATGAAGGAGATTGTACTAATCTGGTAGGATGGTCATAAAAAGATACCACAGACTGGGCCACACAATCAGCAGATATTTATTTTCTCACAGTTCTGGAAGTGGAAAGTCCAAGATCAAGATGCTGATAGAGTTTTTTTTTAAATTTTTTAAATGTTTATTTATCTTTGAGACAGAGACAGAGAGCGAGTGGGGGAGGGTCAGAGAGAGAGGGAGACACAGAATTTGAAACAGGCTCCAGGCTCCAAGCTGGCTGTCAGCACAGAGCCCAACGTGGGGCTCGAACCCACGAACTGTGAGATCATGACCTGAGCCGAAGTCAGACGCTTAACCAACTGAACCACCCAGGGGCCCCTGATAGAGTTTGTTTCTGGTGAGACCTCTCTTCCTGGCTTGCAGATGGCTCTGCCACTTACTAGCTATATATTTTAGGGAAAATTACTTTATCTCTTTGAGTCATGGCTTCCTTATCTGTAAAATTGGAATAATAAAAAACCTACACCAAAGAGCTACAGTGAAGATTAAATGAGTTAAAGCATGAAATGCATTAGAATAGTTTCTGGTCCTTAGTAAGTGGCATATAGATTTTAGCTCATATTATTATAAATGTTTGCCTTCTTGTCAACTATACACATTGCTAACTAAACAGTCTTTGGTGACTCCAAATGTATGGGTTGCCCATAACCTCTTCCATAACATTCAAATAGGTTTATCAAGTTTTCACAGGCAGAAAAATAGAGTCAGATATCAAAGGAAAAACTAAATAAAAAGGAGTGTATTGAGAAAATATGAACCATTTGATGGAAACACTTGGTTTGAATACCAAATCCACTGGGCCAGAGATAGGCTCAAGTTTGGGGGTGTCAAAGATTTGGACTCAGACAGAAGTGGGGCAGAGTTCAGAGGAAGGAGAGTTCAGAGAGGCAGCAGGCCAAGAATAAGAGAAAGGATGTCCAGGATGGTTGATACAAATGTTCACCCCAATCCCCTTAACTCCCCACCCAATCCCCTCAAGAGAGCTCCATGAAAGAATTTGATCTTGCCAAGGATATGCTTGCAGTGGGAGGCTGATTACCACAATCATTTTTCTAGCTCTATAACCTTTCCATGGTTTTAAGTATAGAGGGAGCCAAAGTATCAACCAGGAGGAGGTTAACACCTCTATATGCTCTGGATTCCCAGTCCAGGTTTTTGGGCCTAGGAGATAGTATGTGAAGATGGGTAAAAGTCTAGATGCACCATGCTCAGCAAGGATCAACGGAAGGCAGGGTACATATGCATAAATAGGAATAATAAGATATGAGACTTCCTAGGGTAGATAAAATTTTTGAATAT
The DNA here is from genome assembly GCF_008692635.1 of Crocuta crocuta. Taxonomy (NCBI): domain Eukaryota; kingdom Metazoa; phylum Chordata; class Mammalia; order Carnivora; family Hyaenidae; genus Crocuta; species Crocuta crocuta. Next base: position 1,030,132 of record NW_027527809.1, read on the forward strand.
GCTAAGAAAAGTATCTTCCAGTTTTGTGCAAGGTTGAGTGGAACAGATGTTCCATTTCCTGTGCTGCCTCAACCCAGTGGTCATTGGTGTATTTAAAGATATTTTATACCTTTCCATTGGTAGTGTGGCTTTTCGAGGTGCCAATCACTAGCATGATATCAATAACCAGTAATTTGGAAATATGGGGTAAATAATGGTCTGGAAGCTATACGAGCTATGGAATGATATATGTTGGGTGGTGAAGCAATGCAGTAAATTATGAGTTTATGGTGGTAGAGAATGTTGACCAGCCAAGTTGTCTGTAAGAAGTGTTTACAGGCTGACATAGAGGCACAGTGCCCTTTGCTTGTGTTTGTGGAGCTTGAGGGACCAATTTGTTGGGAAGATTTCTATTGCCTGGCTTTGTTGTATAATAAACAATTTGGCCAGTCTTTGTCCCTGGCTCCTTGGAGGGTGCCTCTAAATCCTTGGACTTTCCTGAGTGATAGGAGTGTCTTTATTATTCATGTAGGTCCTTGGATAGTATGGTATGGGCTGGCCATGCTGGAAAGACCCACCCGTGTGATTGGAGATTTGGGGATTTGAGCCACACAGTATCAGTCTGACCCCTGAAGATTTGAAGATGGAAATGGGACCAGAGCTTGCATCCAATCATGTGGACAGTGATTCAATCAATCATCTGTGTAGTGAAACTTCAATAAAAACTCTGGATACCTGAATCTTAGGTGAACTTGCGAGGTAGATAATCATACATCAATGTGCTGGGAAGGTGATGTGTCCTGAGTACATGGAGGCTTCAGGTTTCTTTCCAGATCTCATTCTATGTGTCTCTTCTTTTGGCCGGTCCTAATTTGTATCCTTTATAATAGAACAGTAATTTTAAGTGTGGTCCTTTCTTGAGTTCTGTGAGTCATTACAGTAAATTATGGAGTCTAAAGGGGAATTAAGAATCCCTGAAGAGTTTGTAGCCAGTTAGTCAGAAGTATGTGTGCCCTCGATTTCAATACAGATTTCTAAGCCAATATTAGGATATTTGAAGCCATAGTACCAAGTTAAAATGTGACAAAATAAAAAAGAGAAGCTAAGAATGATGTGAAATCAGACAAATTAGGAAGGAATCAGTTTCATCAGGACTTTTTATAAAGTGCTCATAGCCCTTGGTAAATAGCTATGCTGGACCTTAAGTTGTGTGGTAAATACCTGTGTGTTTGTATGTTGTTACTAAATTCTGCCTCCCCCATATGAATGTAAGTTCCATGAAGGTAAGGGTTTTTTTGGTCTGTTTTGCTCACTGCTGAATCCTTAGCACCTGAACAATGCCTGGCACATAGCAGGTGCTCAATATTTGTTGAATAACCAAATAAACTCTTTTATAGTTAAAGAAATAACATATTCAGAGCAGAGGTTCCTCTTCTCCCCAAGCCAGGCTGCCAGCATCTCTCTAGTTTTCCCAAGACTGCCCATCTGACCCACAACTTTCCTTGTGGGAATAATAAGTGATTTCTGTCACCTTAAAAACCCATGTGACTCTTCTTTTTTCTGGCATGTATACAACACTTGAAGAATATCAGAGAGGATTTCTGTGTTAGTTAAGTTTTGACATCAGAGTCCAGCTCACATTCACTTCTTTGAGATTGTATTCTGCCATCAGCCCTACCTAGCTAAGTCTAGGTAGTCCTATGGCAATTCTTTGCACATCTGCCTTGGTCTTTTAGTAGATTACCTTCTGTGCTTGGATATATCCCAAAAACAAAAAGCAGAAACAAAGCTTACATTTATATGACTGTACAAAACAGTTCCCATCTCATTGAATCTTTTTATCTCTTAGTTCTAGTGTTCTAAAAAGAAATTTTAGTTCATCCAAGTCTATGAATTTTTCTGCTAAGTTAGATAACCATTTCTGATGCAATTGTCTTCAAGTTATTGGGAGTAGGAGAGATAGAAGAGGAGAGTTTCCTTGGAGAGGTGGCGCTATGTTAGATGCATTACTTTTGATGCCATGGGTCTGAGGCTGAATAGCCAGGACTGGGGTAGAGGTAATCAAAATCTTCAACTTCCAGAAGAACCCATTTCTCTTCTTAAGATGGCCAATGATTTAAGTGGTGATAGAAATAAACAAGGAATGAACTTTTAACTTACCTGGTGAACTCTCAGGAATTTTCAGGCATTTCTGAATATTTTAGGAGTCTGATTAGTAATTTCTGAGAGATTATCAAGTGATACGATAATATATTCATACTAGCTGGCCATCATCTTTAAGGCATTCTTCACTTGTCCCTTGACTTATGTAAATGAGGCTCTGGGTACTGGAAGTTGTGGCACCATTGAGCTTCCCAACAAGGATCTGGTTAGCATGAATGTGGCATGGTGTCAGATGGGCCCTGGGACCTACTGAGGTCCCAGTAGTTTTGATAGAGGGGCACTCATCCTTTTTTCTTACATTGGAGTACATGGGCAAGAACTATACTTTCATAGCTCAGACACAACTGACCTCATACTACAGTAGAATCAACACATGGCACCATCCCCTTGATGCTTGAGCTATCAAGCACATTGCCTATCCCTATCAGAAGACCTACAAAGTTCTGGGCCAGTTGTCACTGCTCACCTCTCTGCAGTTCATGCAAGCCATGAGAGTAGGTATGTGATATAATTTCTCTAAAATATGGGGCTTAGAAGTAAAGTAGCCTCCAGAAATTGCTTGTGAATTTCTCTGGGAGTAATGCTAGCAATATGCTAGGGTATGTATGATAATAATGTCCTTGCATCCTTCCACTGCATGTGAAGTGTCATTTGTGAGAGTTAGAACTTTCAACTCTTGACTCTACCTTTGACCCCAATCCCTTCACTCATATGGGCAATGGAAGACCAAGAAAACTAAAAGCCTCAAGAAATTTTGTTCCAATGTCCTCCTCAACCACTGGTTCTTAGGAGTTGAGCCAGACCTAGGAATGGGGCATCTTTGAAGGTTCACATATTCCAGGTACTAGTGGAAATTGCATCCTGAAGCGATCAGGTAAAAGCTAAATAGACTGAAGTTAGGCATAAAATACAAATAGGGCTAGATGAGCAGAAGTGATCAAATTATGAAGATAGATTACAGCATAAAAAGAAGAAAAGAATGAGAAGAGTGGAAGCAAATAGAAGGAAATATGGAGGAAAACTTTAATCTAGTGTCCACATAGTCTTAGAGGCATTTTGTCTGATATCCATGACTATTGATGCAGGTATGCTGAAATCTAATAAAAGAGCCAAAGCAAAACAAATGTGCAGCTCCAGCACTGTTAGTATTAACTCTTTAATTTTACATCCTTACCAGTTTGCAAATCTATCCATCCTTCTCTCCTTTGCAGTTGTTTCCTAAGTCTTAGAGATTCTACCTCTTAAATACTCTTCGATCTATTTTTATAGTGACCAGAGTGATCCATATAAAACACATTTGACTTAAGTACCTTCAATGCCTATTTCCTACAAAATTAAATACTAATATCTGAGAGTATATAAGACTATTTATGATCTTGCCCATGCTATTTCTCTACCCTCATCTCTCACCACTTCCTTTTCTCTCAAGACCCAATGATTTTTGGTATTTCCTGGAACATGCCATTTTATTATGTTTCTACATGATTTGGTTCATCTGGATATTGTCTGGAATGTTCTATTGTTGCCTGGCAAATTCCTACTAGTATTCTATGACTTCTGCCTCTCTGAAATCTTTTCTGATCTACCATGGCAGAGCTGAAACCACTTTCTTTACAGACTTCCTCTATTTTAGAATCCACTGCAGTGAATTATAGTTATTTGAAAATTTATTTCTAGAGAGCATGGACCATGTCCAATTTCTGTACCTTCAGAGTCTGGTACAGGGTCTGACACACGGTAGGGTCTTAAATTATCTTTGAATGGGAAAACATAATGCTTTGTGTATAAGTGGGAGGAACTTGTCAACATGTTGATAATCATCTCTTGGATCCAAGATTTGATGGCTAAATATGTGATATTGATTCATTAATTCAGCAAGTGTTTCTCAAACATCTATGTTAAGCCAGATATGAGAATACCATGATGAATAAAAAGAGATATGTTCTTCACTGCTCTTAAGGAGTTGAAGATTTACTGGGGGAAACTGTTACTGTATTTGCTTGAATTATTAAATAAAATAGAACATATTCTGAGTTTGGCCCACAATGTCAGTCTGAGACTTTCCCTAATGCGGGGCTTTCTGCAGTATAAGGTGAAAAGCCTTTGCCTGGTGGGCTACTTTGGCTTTATGTGGACTGCAAGTTTGTCTCTAGTTCTTCAGCACAGAAAAGCCATTGTGATTAATGAACACAACAAGCTAAGAAACAAGCATGTAAAACAGTTGAACATGTTGTTTTAATCCAGGCAAAACTTTGTCGCTAGAAATCTGTGGAGGGTTGACATACATTAGTGACTTCATAGTTTATAAGTGTTTTTGTATTTATTGTGGGTTTTGGAAAAAGGAATGGGGGGCATTAAAAAATCAACAAAACAAGATCACTTAGGCTGGAGGGACTAACTTTAGGCAGTAAGATATTATCACTATATGCCCAAGAAAATAAAAGTCCAATCTCCCTGCTAAAAACCAAAAAAACCCCAGAAACATCTACCTCAGGAAATATGACTGGAGGAATGAAAGTAGCTGCCAGGTCCTGGCATTTTGAAAATGGAAAAGGAACAACCACCCACCCCCAAACCCCCTGAGGACTCAGGTTCTGTTTTATTCTAGTTGGGGGTTAGTTTTAAAAGAGGATAGACTTGGAGTCAAAGAGACTAGTGATGTTTAAAATCAGTTAGTTAGGTCCATTCAGAGGCAAAAGGAAGGTCCAGCATTACAGGGGATGGGCATTCTCTTTTAAATGTTGCAGTGCTTGCTAGGAATTTACCCAAGGGACACAAGAGTGCTGATGCATAGGGGCACATGTACCCCAATGTTCATAGCAGCACTCTCAACAATAGCCAAAACATGGAAAGAGCCTAAGTGTCCATTAAATGACGAATGGATCAAGAAGATGTGGTTCATCTATACAATGGAATACTGCATGGCACTGAGAAAGAATGAAATCTGGCCATGTATAGCAACATGGATGGAACTTGAAGGTGTTATGCTGAGCGAAATAAGTCAGGCAGAGAAGGACAGATACCATATGTTTGCACATATAGGTGGATTAGGATGAACTAAAAGAAGACCATGGGGGAGGAGAAGGAGAAAACTAGTTGGGGAGAGGGAGGGAGGCAAACCATGAGAGACTCTTGAATGTTGAGAAAAAACTGAGGGCAGATGGGAATGGGGGAGAGAGGAAGGGGGGTGATGGGCATGGAGGAGGGCACTTGTTGGGATGAGCACTGGGTATTGTATGGAAACCAACTTGACAATAAACTATTTAAGAAAAAAAATAAAACGGCATAGGAATAAAAAAAGTAAAAAATAAAAAATAATAAATGTTGCAGTGCTATTTAACATAGGAGTTTATCTTTCTTGAACTTGGCTATGCTGTTTTTCCTCCAGCCCCTCAGATGGAGATGGCAACAATCTAGGAATTCCTGGACAACAGAGAAGCAATTTTTTCCCTTTTAGGTGGCACGCTATTGTGGCAGGTACATGCTGCTACAAGGGTTAATCTTTGATATATAAAAAGATTACAAACACAAGGCAAAGTCAAGTCACAATTTCAGCTTGAATCCAAAGGAGGAATCTCTTAAATTGAAGCTAAAGCTAATTTGCTTAATTAGGAGCTTCAAAAAAAAAATCAAGTTTAGTATTATATAACAATTAATCTACTAACACTTTCCCCTCCATTTGTGAGGGTCTCAGAGAGAAAGGAGTGTTCTTGAACATCTTTTTAAAGTAACAATTGTAGGCTAGGTAGAGCTTTCAAGGTTCCTTCTGAGATTTAGGGAAGGAAGGAAATGGGGAGAGGATAAACTTACAGGTTATTTCATACCTTTTCCCAGTTCTAAAAAGAAAGCAACTTTGGCATTCCAATAGACTAGTTTTCCAAAAAAGAGTTTGGGCTTTGGCCTAAGATCCCTCTAAAGCTGTTGTCCTGTCCATTTAAATGCAACTCCAGAAAGGCTAATATAGTGATACATTTCTTCTACCAACCTTAGTGTAAAATAGTAGGGTACAGATTGATGGGTTCTCCATTCCAACAGCAGCAAATACCTATGTACAAATGGGAACTACTTTTTGCAAAACTGGACTCTGACTATTTCCTGAATTAACTTTTTACCATTGTGGTTTAGTTGCTTGTTTTTGATAGGCAGACGAGGAAAGGGAGTTCTTGTACTGGCCAGGCAAGATTACCAAGGGGTTCATTCCAGCTTCAGAAAGGGAAGCAGGTCATGCCCACTTCTTGCAACCAGATTATCTCCACTCCTCAGAACCAGATCAACTCCATTCCACTAAACTGGATCATTCCCACTCCTGGAAAGTAGGAGTGGATCATCTTTCCTCCCTGAAGCTGGGAAAGAATCATCCCCATTTCCAGCTGAAGAAGGAAGGCAGTCACTGCCAAGCTGTCTGCCACCTGCAACTCTTGACTTGATTGTCCCCATCAAACCTTCAAAGGATCTGAATGTGGCTGACTTCTTCATGTCTCCAAGCTTCCTGCAGATGGCAGAGCCTATGGTGGACAGGGCAGCTGACGTATTTTGTTTCATGTAGACATCGGAGATTTGAACGTCGTGCCAGCTTTTGGACAGATTCTGCCTCAGCTCCTGCAAGGCTATGAGGCCCAGCTTTTTCTTGAGCTCTATACAATGTCTTTCTTTTGCTGCCAGAGCATGGTGTAGGGTTATAATTTCACCCTCCAATTTAGTGAGCTTGGATTGAACTCCTTTCGTTCAGCCTCTGTGAGATCTTCTAGTTCAGCAGTTGGGTGGGACTCTGTCATGGTCTCTGTCATGGCTCCTGGCATGGACTGGAAATGAAGATCTTCATGAAGAGATCCCAGGCCCAATTCTTGGTAGAGAGAGTCATACTCGTAGTCAGCAGAGAAATAATCTTGGCCCCCAGAGTCGAAATCTAAACCTGCAGGGTACAACTTGGCTGTGGAGTGGGACTCTGGGAGTGATGGATCCATGTCTTAGCAGGTGGACCAAATGCCTTGGCGGGTGGTTGGGTATTCAGACATTATTCTGACATGCAGAATGGATGCCTCAGCTAGGAAGGTCCATTTCATGGGTAGAGGGTAGGGACCTGCTCCACTGGCTTCGGGGCTCGGAGGCAGCACTTCAGGGCTTAAGCCCAAAGCGGAAGGAACCTGGGGTCAGCTGCAAGGACTCCAACACTGCATGTGGTGGTTTGATGTTACAATGATCATGTGAGGTGGTTAGTGGGCCCGTTACTGTCAGAGAAAAGAGGTGCTTCTCTTTCTGCCGTAGTAGGGGGTAGATCCTGGCCTTCAAACAAAGTCTGACTTCTCTTACAGACACCAGAGGTTGTAAAATCACCAGAGGTTGTAAAATTCTTGAAAATCGAGCCTTGTTTACTAACAGAAATTTATGAAAAAGCCCAATATGTAAGATAAACAAAAACTGCCTCAAAATGGGGCAGGGAGTCTAGAACTCCTGGCTTTGCACTGTCTCCATTTTCCCTCCCCAGGTTACCAAAGGGCCTCAAGAAACTACTACCCTGGAGGGCCTAGAACTACTCATAAAGTGGGTTTGAAGGCTCCTCATAACTCTCGAGTCTAGGTAGTGACTAATGTGTTCACATGGCATAAAGTATCAACCGTGTCAGAGGCTTGGGATGATGAAACTCAGAAAGTGAGTCTGTCCAGTTAAAATTGTCTTGTTATTTTCGGGAGTAGAGAGGAGAACAAGTAAATCTGTTATAGTTGTGGCAAATTTAAGCTTAACAAAAATAAATACTATTGTACTATGAGAATTCAGGAGAGAAGGAATACGACATGGAAATGGACAGTGTATGAGTTTTCAATATTGTAGCTGCATTTTTTCCCCAAGCAATCACTCACATTTCTGAAAGCATGTCTGTCTACATACATGGTTATCAGTTGTAGGAGATGGTCTGCAAAGTAAAGTGGTAATTGGATAGATTCTATCGGGATATAAAACCACCATATCCCTTATTTCTACTCAGCAGTTTTATGCAGTGGAAAAATCAGGACTTCAATCCAGTGAGGGCAGGTGGTCACATATTTCTTAGCCCATTTTCAGGCTACCATTCCCAGGGTTTTGGCTTTTATTCTGGCAGTTATTGCAAGCATGATCTTGTGGAACATGTGATTCCTAGCAAATTTCAGCAATTTGCCATATGCATACCCTATGTAGCCATGTAGCATCTACCTGGGGATCCAAACTAACACCAAGCCTTCCTTTGGGTTTATATTAAATAACCCTTACACATAACTCAGTAGTATTTATTATTATCTTACCCTGAAATGTGTGCCTCCATAGATTAAAAAATGAGGATTGTTCTTGTTGGAAACATGAAAGCTGTTGAGAGTTTGGCCATGCATATGAAGGCCTGAAAATGGCAGCAAAGACTGCTTAAAAACAGTTTTGTTCCACAAGATGGACTTTTCCTCCATTACCCGCAGAAACACTACTCGTTTCAGGAATGCTCTGGTTGTGAACCAGAACTCTTTCAAAACTGAGGATGAATGTTAAATAACACCCTTAATTAAGCTAAGCAGCATGCAACACACATCGTCCATTCAAATTGAGATTCCAAATGACCATATTTGAATTTGTGCTTGATCTTATCCTTCTCTGAACACTTTCAGCCACCATCCTCACTGCTTATTTTTGTTTCTATGCTTGCATGTCGTTCAATTCAAAGAATGAAATTCCTTGTTAACCTTTGATTCTTGTAAGTAGTGTGATGATTTCCATCGTAGCAAAATTAACTCACTCTCTCTTAGCAACTTCATTTCCAGATCCCAACTAAAAACATGGCCTCTGGAAGAGGATCTCCTAGCTAGTAGTGTTCTGACCTCCTGAGTAGACTTACCTGTACAAATAAGTTACACAATGGAACAACCTGTTTTATTAGGCTTCTGCATAACCACACATGAAACAACACATATTTTGAAAACACAGATCTATCAAGTGAAATTTCATTTAATTTATAGTGATTTTAACCAATTGTTTGAATAAACTATCCTGTTAGGTTGTAAAATACCAAACTATTGCCCCATGGTTTCAGGACCTTACATTTCTAGATTTAACAATGTAATAATTTATATCACAGAGAAAGGTTAACAAAGTTGCTAATCTGAAACTGATAGCCTTTTGATGCTATTTATGCATTAAAAACAGCCAAAATATTTGATTCAGTAACCTATGAAGAAAGAGTTTGAGAAATATTTTTAATCCTAAACTTGGTATCTTTTGTTTCCAAGGAAAGCATTATTGAATGATTTTTAGTAAGGAATGAACATTGACTTATTTCTCTAATAATAGTGATGGATTTATATCAATCCTGTGTAAACATAAAGGTAAATGGTTCAAGAAAAATGATGGCTTCTTCCTCCTAATGTGTAGAAGCTTAACTTGTATGTTATGTTTTATATATAAATTATTTGAAATTTGAATGTAAGAGCAAAGCCATAATCTTCACCAGGTCTGGATTGCTTGGGATGGAAGAAGTAAGATTGTTGTAATTGATACTTGAGTCTAGAAATGATTAGGAATTGTACCAGTGCCGGCAGGTTTAACCATTCGACTTCTTTTGATATAAAAGATCAATATAGAGCTTCCTGAATTATAAAATAATCCACATTGGTGCTTTAGATTGCTTCTAAAGAACTGATAATTATTTTGTAGTCCAATCAATTGCCATACTAGATTTAACCACACTGAGTTCTCTAGAGCTTTATTTCTAACATTACAGAGCTGCTATCATGAACATTTTGTTAATTTTAGCTGAATATCAGGAAAAATGCTTACATATTTAATTGAGCCTGAAAAATAAGGCATGTAGTGGAAACCCTAAGCCAATGAAAATGTTTTAAAAGTAAGAGGAGAAAATTGGTAGTTGGGCCTCTCTTGTGGAAAGCCAGAATATTTTATTTCAGTTTGCAAAGGTATTTTCACTACTATCTCAAATCATCATCTAGATCCACCAATAACACATGCAGTGCGTCATCCTGGCCAGAGGTATTCTTCAGCATGAACTGCATAAATTTGCTGCAGTTTACAGCTGCAAGTATTAATTGCTAGCAATACTCATATTTCAATGGTTGAGTTGATCTTCATTTTGGATGACATTTCCTTTCAGCAGCCCTTCTACATGGACTAATGTAGACTTAAATTAGTAACTTTAGAAATACTTAGCCATGGGACACCTGGATGGTTCAGTTGGTTAAGTGTCCAACTCTTGATTTTGGCTCAGGTCTTATGGTCGTGAGATGGAACTCCGCTGTCAGCACAGAGCCTGCTTGGGATTTTCTCTCTTTCCTTCTCTTTCTGCCCCCCACCCCCCTCAATAAATAAATAAATAATCTTAAAAAATACTGAGCCATATTGTAGGATAGGATTTTTCCTTTCTAAAGCCCAAACATACTGTCAGGATATTAAACTGGAGCTTACTACTGTTCCTCTCTTTGGTGGTGTATGTAATTGTGGCAGGGAGTCCCCAGAAGAATTAAATTAAAATTTAGAATCTGTTCTTTTCTTCCCACAAGTGTCCATTTTCATAAGTTGATATGTATGCAGTGAAGGGACTTGTTAGACGGAATTTTTGTCATACACATCTTCAGAGTTAGAAGAGAAATGATGGGGAGATGGAGCAGTGAAGGGAAAGGAAAATGATAAAAAAAATGTAAAAGCTCCCCTAGGTTAAAAACAAAGAATCTTCGGGGCGCCTGGGTGGCTTAGTCAGTTAAGCGTCCAACTTTCGCTTAGGTCATGANAACAAAGAATCTTCTTATTGGAAATATAAGGGTATATTTATCCAAAGGCCTACAAATGTCACAAGTGCTCCTTAAACACTGTATTTTGTTCTAAAGAATAGACTTTTCCTTTGATGCTTGCAGAAATGCTAGTGGCTTGAGGAATTTTTCCAGACTCTTAACTAGAAACTGCCTTCTTGGCTAAGGATGAAGGGCAGAGAAGCCTATGAACTAAGGTAAATAAAAGGCAGTATGGACAGACTTTAGAGGGAATTTCACAGTGTAAGGTGTTCTCATTCTCTTCATTTGGATGAGCAAAGGGTGGCAGAGGGACAGATTCTCCTTTCCCAGAACTTTGACTTTTGTTTTATTTTTATATGTTGAAGGATAGCATGTTGGAAGATAAGTAAGTCTTGGGGCAACAGTGGAGAATCATCTAGGAGAAGAAAGTGGGCAAAGCTGGTATGTGAGCCAGAGAAGAGTTGGTCAGTTATCGGCTGATATATATAGGTTGATTGTGTTCTGCGAAGGGTCTGAAGGCCTGGTGTGTTTCTCTGGTTAGGATCTAGAAGTTCAGAGGATGCCTTAAAAGGGGGCAGGACATTGTAAAAAGATAAGATTGGGACTTGCTACTCACTATCACAATCCTCCACAACCAACACACTTCTTGAATAACATGCAATTCCAACAAATGTACTGCTATAATGTCTGCAGGGGACCCAGATTACTTGACCCTTGACTAAGCAGGAAAACTTAGCAAGAAAATTTAGGTGGATGATGTTTAGAATTTGGGTACCAGGAGATACACCTTTCCTCAAGTGACTGGGCACTGAGTGAACATCTACAGAGAGGACAGAGTAGAAGTGCATGCAAGGCCTAGCCCTGAGCATGCAAGACTCCCAGAACTGAGAAGACATGTGGTGGGGGTGCTGATGTCCTAAAGTTTGGCTCTGAGGGGGTTAGAACTGGCAAAATGTGGGGGCCAAAGCAGTTTGACTGACATATCCACAGACTGCAGAGACCTGGAAACAATCAGGGTATTAGTAGAAAGCTGACAATCTTTTATTCTATTTTTTTTAATTTTTTAATGTTTTATTTGTTTCTGAGAGAGACAGCATGAGCAGGGGAGGGTCAGAGAGAGAGGGAGATACAGAATCTGAAACAGGCTCCAGGCCCTGAGCTGTCAGCACAGAGCCTGACGTGGGACTAGAACTCACAAACCGTGAGATCATGACCTGAGCTGAAGTCAGTCGCTTAACCGACTGAGCCACCCAGGCGCCCCCTTTTATTTTATTTTTAAATTTTTTAAATATTTATTTATTTTTGAGAGAGAGACAGAGTATGAGGGGCGCAGGGGCAGAGAGAGAGGGAGACAGAATCTGAAGCAGGCTCCAGCCTCCATGCTGTCATCATAGAGCCCAATGCGGAGCTCAAACTCATGAACTTGCAGTTCATGACCTGAGCCAAAGTCAGACTGAGCCATACAGGTGCCCCAACTCACCATATTTTAAAGATTATGAACATTGTGGTAGATTTGTTGTAACATGAAAAACCTAAAGCCTGGACTTTACACCCTGGTTGCCTAGCTATTCTTGTCTTTAAATTGTCATGCCTGCTATGGCAACAGCATAATTATTTTATTTCATTGATTCTGAGACACAATGAATTGTAAGACACATCTTCATTTTAATGAGAGGTTTCTAAGAGGAAAAACCTACTATATTAAATCACACATTGATTTTAAGATGCAATCCCAATTTTAGAAACATTAAAACACCACAAAATATGCATCTTAGAATTAAAGAAATACAGTAGAAATGCAGCAAGCAATAAACACCAATGGCTCTATTGGAATTCTACTGGAATTCAGTTCAGAATGGACTTTCGTTTTGGGGGGAGTGTCTTTCCTACCCAGAATTAAAATATATTTGATGTTTTATTCACTTTTGAGAGACAGAGAGAGACAGAGTACAAGCAGAAGAGGGGCAGAGAGAGAGGGAGACACAGAATCCGAAGCAGGTTCCAGGCTCTGAGGTGTCAGTACAGAGCCTGATGCGGGCCTTGAAACCACAGACTACGAGATCATGACCTGAGCCAAAGCTGGACACTTAACCAACTGAGCCACCTTGGTGCCCCTTTACCCAGAATTTTTAAAATTAAAATTTAAAAAGTTTCAATGTCATTAACATACAGTGCTCTAGTAGTTTCATGTGTACAATATAGTGATTCAACACTTCCATACATCACCCAGTGCTCATCACAAGTATGTTCCTTAATCCCCATCACCTATTTTACTCACACCCCCCTCCCCTCTGGTAACCATCAGTTTGTTCTTTATAGTTAAGAGTCTGTTTCTTGGTGTGTGTGTGTGTGTGTGTGTGTGTGTGTGTGTGTGTGTGTGTCTGTCTGTCTGTGTGTTTTTTTTCCTTTGCTCATTTGTTTTATTAAATTCCACATATAAGTGAAATCATATGGTATTTTCTTTCTCAGACTGGCTTATTTCTCTTAGCATTATACTCTCTAGCTCTATCCCTGTTTTTGCAAATGGCAGGATTTCATTCTTTTTTAATGGCTGAATCAGAGTAGACTTTGATTTGCATTGGTTTGTCTGCCCTTTCTGAAAGAAAGGACAAAACGGAAATAAGCATTATTAAATATCTGCTATAATAATAATAAAAATAATGGAGACATCCAATGTTTATTGACTGTTATGTGACAGGAATTGTTCTAAGTCCTTTCACATATGTTATTTCATTTAATCCTCATAAGAATCTTGAGAAGAAGGTGTTAGTAATACTGTAAATCTCTGTGAGACTCAGTTTCCCCATTTTTGTAGATTAGAAAACCAAGATCCACAAAGAATAATTTGTCTGAGGCCACATAATTGTTAAATAGCAAACTTGGGTTAGGGTACCTGGGTGGCTCAGTTGGTTAAGCTTCTGACTTCTGCTCAGGTCATGAGCTCATGGTCTGTGAGTTCAAGTCCCATGTCAGGCTCTGAGCTGTCAGCACAGATTCAGATTCTGTGTATCCCTCTTTCTCTGCCCCTTCCCCCTCACACTCTGCCTATGTTTCTCTCAAAATAAATAAGCATTAAATAGCAAACTTGAGGTATTAGTCTATAAACCTAATCTATAAAGTAGCTTAGGTTTCTTTTTTAAACCTCACTTTTTTTTTTTACAAATAGTTTATTGTCAAATTAGTTTCCACCTAACACCCAGTGCTCATCCTCACAAGTGTCCTCCTCCATGCCCATCCCCTCCCCCCCCCCCACATCCATCTGAGATTTGGTTTAGTGACTGAATGTTAGAGGTTGGTTTTCTGCCTAGAAAAATTGGTTTTCTTGCTTCTAAACCTCACTTTTAAACGTTTTCTTCTTACTTAAAAATTCTGAAATATATTATGCATACAGAAGTATACATATACTTTGTGTGTGTGTATCTTTCAAAGTTTGTCTTCTTTTTTTTCAAGTTTTATTTAAATTCCAGCAGGTTAACATAGTGTAATATTAATTTCAGGTGTAGAATCTAGTGATTCATCAACCCATACAACACCCAGTGCTCATAACTACTAGTGCCCACCTTAACCCATCACCCACTTAACCCATTCCCCTGCCTCCTTACCCTCCAGTAACTCTCAGCTTGATTTCTATAGTTAAGAGTCTGTTTCTTGGTTTCTCTCTCTCTGTCTCTCTGTCTCTCTGTCTCTCTGTGTGTGTGTGTATGCTCATGTTTTGCTTCTTAAATTTCACATATGAGTGAAATCCTGTGGTATTTGTCTTTCTCTGACTGACTTACTTCACTTAGCATAATACCCTCTAGTTCCATCCATGCAGTTGCAAAGCAAGATTTCATTCTTTTTGATTGTTGAGTAATACTCCATTGTGTATGTATATATATATATATATACACCACATCTTCTTTATCCATTCATCCATGATGGACACTTGGGCTTTTTCCATACTTTGGCTACTGTTAGTAGTGCTACTATAAACATTGGGGTGTATTGTGCCCCTTTGAAACAGCATGGTTATATCCCTTGGATAAATACCTATTAGTGCAATTGCTGGGTCATAGGGTAGTTCTACTTTTAATTTTTGAATAGCCTCCATACTGTTTTGCAGAGTGGCTGTACCAGTTTGCATTCCCACCAGCAGTGCAAAAGAGATCCTCTTTCTCTGCATCCTCGCCAACATCTGTTGTTGCCTGAGTTGTTAACGTTAGGCGTTCTGACTGCTGTGAGGTGATATCTCATTGTAGTTTTGATTTGTATTTCCCTGATGATGAACAATGTTGAGTATCTTCTCATGTGTCTATTGGCCATCTGCATGTTTTCTTCAGAGACCTTTCTACTTCTGTCCATTTTTTACTGAATTATTTGTTTTCTGGGTGTTGAGTTTGCTAAGTTCTTTATAGATTTTGGATGCTAATTCTTTACCAGATATGTCATTTGCAAATATCTTCTCCCAATCCAGATGTTACCTTTTAGTTTTGTTGAGTGTTTCCTTGCTTTTTATCTTGATGAGGTCCCAAGAGTTTATTTTTGCTTTTGTTTCCCTTGCTTCAGATGTATCTAGTAAGAAATTGTTATGGCCAATGTCAAAGAGGTTACTGCCTGTGTTCTCCTGTAGGCTTTTGATGGTTTCTTGTCTCACATTTAGGTTCTTTCATACATTTTAAACTTACTTTGTGTATGGTGTAAGAAGGTAGTCCAGTTGCATTCTTAAGCATGATGCTGTCCTGTTTTCCCAACATTTTTTGTTGAAAAGACTGCCTTTTTTCCATTGAATATTCTTTACTTTGTTGAAGATTAATTGACCATATACTTGTGGGTCCATTTGTGGGTGTTCTATTCTGTTCCATTGATCTATTTTTTTGTGCCAGTACCATACTGCCTTGATCACTACAGCTTTGTAATATAACTTGGAGTCCGGAATTGTGATGCTTCCCACTTTGCCATCCTTTGTCAAAATTGCTTTGGCAATTTGGGGTCTTTTGTAGTTTCATAAAAGTTTTTTGGATTGCTTGTTCTAACTCTGTGAAAAATGCTGGCAGTATTTTGATAAGGGTTGCACTAAACTTGTAGATTGCTTTGACTAGGATAGACATTTTAACATTTGTTTTTCCAGTGTATGAGTGTGGAAAGTTTTTCTATTTCTTTATGTCCTCTTCAATTTCTTTCATCAGTGTTCTATAGTTTTCAGAATACAGATCTTTTACCTCTTTGTTTGATTAGGTTTATTCTTAGATACCTTATGGGTTTTGTTGCAATTATAAATGGGATTGATTCCGTGATTTCCATTTCTGCTGCTTTATGATTGGTGTATAGAAATGCAACAGATTTCTGTACATTGGTTTTGTATCCTGTTATTTTACTGAATTTGTGTATCAGTTCTAGCAAATTTTTGGTGGAGTCTTTCGTGTTTTCTATATAAAGTATCATGTCATCCCCAAATAGTGAAAGTTTGACTTCTTTATTTCTGATTTGAATGCCTTTTATTTCTTTTTGTTGTCTGACTGATGAGGCTAGGATGTCCCGTACTATGTTAAATAATACTGGTGAGATGGACATCTATGTCTTGTTCCTAACCTTAGAGGAAAAGCTCTCAGTTTTTCCCCATTGAGGATGATATTAGCTATGGGCTTTTTGTATATGGCCTTTATTACATTGAGGTATGTTCCTTCTATCCCTACTTTGTTGAGGCTTTTAATCAAGAAAGGATGCTGTATTTTGTCAATGCTTTTTCTGCATCTATTGAGGGGATCAAAAGGTCCTTATGTTTCTTTTATCAATATGGTATACCATGTTGATTGATTTGAAAATATTGAACCACCCCTGCAGCCCAGAAATGAATCCCACTTGATCATGGTGAATAATTCTTTTAATATACTGTTGAATTCAGGGCGCCTGGGTGGCTCAGCTTGTTAAGCGTCTGACTTTGGCTCATGATCACATGGTTCATGGGTTCAAGCCCCACGCCAGGCTCTGTGCTGACAGCTAACTCAGAGCCTGGAGGCTGCTTCGGATTCTGTGTCTTCCTATCTCTCTGACCCTCCCATGCTTACGCTGTTTCTCTCTCTCTCTCAGAAATAAATTTTTTAAAAAAACATTAAAAAACTAAAGTATATATACTGTTGATTTCAATTTGCTAGTAACTTATTGAGAATTTTTGCATCCAGGTTCATTGGGGATATTGGCCTTTAGTTATCCTTTTCAGTGCAACTTTTGATTTTAGACTCAAGGTAATGCTGGCTTCAAGTTTGATAGCTTTCCCTCCATTTCTATTTTTTGGAACAGCTTGAGAATAGGTATTAACTCTTCTTTAAATGTCTGGTAGAATTCCCCCTGCGAAGCCATTTGGCCCAGGACTCTTGTTTGTTGGGAGATTTTTGTTAACTGTTTCAATTTCTTTGCTGGCTATGGGTCTGTTAAATTTTCTATTTCTTCCTGTTTCAGTTTCGGTAGGGTGTGAGTTTCTAAGAATTTTTCCATTCCTTCCAAGTTGTTCAGATTGTTGGCATATAATTTTTTACAGTATTCTGTTATAATTGTTTGTATTTCTTGTAGATGTTGGTTATAATCTCTCCCCTTTCATTCATGGTTTTATCTATTTGGGTCATCTCTTTTTTCTTAATGATAAGCCTGGCTAGGGGTTTATCAATTTTATTTATTCTTTCAAAGAACCAACTCTTATTTTCATTGATCTGTTCCACTGGTTTCTTTGTTTGATTCTATATCATTATATCAGCTCTAATCCTTATTGTTTCCCTTCTGCTGGTTTTGGGTTTTATTTGCTGCTCCTTTTCTTGATCTTTTACATGTAAGATTAGTTTGTGTATTTGGGACCTTTCTTGCTTCTTGAAATAGGCCTGAATTTCGATATACTTTCCTCTTAGGACTGTCTTCACTTTATCCTAAAGGGTTGTGAAAATGAAAATACAACAGTTTTTCATTTTTATTTGCTTCCACATATTTTTAAAAAAATTCTTCTTTTTAAAAAATGTTTGGGGCGCCTGGGTGGCTTAGTCGGTTAAGTGTCCGACTTTCGCTTAGGTCATGATCTCGCGGTTCGTGGGTTCGAGCCCCGCGTCGGGCTCTGTGCTGACTGCCGGCTCAGAGCCTGGAGCCTGTTTCAATCTGTGACTCCCTCTCTCTCTGACCCTCCCCTGCTCATGCTGTCTCTCTCTCTCTCTCCTAGAAATAAATAAAACATTAAAAAAATTAAAAAATAAATAAAAAATGTTTTAAAATATTTATTTATTTTTGAGAGAGAGAGAGAGAGAGTGAGAGAGAGAGTGGGGGAGGAACAGAAAATGAGGGAGACACAGAATCCGAAGCAGGCTCCAGGCTCTGAGCTGTCAGCACAGTCAATGCGGGGCTTGAACCCATGAGATCATGACCTTGGCTGAAGTCGGACGCTTAAGCAACCGAGCCACTCAGGTGCCCCTGAATTTCTTCTTTAATTTCCTGGTTAACCCATTCATACTTTAGTAGGATTTTCTTTAGCTTCCGTGTATTTGGGGGCTTTCCGTTTTTTCTTGTGGTGGATTTCAAGTTTCATAGTGTTGTGATCTGAAACTATGGATGGTATGATCTGGATCTTTTTGTACTTGTTGAGGGCTTATTTGTGACCCAGTATGTGATTGATTCTGAAGAATGTTCCACAGCACTCAAGAAGAATGGATATTCTGCTGCTTTAGGATGAAATGTTCTAAATATATCTGTTAAGTCCATCCAGTCCAGTGTGTCATTTAAAGCCATTGTTAACTTGTTGAATTTCTGCTTAAACTATCTGTCCATTGTTGTAAGTGGGGAATTAAAGTCCCCTACTATTATGCTATTTTCATCAAAGAGTTTCTTTATGTTTGTTATTAACTTATTTATATATTTGGGTTCTTCAAATTGGGGGGCATAAATATTTACAGTTGTTATATGTTCTTTATGGATAGACCACTTAATTGTGATATAATGCCCTTCTTCATCTCTTGTCACAGTCTGGTTTAAAGTCTAGTTTGTCTGCTATAATTATGACTCTCTGGCTTTCTTCTGACGTCCATTAGCATGAGAGATGCCTCTCCATCCCCTTATTTTCAGTCTTCAGGTGTCTTAGGTCTAAAATAAGTCTTGCATAGGCAGAGTATAAATTGGCCTTGTTTTTTAAAATCTATTTTGATACCCTGTGTCTTTTGACTGGAGCATTTAGTCCATTTATGTTTAGAGTGATTATTGAAAGATATGAACTTAGTACCATTGTGTTGCCTGTAATGTTGGTGTTTCTGGTGATGTTCTCTGGTCCTTTGTAGTCTTTGTTGCTCTGGTCTTCTCCCCCCTTTCCACCTCCCCAAAGAGTACCCATGAAAATTTCTTGCATGGCTGGTTTAGTGGTCATGAACTCCTTTAGTTTTTGTTTATCTGGGAAACTCTTTATTTCTCCTTATTGTGAATGACAGCTTTGCTGGATGAAGAATCCTTACCTGCATATTTTTCCCATTCAGCACATTGAATATTTCCTGCCACTCCTTTCTGGCCTGCCATATTTCAGTGGACAGATCTGATGTTAAACTTATGTGTCTACCTTTGTAGGTTAAGAAACTTTTGTCGCTAGCTGCTTTCAGAATTCTCTCTTTATCCTTGTATTTTGCAAGTTTGGCTATAATATAGCATGGTGTCGACCTATTCTTGTTGACTTTGAGAGGAGTTCTCTGTGTTCTTGGACTTGCATGCCTGTTTCCTTCCGCAGATGAGGGAAGTTCTCAGCCTTAATTTGTTTAAATAAACGTTCTGCCCCACTCTTCTTGTTCTGGGCCTCCTATGATTTGGAAATTGTTTCACTTTATGGAATCACTAGGTTCTCTAAGTCTCCCCTTGTGATCTAATAATTTCCTTTCCCTCTTATTTTCAGCTTCATTATTTTCCCTAATTTTATCTTCTATGTAACCTGTTCCTTCCTCTGCTTTCTTCATTGTAATTTTATTCAGTCAGTTTTGCATCTCAGTTATAACATTTTTTATTTCAGCCTGATTAGCTTTTAGGTTTTTATCTCTGCAGCAAGGGTTTTTCTGGGGTCTTCTATGCTTTTTTTTTTTTTTTTCAAGCCCAGCTAGTAGTCTTAGGACTGCTCCTCTAAATTCTTGTTCAGATATATTGCTTACATCTGTTTTTAGCAAGTCACTAGTTGTGATTTCTTCTTGATCTTTCTTTGGGGAGAATTCCTCTGTTTTGTCATTTTGGCTAAGTTTCTGTCTTTTACATGTTTTGAATGCTTGTCATATTTCCTGCATCTTAGAGTAATGCTATATTAAAAAGGAGTCATACACTATCCAGGACTTGGTGTTTCAGGAGGTGTTTCTGGTGTATGCTGTGTGCACTTTCCTGTTGTTTTGGCTACTGTTTCCCACAGGTTAGTTGTCTCTGGAGCTCCTCCTTGCTTGCAATGGGGAGTGTTTGGACCTTTAACTAGTATGTTTTGATTTGTTTGTTGAAATAAGCCTGGGAAAAAAAAACACAGAAAAGGAAAGGGAACAAAAATAACCAGAGAATAAAAAAACTATAAGGTAATTAAGGAGGAAAAGGAAAACACTAGAAGAAAAGAAAAAAGAAAGAAAAAGAAGAATAAAGAAGCCTAATTCAAAGAGAGAGAGAGAGAGAAGGAAATGAAATTAAAAAAAAAAAAAAAACAAAGAAAGAAAAAGAACCTGTAGCCCTGATTCCAAAATAAAAAAAGAAGAAAGATAAAAAAGTAAGCCTGGTCCTATTTCCACCTAAAACTGCAGGTGTCATTTTGAAGCACTAAGTTTTTAGTACACTTGGTGCGTGTGTGGTGCTGGGTGATATATTGCTTACATCTGTTTGGTCTTCTGGAGGAGAAGACCCCTGTTGCTTCACTCAGTCTTGCCCCTTTAATAAGCAGCTATCAGGCACAAGGTGGCAGGATTTGTTGTAATTATGGTCACACCTCCCCTGGGGGCTGCTGTGTTGCTCTCTAAAGTCCCACCATGTTGGTGTTGGGGGGATAATTGTGCAACCCCATCTCTTGTCCATGGACAGGGGAATATCATGCCCCGCACTGTTCAGACAGCCATTACAGAATAGTGAGGGCAGTCAGCTGGTCCTCTGCCACAGCTCTCCTGTCTTTTTTCTCTGGAATGTGGCTGGGATTCAAAACTCGAAGTGTTAAAGGACCTGGCACCATGCTGACCCACCTCCCTCCTCTGGAGTAGAGGCTCTCCACGCTGTGTCTGAAGTCCTTTGTCCCTGAAAAACAGTCCTACACTTGCACCGTGCGCAGAATCTATGGTGTAGCACTGCTAAAAGCAACAAAGGTTATATTCACTCTGGGTATGTCTCTGTCTCCTGCTGATGAAAAGAAGCTGGCACCTGCAGGGTCTTTGGCCTTGGGGAGGCAATATACCCTCTTCCAAAAGTACTCCAGGAAGAGAAATGTTCTCTCCCCATGTGCCCCAGAAATCTCTACACCACGCTATGACTATGGGGTCACCTTCCTCCTCCCCAGGAGCGCACACCACAATTCCTCTCCAGAGAAAGTCACACACTTCACAAACCTCAGAGTCTGAGCTCCACACACTATTTGCAAACAAAACAAAACAAAACAAACAAAAACCCTGTGACACTCAGTACTTCTGGCTCCCCCATCTATGGTCCAGAGAGATTTTCCTCTTGTGCAAAGCTATGCTATCAAACCCTCTCACTTTCTCTCCTTTTGGTCTCTCCACAAAAAGGGTTCTCTCAGCTCCATGGAACCACCTTTTTTCTCTCCCCCAATTCACTTCCACACACCTCATACCTGCTATGCTGTCTCTTCCCAACTTTGGGGAACCTTCTGCCAGTCAATCTGCAGGTTGATTTCCTGGGTGTTCCAAGTGATCTAACCCCAATTTGAGGGACAAGAAAAACCCAGGGTCCCTCATCATCCTTCATCATCTTAACTCCTCCTACGTGGAAGATTCTTTTAATGTACTGTTGGATTCAATTTTCTAGTATTATGCTGAGAATTTTTTCATCATATTTGCCTGTAATTCTCCTTTTTATTTTTTTCTTAAATAGTTTATTGTCATGTTGGTTTCCATATAACACCCAGTGCTCATCCCCACAAGTGCCCTCCCTCATGCCCATCACCCATATTCCCTCTCCCGCACCCCCATCAGCCCTCAGTTTGTTCTCAACATTCAAGAGTCTCTCATGGTTTGCCTCCCTCCCTCTCCCCAACTATTTTTCCTCTTCTCCTCCTCCATTGTCCTCTGTTAGGTTCCTCCTAATCCTCCTATAACGTGCAAACATATAGTATCTGTCTTTGTCTGTCTAACTTATTTCGGTCAGCACAACACCCTCAAATTCCATCCATGTTTCTATACATGGCCAGATTTCATTCTTTCTCAGTGCCATGTAGTATT